>NW_008795520.1:4342821-4347842 GCF_000699145.1 Aptenodytes forsteri
CCAGAGGCAGAGCTCTTCTGGAGCTCCCCTCCGGGCCCGGGAGCGACCTCCAAGCCCCTGAGCAAGTAGCTGCCAGGCGAGACCCCCGGCAGGAGGGAGGGAGGATGCTGGGCAGATTTGACCCCCGATGGGAGGGACACAGCCCTGTGTGCCAACCATCTGTTCTCACCTCTGGTTGCCAATCCAGCTGCATGGTAGCGGGGCTCTGTGGCCAGGAGGGACATTAGGAGCCCAACAGCAGTAGGGGGTCGGCAGACCTTCAGGGACCGCAGGGACCTTTGGAGACTTTCAGTGACCATGGCTGGGGACCTTGAAAAGGGCAGTGATGTGCTCAGGAGGGTCCCCAAGAGAGCTCTGAAGCTCTGGGCATAGCCGGTGGGGAGGTCTGGGGTGAGGAGCTGCAATCGTCAATAGAAACCTGTAGGCCATGTCCTAGAGAGGCAGAGCAGGTGAGATGGAGGGGGTGAAGCGGAGGCAGGAGGAACAGAAGGAGGGTGCAGGTCAGGAAGAGGAGCCCATCTGAGGGGTGGATTCAGACCTCAGTTCCCGAAGGAAGGGCAAAGTGGAAGCCACTGGTGTGGGGGATCCACTGGGGGATATGGTAGCTGGTTGAGAGAACGGGGTTGGTGAGAGGAAAAAGGTTGGCTAAGGGGAATGGAGGGAGGAGAGGCAGAAAGGGATGAGCAAGATGAGGCAAAGAAGAAGAACAACTCAAAAAAGGGAATGATTTAACAGTAAGAGGTAAAACATGAATGTGAGACTCCATAGAAAGCTCGTGAAGAAGAAAAAAAGTAATATTGAAAAACTGAGGAACAAAGAAAGGAAAAGAAAAAATGGTAGCAATAGCTCTGTGGAAGAGAAAGTGAGAAAATGCAGAAATGCCCAAGAGGGGGAAAGGAAATAAAATCGGCAAGTAAAAGTGGAAGATCAGGAGTACCTGAAGGTTGTTATTTCAGTTCATGGAGAATACAGCTGTTGCATTCCCCCAATATAAAAAACACCTGCTGTAGAGATAGGAAAAGGGATCTCAGTATTCTGACCGAAAGAAAAGCAGGACTGATCTTCATTACACTATGATTAGAATTTTAAAAAGCCCTTGGAGTTAGCCCTGTGCACAGTAGAGTGTTTCTTTCAAGGTTCAGACTGGAGGCTTCTCTGTGCAGGGAGCACGTCCCCCTTTCTTTCGGTGCACTGCACACGCTTTATGAATCATAAATAATAATAACCCACCAGGTTCCAGCTTTGAAATGTGGGTCATCTCATTCCTCTTCTACCAGTTCAAATACAGTTTATTACCTACCTTATATAGAAACAGAAGCAGCGCAATCTTTCCCTGTGCCATAAAATTGAATCCTTTCAAGCATTTCCATGTTGGCTCTGCATACCAGCTCTCAGGTACCCTGTCGCTACCCACCGGGGACTTTGTTGACCTAGTTGGACTTTTCTTTCAGATTATTTTTTCCTTTATCATCGATGGCAAAATCTAAATTGCCTTGATGGTGTATGATAGGGCCCAGAGGTTGTACAGAGGCAGGCAAGTTTCCTTTGCTGTTTGCTTCCTTTTAATGAAACAGACTGGTTTTGTTCGAGAGCTTCTCTTTCCAAATCAAGTGACAACATTTCCTTTCAGATTAATATTGACTAATTTTGCCAGCTGGTGTTTAGAGCCATATGAAAAAGCCAGGATGTAGTTATAGGCAAAAAAAAAGTGAGACAGCAGGCATACTGTGGACTGCTTGCTTCCCTTGGTCTGGCTGACGGTACCTTTGGCAAAGATTTGCCTTCCTAAAGTTCTCTGGTAGCCCAAGGCCCTTGCAAAGGCTTAGCCAATGCTGCAAGAGCAAGAGAGCAAAAACTTGCCTCTGCTTCGTAGTTACGATTGTTTTCTCCCCCACCAACCACCATCAAAGCATTTCAAGGATCTTTGGCAGAACCACTAGGAATATGTTTCACTCTAGGATAGTTAGCCAAGAGGAGCCTTTCATTGATATGCATTGCTGTAAAGCCTTCCAGCATTCCCTCTATTTTCCTGCCGGTGCAGTAGCTTCTTTGCTTTAAAAGGGAGATAAGGACTTTGTGCGCCTTCAGAAGCGTGACTGCCATTTCGAATTATTTCAGAGATTGAATCATCAGTATGCACTGAGCCTGCTGTACCGGCACTTTTCAAGACAACTGTATCTACATGCATCACTCAGGCAGGCAGTAACCATACCATGTGTTTTCTGTGCCTGGTACCATTGCACACACTTTATATTTTGAGAAATGTAGGCTCGGTGCCTGCTTTGTGCTTGTCCATCTCTCTGTTGTTGTTTTTCTCACCAGTTTCCATCCATACCGCAGTGGCCATTCCTCTCAGACCAGCCAATTGGCTGGTTTCACCCTATTTGTACCTGAAAGCACAGTGTACTTTGAGGACTGACTTCCCTTCCATGGGAACGTAAATATTTCCATCCCTGCTCTGCATCTTGGGATCTTCCAGAGACAGGTGACCTCAACTTTCATGAGGAGCTGCAGGACAATCACCTTGCCAGAGAAAACCCATCCTCCACTTAATAAGCCCCTACTTAAAGCTACTTATTCCCAGGCTTTCAGCACCAAAGAAATGGTATTGCAGCCTCCCCGTATAGCACATTTCCTCTCCACTGTTGGGAAGAGTGACTGGTGATATTCAAAGTTGCTTATCATGCAAATGATACGTCTCTGCTTTCATTTATTACACGTAAGTATCTAAACTGAGTTGCTGTGGAACCAGATTCTGCCACATGCTCAGCTGGAGTAACCTTGTCTGCATCTCTGGAGTTGCAGGGGATTTGTACAAGTGCAAATGAGAAATGAATTCGGCCTTTAATGTATTGCATGCCTGCAGGGAATTCATCACAAGCACATCAACACTGTAATCACTTTAATAATAAATCTTTTTCACTTCTTTAGCAAGCACAAACTGAAGATCCCAAGCACAGCAAAAACTTTCATGAGTGGCGGTCTGCTTCCTTAAGATATGCGATTCTTATTATTCTCATTTTGCAGATGGGGCAGCCGAGAAACTGCAGAATGAAGCAACTTGTCTAAAAACAAATAGCACATCTTTTCACAGAGCAGGCAAGAAAAGACTTACAATAGATATGAATAGATCCCCAAACTTCCCACACGTGTTCTGGCCACGGGATGGCACTGCCACGAGTGGGTGCGACAGAGGTGCGAGAGGACTTCTTCTACTGAAGTCAATGACTTCAGGTTCCTACTAAAACTTCCTTTTTGGGAAATAAGCTGAAGTGCTGCATAAATATATCTCCGGATAAATACTGTGTAACTATTAGCAGTGTTCTGCTGGTGGCATCTAAAGGTTTTGGTAGCCAGGCAGCGCTTGTTTGTACTTTGACTGAGTGCTAGGACAGACCCTGTGAAAATTTCACCCAGGAGTTAGCATTTGTAGAAGCAAGAATTGTGCCCACTTGTCTTTTTTATGTGAGAACTGTACATTATAGAAATATGCAGTGTTCATGCATTCTAGAAGACAGAAGCAGCTGGAGAGCAGGAGAGGCCAGTGGTTTGGTGGCTCAGCCACGGCTGTGGGTTTGTGTGTGCTTCCCCACTGACGTGGCCTTCGTGAGGAATGTGTGCTGGCTTCTGCGGGGAGTAATTTGCAAAATGTTCCTTTTAATCAGCCTGTCTTCCTGCACAGAAGACAGTCTTAGATGTGAACATTCACGATCAGGGCAGAGACCATCAAACCCGCCTTGTGCTTGCTCCATAGTTGTGGTAGCAGCTTTCGCTCGCTCCTGACCGGAGCTGGGATGGAGTGAATGATCTAGGGTTGAAGGTAATGGTAACAAGTTTGCCTGCAGCTACCGGAATGAGTGGGAGTGTAAATTTGCCGTGTGTCTGCTTCTCCATGGTACCTGCCAGCATGCGCTCTGTTATTACAGCGTAAAGTCAATGTGACTTACTCCCCTGATGGAAAAGCGGTACCCTCTTCCATGTTTACTGTGGGTGCTGAGTATTAAGTGCACATAGGCAGTAATTACATTCTGGCTTTGCTCAGGGGCAACTTTTGCCCAATTTTCCTATTCCTTGCAGTATTTTCAGTTAACGCAACAGCATATTTTAGCAGATATCCAAGATCTTGTTCCAAAGGCACGAGGAGTTTCTTGTTGCATAACACCTGGCTCCCTTCCCAAATGGCACCGTGCTTTCTTAGGCTTTAAACAGCCTCAAAATGAGCCGCTCTTATCTGTGCTAGGCTTACTCACGGGGGATTCCCACCAGCTCATCTTTGATCGTGTCCCACTGGTTATTTCATATACCATGTCACCTGTGCAAACTCATAAGCTATAGGTTTGGAGGTGACTCATTACTTCCGCACTGTATGTCCCCTCCCCAAATGATACAAAAATAAAATGAGACCATTTTGATGTTACTAAACTAATGCCAGAGCAGGAGCTTTAATGCATCACGAAGCAGAAAGATAAGTTATTAAAGATTTATCCAAGCTTCCTTACTTTAGTGGCTGAAATGAGCCAATATGTACACACTACGGACAAACAGTAGTTTCATTTACAGTGACAGAATTTAAGAATAACAGCAGCCATTGGATCATCTTCTCAGACCTTCTGTAGATCACAGGCCATTACATTTCACCCACTTATCCTTAAATGAAGCAAATGCATTTTGTAGTCATCTTGAATCAATTTAGGTATTTGCTCTCAAAACATGAGCAGATTACTAATCCATCTATTTAATTATAGATTTCTCCCATGAGAAGTTGGAACAAGAACTAATAAAAAATAAATATTAAGTCACCAGAATGCATCATTCATTGTCTCCTATTTTCATTTTATAATTCTTGTAAAAGAGTAGATCATCATAGATCACAGACTATTTCAGTTGGAAGGGACCTACAATGATCATCTAGTCCAACTGCCTGACCAATTCAGGGCTGACCGAAAGTTAAAGCATGTTGTTAAGGGCATTGTCCAAATGCCTCTGAAACACTGACAGGCTTGGGGCATCGACCACCTCTC
>NW_008795520.1:4348013-4385361 GCF_000699145.1 Aptenodytes forsteri
CCTTAGCTGCTCCTCACAGGACATTCCTTCCAGCCCTTTCACCAGCTTTGTTGCCCTCCTCTGGACGCATTCAAGTGTTTTAACATCCTTCTTAAACGGTGGGGCCCAGACCTGCACACAGCACTCAAGGTGAGGCTGCACCAACGCTGAGTACAGCAGGATAATGACCCGACCGGCTGGTTATACTGTGTTTGATGCACACTCTTGGCTGCCAGAAATTTTGTCCCTCTTTCCTAATGGCTGACAATTGTAGACAGTAGGATTTGTAGCATAGAAGCAGTTCAGTATAAGAGCCAGAGTTCCGAAAAGGCTAGTAGTTCAACATAAAAGTCTATGATAGCTCAACATGTATTCCCCAGCTATTTCCCAGTTATAAGCTTCATATATAGCATTATTTATGTTGTAGCTTTCCTAGCACATTATAGTCAGCACAGCACATTCACTTATATATGAAGTGGCTCCCTCCACTTGCCTGGAGTACCATCGCCAACCTTTAGTCCACAGCGCAGTTAATCTTTGTTGTTTATAAACCATGAGATGCCACTGCAGACCTGGATAGCATGCTGTGAAAGCAGGAATTTGGCCAATAAAAGGGTAGATTTACTTTGTAATCTTCACTGAGTTTTGCTGACAGCCACTGCAGCATAAGATCAAAGGCAACAGGAAACAAGGCATTTTTAGCAGTGCAGAGGTGGCTTGCTTTTAGGCAGAGCTGGCCACCAAATGTGTTGGCACCATGTATTGGAGAAGCCAGGTACCACCTCCCACGTTAACTGCCCAGTTCCAGGAACTTGGATCTACTCTACCTGGACGTAATGCAGGGGTACCTAGCCTGGAAATTTTGTGAGTCCTACTCAAGGTATGAATTTCGCCATGGGATCTAGCACCGTTTGGTTATACAAATGTTACATGTTGACTCTTCTTGAAGTAATAGGTATACATTTTGCACAGTATCACTATTTCTGGCCAAAAACCTTCTCAAATAAAAAAAAACCATGAGCCCCGTAAGCCTTGTAATTCAGTCATGGAGAATACAGAAGTGAGGAAGTATGATCTAGAAATGCCTGTTCCACAATGACCTCAAATTCCCTAGTGCAAGTCTCAGCAAGGGTAGTACTGTATTTATGGCTGAAAAAGGCATGAGTCTGTCTTCTGTAGCTGATTGAAACAAGTGAGGAATAGCAGGCTGCAAAAGCCTTTCTCACTGAAAAGAGGAAGAGGCAAGTATCAGAGAGAAAACAGAAACTAGAATTTTTGCATATAATGTATTTTTGCTTGGAGTTATACTGAGTGCCTTGGTGCCAACATGGGTCTAGCCAAACCTAGCTTTGTTATCAAAGGACCCAGCTTTTGCTGAGCTTGCTGGTGAGAGGTGAGAAGGAGGTGAGGAAGCTGTTCTTTCTTCTGGTAGATCCTTGAGCAGCAAATCATGTGGAGACTTCTCTGGCTATATGTACGTTACTCCAGCCACTGTGAGCACGCTCAAGTCCACGTCAAGTCCACTCTAATATCTGGCTATTGGTTGACAGAGAACAGATGCTCCAACTATCTTGTTCTGAACTTAGGACCTAAAAAAAAGCATTGTGTTCGAGTTTCAATAGCAGGTTAACCCTGTAGCTTCTAAGAGAACAATCAATTGGAGTTAGAATTCAGTATGCAAGCAACCAATAGGCTATAGCAATATCTTCTGTCTAAAACTGTGTTTACTTGAAAGCCAAGCAGCTCTGAATTTTTAAAAGCTCCATAAGGGAGAAAGAACATCGTCTTGTTTTTGATAAAATGCAGCCAGCATAGCCTCCACAGTTAGCATGAATTCACTTACCTCTTAATATAATACCTGTATATATGTACTGATGTAAATGTGCTATTTATATTAGTATAAGTAGTTGAATTCCCTTGGAGGTGAAACTATTACTCAAGAAGGACGTGTGGCACTCAAATGCCTGGCTAATTAATACAGTAGTTGCCTGCCGAGAATCCAGTTTGGTTTTTTTCACCAGGACAATCATCTCTCAAACCTTTGTTCAGGGTGAAATTTGCACAGACTCTGATTAAAATTTGCCCAGAATACAGTTTTGATCATAGCTTATTTTTGTTCTAATGGAAGTTCTGCTTCCACAGAGATGCTGGCCTCCTCAAAGTCAATGGCGAAACTGCCAGTGACCTTGCTAGGTAGCTCCCTGTAAGCTTCAGTCCAATTTTTATTCAAGAAAGGAATGCAGAATAATGAGAAAAAAAAATATCTCTTTTTCCATACTATCAAGAATATGTATCTCATAACCAGGTTTATTCTTTACGTGCTTTTATGGCTGTTACTTTCCAGTACCACAATGCTGATACTGTAATAAGTACCCAGTATCTTCCGTTTTCACTCTGGACTCCAGTCATGCATTCTGATTAATAATAAAAAGGACAGTATTTAGGGGAACACCCCACCCCACAATATGGAATATCATATTTAATGAATGAGGCCCGAGTGCAGCACTTTTAATAGAATTTCTAAGCAGTTGCCTCTGAAGATAAATTAAATGGATTAAAGTCCAAATTGCTGCAGTATGGAGTTGATAATTTTTCAGTTCTCTTTGTATCGGTAACAGGAATTAGAATATAAATTTTGCAGGAAGCCTTGCTGGAGGACTTGACAGAGGAAGAAAGAAATATGTATGCTAAGGAGGAGAATTTGGGGTATCTTCAACAAATATGTGCAGATTATTTATTCCAACTCTTAGTAAGCTTAGGTATAATATTTAGCACGTGATAAAACAGGAATTAATATATGATAACCCGTAGTGATAGAAAATGCCATATCTGTGAGTAATACTTTAGGATTTGGGAGTACCTGTTACAAGAAACTTATGCCTATTTGGTACAACTTAAGCTATATGGGTGATCTGGTGGTATCAGTGATACGGGACAGATTTCCACAGACAAGAGGACAGGAGAATCATCTTGATTGCCTGTGAGCCAATATACCTATTTCGTACCCTGTTGAAATTAAGGTGAGATGATCAGATAAGTTTGAATATCCTGCATAGATTATCATAACACTTTATTTTGTGTAATTAGTTAATTTATATTATGAATTCCAATAGCAGGGTCTGAACTCAGACTGCATTCGTCTTGCTTTGAATCTGTGTTCATGCAGATTTCCCCATTTCCAGATACCTACATACTTTATTCTGTAGCCTCAAGCAAATTCAGACCTTCTGACCTAATAGGTTAATACCCTGGTTTTGTTCTTTAAAATAACCTTTACTCTGGATTTTAAAACTATCTATCTGCTGTATTGATTTATTCTTAATTTAGTCATACTATTCCATGATCAAATTAAGTAAAATTATTTTTATCTGTTCCTGAAAAAGCAAAGTATTTAAAGAAAGTGGCTTAAACTTTTACAGTTTCCCAAAAAGTGTCTAAAAATCCATATGTGCCATTTTGACCAAATATTCTCATTTATAAAGTGATTTAATAAAGGTTTATGGGGTTTTGTCATTTTTTGATTATGATACATTAATTGGTACTCATTAAAAAATATAATACTGGTCTGTTAGACCTTCAGCACCGACCATGGTTGGAAAGTTGGGGAAATGTGCACAGACAAGCCCAAAGTCATTGCAGCACTAAGCGTTGCAGTCCCATCCGCCAGCCGCCCACGGGGACTCACAGCTTCCCCGTAGGAACCAAAGAGCAATTTCCTCAAAAACCACACGCACGGCCACCATGTGGGCCCGACCAAAGGTCCATCTGATCCTGTCTCCAGCTCAGTGGCATTGGTCGGGAAGGTGTATTTTCTAGCCTGAGATGTATCTCTTGCAGTGTGGGTGTGCTGACAGCTGCAGTTTCCCCAGATGTAGGAAGCGACTTTTTTCTCTGTTTTCTGCTTTGTTCCTAGTAATTTTTGGCAGTTATTTTGCTTTTTTGGCTGCTCCCGAACACTGAGTTGCCCTTTTTGTGGAGCAGCCTGTGAAGGGCTCAGGATCCCTGGTGGCAATGGCCAGAGCCCATCGCTGCGTGTGCAGCATGTGAATTGTTTACTCCCACCCGGACCTCTTTATTGGCACACTTCTCCATCTGCCGATTTACAACCCAGTCACGTAGCCTGTCATCCCTCGCAGCTGGCCCTTACCCCTGCCAACCTGCCTAACTTCATGTCGTTAGGAAACTGTCACCTCATCGCTCGCCCCCTTGTTCACGTTACCTATGGTTATGGTGAAGAGTGCAGGTCCCACAGCAGACCTCTGCAGAGCTTCAGCTGCTTCCCCCATTGCTGTATTTACTCCTCACTGGTTTCCTGTCTTGTACTGAGCCTTTTATCCATTCCAGCACCTTCCCTGGCTGCTTGTTTTCTGGAAGGCCCTTTGGAGTGGGATTTTGTCAGAAGCCTCTTAAAAACCTAGAAAGAGAAAGTGCATCTCCTTTATCAGTGTGCCTGTTGACCCCCGTCAAAGGACACCCGTGAGGCTGCAGGATGAATCACCTAGCTTGCCCAGTATGTATAGCTGAGCAGAGTCCTGTGCTTTATGCTGTGCTAAGATGCCTGTTCCTCACTGTTGCTCACTCTCTCTAGCACTTACCACTCTCTTTCAGAGTTGAGTTGGCAGCTAAGTGGCTGAACCCTTTCCTTCAAAAAGTGGAGGTGGTGTGTGTGCTCCTCCTCAGTAGCTCAGTGCATAGAGCAGCCGCCCACCCCCTGTGCTAGAAGGAGCAGGGATCCCGTCTGCCCAAGTGGGTACCCTAGTCTGCAGGCTTTCCAAGGCCAGGGGAACCTAGATATCAGCAAAGCTGGTCTGCTCAGAATAGAAAACATCCTTATTTATTGGGAAAGCGTGAAGTGAGGAGGTCATTTGCCCAGAGGAGAAAAAGAGAGGCTCTAGGCCTTGTTCCAATGACTACTTCAAATACAGAATGGAAATGTCTTGGAGATGACTCTTAAAATGAGAGATGGAAACTCTCAAATGTGTCTTTGAATCCTGACAGAGTCTGAGTGTAAGAAGGGCACAAACCTGCTTAGGAGTCATGGTGCTTAGGCATGCCCAGGAACAGATTCTTTGGCATCTGAGGAGCTCTAGTGCGGTTGGGAGGAGGATACAGCTGGTGCAAGCAGCTTTGGCAAAGCTAAAGCTAATTTGGAGAAGGAGGGAATGTCCCTTGATGCAGAAGTTAGGCTGTGCATGCTCTCATTACTGTTCTGTGCAGCAGAGATACAGGCCTTTGGAAAGGTTGATACATGGAGATTACTGGCTTCCGAAATGAAGTATTAACAGTTCCTTAAAACCAGCTATCAGGATGACCTGCGAAAGGAGAGATCATCGTGGACAATGGCATGAGAAAGCTGCACTAGCTACTGGGTGATCTGCCAGGTGACAGATGGGTCCCTAAGACCTCACTCTTTAACCTGACCAACTGTGAAGAAAATGCCTGGGCAACACATCTGAATAAATATCATTTAAGATTTAGACAACTACAGTGGCAGTTAGAGCCGTAAATCACTTTGTGGATTTGGCACTTCACCTTCTCTTCACAGGATGATGTCTCAGCTATTTTTTAACACCTTAGCTCAAAAATCCTGGGCAGCTAAATAATGCATAGCTAGCGTGGTAGACAGGAATGGGATAAAAACACTTTGAGGAGTTTGGGAGTCTGCTACTGAGGCAAATAGTATTGTGTGTCCAGAAAGCCACCAGAAGTCATCGTGTGTGTTCTTAGGTATGTTTGTAACTGGTAAGTAATTGTGTTGGAACCAATGGTCTCCCACTGATCTCTCTCTGTAGTAATTATTGGGTGAAGAGGAAGTCACACAGCATTCAAGGTTGTGAGAATATACCTTGTGCGGTGCCCAGCTCCAGTCTCCCTGCATGTCACGTATTTCTAGAGCTCTGACCACGCTGAGGGTCAGGCGCTGTCTTACAGGACTTGCCTCAGCTCCTTCTCCCCTATTTATGATAAGCATATAATAGTTTTGCAGGCTTTACAAACTTGTTCTGTGCAGTGTCCAAGCAGCTACAAAACATTTGAGCCTTGAGGATGGCTCATTTGTAATTGTCACAGAGACCTGTGACAAGATTCTTCCTTTTGTCAGAATTTTTTCCAGAAGCCTGATTTAAAGAGCTGTTTAAGAATATGCTTACGTTGAAGCACATTCATAGCCTGGAGAAGCTGGCGGAGTTGTGCATTATCATTAGGCACGTGTTTCAGTCCCTAATAGGCAGGACCTTAGTCTGTGAGGGTCACTTTCTCACTCTGAAGGGTTGGCAAGGGCACCCAGCACTTCTGTAATACTTCTTTCACTCATTTGCTGACTAGGGGGCAACAGCTAAAGCAGTTTATTGGTGACAGCTAAATATGTTTGTGTGGCGGGGCCCAGCCCTGAGCCTACCAGTGCTGTCTGCGGTGGCTTTACTCTCTGTTCCTGACAGCAGTGGTAGAGAGGTGGGACTCATCTCACCCAGCTTCAGACACCTACACTAGAGACACCTACTTCTGAGCTTGTCACCCCAGACTGTTTAGAGCTGGTGGAGAGAAACAAGCACTTGGAGAGGGTGATTCATCTGGCTTGTTTTAATTGTCTACTTTAGGAGGAGATAAATCGTGCTATGGAAGTGTCTTTTTTCTGTCTACTAACTATGCAGAAAGTGTAAATGACTGTCTCAGATATACAAGTCTGCACAGCAGATGTCTCAAACTGAGAAGATGAATGCCACCCTTGGTTTTTATCAGTATCACATTTTTAACATATACAGTGAGGTACAGCGTGGTCCTATGGTAAGCCTTTAACTGGCTAGCTGTGCACAGGAGTCTTAAGCCTTAAAGCACTTTTGAAGTGGTCTGGACAGGCTATTTAAAGATGTTACCTCTGCTGGGGTGGATTTTCTCTAACCCAGTGCAAGCATCTGTAGTCAGTAAGAAAGGGCACATCATCTAAGGCATCTACCTTACGTGGGATGGGTAGTGCCTTCCAGTACCTGTTTTTCTGCATGGCCTCAGCCGGGAGCATGGAGTGAGTAGCTCAGGTATAGATGTCCCTACCACAGGTATCTGAAGTCAGCTGAGAGGGGTCTCACCCATAATGGAGGAAACAGAAGGACGGCTGTTTTCTGGGGTTGGGGATCCCCGTGGGTAAGGGCATTGGCATTAGCGTTGGAGGTGATTTCCTTCCTTTGCTTCTGAATGCCATGGGAGAGACGCTGGGCTGAAAGGGAGGGAGGAGGAGTGGTTCCAGTTGGGATTTATGAAACAGGAAAATGAATGTACAAAAGGGAGGATGAAAAGCCAAAATTAGTAAAAGCAAGATAGGCATTTTCCTCTATCTCAGCATCTTGATTTGTTCTTTTGGGGGATACAGTAGCATACAGAGCAGTCTGCTGCAAGGAGCAATGGAAGAGTTAAAAGTCTGAAGGAGGATGTCCCGAAATAAAATTCTTTAATGTCCTGCCTCATCCATTCTGAAAAGACATTTTGCCATCTTTAAATTCATGTGTATTCTGTTGCCAGCTGGCCTTTGTGCAGTGTTAGAAAGAGAGTGAGGAGCTTCTCTTCCATGTGTGGGTTTGATGTCACCCCATCTGTGCACCTGCGGTTTGGGCGAGGAAGATGTCCCCATGGGGACACAGGGACTGGGCAGGGAAAGCTACAGCTCTGGGTGTTACGCGTGCCAGCTGTCAGGCAAGTCCCCAGCACCGTAAATGAGAGGATGATGCCCCATGGGTGTATATCATCTGTAGCGTCCACCATTTCCAAAGACAATCTGGCTTTTGGGAGCAGATTATGTCCCAGGTATCCTCCAGGACAGTGCCGCATCCACTTGAAAAGGCTGTGCCCATTTGACATCTAGCCCTCTGGCAGCACAGGAAATCACGAGGGCACAATACAGTTTCACTGACAGGTACTACAGATACTGACAGATACTACCCGACTCAGCCTGTAGCTGTTAATCACCAGGACAGTGATTTTTACCCCAAAATATGGGGCCCATCATCATGAAACCCATCATGCCTGGGATAAGTTTTTACTCCATCCAGCATGTAAATGCATCCAAAGAATGAGCATTCCTAGAAATTTAAGCCTTGAGCTGCAAGATCACTTCAGAAGTGATACATGCGGTATTGTCTTTTGCTGAAAATGAATGTTTCTGTTGGTGTGTTTAACACAAAATTAAATGTACCTGGACAAGTCATTTTGCCTATGGAGCAGAGAAGACATCAGTAAAGTTTAGCTTTATTTCATAGGGAGTAATTGCCATGGAATAGAGTTAAAAGGCAGCGATGTTCATGCAAGCTGTCCAAATGAACTGCTGACTCATGAGTATGTGCACAGTACAAGGGGGAGCAGGGTGGGTGGCTTCAGCCCTTGGTGGGGAGAAGATCTTCACCACAGTGTCTGTTCTGGGGTGTCCACCAAACACTGCATTATTTTATGTGAGTGTCTGGTGCATCAGATGGTATAGTTGTGATTTTTCCCCCTTTTCAGTGATTGCCAGGACTACTGGGCCAGAGGGCCAGACATGTTATCTTGCTGTCTCAGTGATCAATTCCTATTTTAGAAAAAATGACACAGCTTCAGTGTTGTGATTCAGAGCACCTACTCATCTTCAGATATCATATACCCTAGTGGCTTAAGGCATGTTCCCTAGTGTTAAATACTTTCAGCAGGAGGGGTTTAAATCCTGGTTTCCTGCTTCCTGGGGGAGTAACTGCAGAGAAGATGGGGACGGTGGGTACCCTGCTAGCTATCTTCTAGAAGGAGGAACATTTTTGCCTACCTCTCCAAGTAGTTTCAGAGATGCAAACTGCGAGTGGAGGAGGGCTCTTCCCTGCATTGACACAGTGGCACAAACCCCTCCTAAGCTCTTGCTTGGCACCCCGGCTGCCTGGATTTGTTTTTTCTGTGCCCAGATCTCCTTGTGGCCCATGGGAAGAACGCCGGAGTTCATTAAGGTGTGTGAAGTGTTTGGTGTTGCAGTGACAACGCCCAGCAGAAAAGCTTGAGAGGAAAGGAAAAATTCAGTAATCATTGTGGGACTTGTGTGGTAGACAGCAAAGAGGGCGCTGGCAGCTGCCCATTGGGTGGTGAAATTAAAAGAAATGAATGTACCGTTGTTCGGTAAACTGAATCCTGACCGGTCTGTGCAGCAAGTGAGGCAAGAAGCACTACTTACAAGCAATGGTGTGAAGAAAATGTATTTAAATGATTTTGAATGAGCTAAGGGTTCACAGGCAGCCTTTTTTTTTTTCAGTTCTAGCTTCTTCTAACTTTTAGTAGGTAGCTTGTAACCTTTCCCGTATGTGTTTGATACAAAGCCACGTTAACTTTGGATAATTCATTGGCCTGCTGGTGCATCTCCCATTACATGGGAAGCTGCCCACACAATCTTCTGTTGAAAACTGAAGTAAGTGGAGAGATCAGCAACATCCCCACCTCTCTTAAAGCCGGTCAAAAAGACTACATGTTTATACTGTTTATGCTGCTGTACATTCTTTTTAGGTTTCAGGATATCAGAGGCCACAGTTTTTCCCATTACAAAATACAGCTTTATTAGGCAAACTAACGGTACTCTTAGCTCAGATCATCCATTTCTTATCTGTGAAGAAGTAATTAAATAGTTGTCTCCATCGGAATAAACCTTTTTTTTAATAAAGTATTAGCTCATGTAAATACAAATTCAGGTTAACCTGAAATAAGAAGCTTTAAGAGGTTTTCCATTCCAAATACTGATTCTCACCAATAGAAGGAAGGATTTTTTTATGTGCAGATCTCTCTTAGTCTGCCTTGAACATATATAAATGTTTGGCAATAATAGAGTCTCTCATTATCCTGGCTGTACTTACATTTCTCTTTTCACCTTTCAATGCATGCAATGACCTCTGGACTCTTGAAATTGTAGGATCCTGGCTTTCAACATGAATTACTATTACATCCTCCTTCAAGTGAATGGACCAACTAAACTGAAGTCAGCGTTTAACAGAAATCACTGCTGAGTGTTGCATGCACGTGACTGACGGCTTTAGCGCATGTTAAATGGGGTGAATTTAAGGAAGGCAGGTGAAAGCCCTAAAGGCAGTGGCCTGCTGCTGAGGTCTGCCAGCACATTTTGATCTCGGTAGGAACTGAATCACCTAACCTCACTTTGCTCATTCATTCACAAGCTGGATACAGTATCTGCTGACAGTGGTACAATAGCAGGGCTATAGCAATTCATGTTTAAAGATGTAAGTAAAGGGCAAGGTATTTTAGGAGAGAAATTACTTTTTCATTAAACCAAGTGCTCTAATCTGTGAAAGAGACAAGTTTTGGAAACATAAGCCTGAAGGAGGTTTTGATGGCTGTCACGCAGCTGATTTGAAACCAGACATACAGTGGATGCCGTCTTTAAAAATTATCACCTGCTTTGTACAGTGTCTGTAACTGGGCTGATGGGTGCTCAGGTGCGTGGCTGAGGAGCCGCTTCTGCTTTGGGACCCTCGACACTGGGGTCAGCAATAAGGCATGTGTGAAACTGAGCTTTCCAGCAGCATCCCAGGCTTAGTTATACCAGGGCAAAGTTTCAGTCCACGTGCTGCGTTGCATTTGGTGCAGAACTTGAGCTAAAAAAAGTTGGGGTTGCCTAGTCTGAGATGCTCTTCAAGGCAGCCTGTGGGTTGGTCTAATTTTTGACATCTGGTTACAGCCTCAGGAGAGCTGTTTTGCTAGGGATCACTGAAATACTTGGTGATCCCAGTTCAGTATTAATCGTGCTACTTACATTGCAGTGATCGTGCTTAACTTCAAGATTAAATACATTGTCACTTCTCTCCTTTTAAGAAACACCATATTCCATAAGCTGCTCAATTCCACATTTTCCAAGACAATAACAATTCCAAGCGGTGTTGTAATCCCCTTTGCTGCTTTATTAAACTCAATGCTGTATTTTTCATTCATTTGCGCACCCTAACAGCATCAGTTTAAGTGGTGTGTTAAGCCTTTCAATGTACATCAGAGCAACATGTAATTTTCATTTCCATTTTACCCAGTGGCTTCTAAATCTAGAGGTGATAATTATTATTTGCATTGTAATTATGCCTCAGTTGAACCAGAGGCTTTGCAATGATCTAAAAATGAAGGACATTTTGTGTCAAGATCTGGTGAGGGTTTTTTGCTGGTAAAGCTCCACATGACTTCAGAAGGGCCTAGGATTTGAAAACTAAAATGCAGCCTGGATTTCCTTAGTAAGCCTTGTGTTTTCTTCTCCCCAGGGGATGAGCGCTCCCGGGAGTCTCCAGCCCCAGCCGAAGCACAGATGCAAGCTGGGGCGGAAGGCGGTGGAAGGGTGAACCGCTGTTGCTGGAAATGCTCCGTGGCGCAACTCAAGAAGATTTTCTGGGGTATGGCCGTGGTCCTGGGTGTCTGCTCCTCCTGGTCGGGTTCAACCCAACTAGCAAAACTGACCTTTAAGAAATTCGATGCACCCTTCACTCTAACGTGGTTTGCAACAAACTGGAACTTTTTATTCTTTCCTTTGTATTATCTTGGACATGTTTTTAAGTCAGCTGAAAAGCAGTCTCCAAAGCAAAGATACAGGTATGGGACCTTTGTTTTTTCTCCTGTGGCTCTTGCATGCTGCTCTACCTCTAGCGGACATTTTATTCAGATCAGCCAGTTAAATCAAACTTGCATTTGCTTTCCTCTTCAGGTTTGTTAAAGGATGTTCTGAATTCATTCTGTATCCTGTGCTAGGTGGTATGTTATTATTCTTAATACAATTTCACTCCAACAGTAAGAAATCCGGGTTTATTTCTGATACCTACAAGTCACGTAATGAAAGTCCGCATTTTCTGCAATGGCTTCTCAAGAGTTTTCTGTTCAAACCTCTGTGAACATAATTTTTTTATTAATATCTTCTTCCTCTACCCACAGCTGACTTTTATGGCAATCTCTGAGTAAGCTAAGCTTGCTTTTCTTTTCCAAACTCAGGACTAGTGCAGTGCCTTGAATAGCCAAGTAAAAAGTATTGCAGTATTTTCCTGGCATTATGCCCCTGACATCAAAGGCCAAGCTCTGATCCCAGTTAAACTCGAGCTGTTGTGTTTATTTCCGGGAGGAAGCGCAGTCATAACCAAAGGCAGCACTTTATCTTCAGCACACCTTGTCTTTACAGCAAGCCAAACCCACAAAGCCTGAAGCGCTCATGGAAAACCCTGAGTGCCCGTCCTCCGTGAGGGGCTGAGGATGCTCTGCCTGCTTGAAGGACTGCCTCTTGGTGAGCGCTCCATCTCATCTCATTTTGGCCTGAGAGGTGTCTGGGACAGATGGGATGACTCAGCCATCAAGATGTCCCGTGTCAGAGAGCTTCCCCGATACATGGAAGGATGTGAACAACGTTTTCCCCTTCTGTTACACGGTGGGGCTCACAGCCTTTTAATGAAGTAGCTGAGAAAGTAAACAGTAAGAAGTACACATTTCTCAGCTTCCAGCTGTGCAGCAGCGAGGTGGAAACTCACTACAGGAAAAAATCTAAGAAACCAGGGTACTCTGGCAACGCTCTACCTCAGATGACTAGGGTTAAGGTTATAAATGCTGAAATTGTGCTGCTTAGCCATCGTTACAGTTTCTTCATCTTCTAAATCATTCGGGGGCTGCAGATAAAGGAATTTCACATTCACTGCAGGTCCTAGAGCAGTACCCAGAAGTTTTAAAGGCATTTTCATAAGATGCCATGTTTCCTGCACTTCAGTCTTCAGTTTGTATTTGTTGTTTACTCCACAGCAAACGTCGTTGCTTCAGAGATGAGAGAAGCATGGAGGGTAGAGAAAGCAACAGTTTAATCTAAAAACAATAACAAATGCTAGCTCAAAACAACTACCTTTTCATTTCTTTGGGTGTTAAGTATTTTTCTTTCCAGCTGCTCTCAGATAATGTTTTAAATACTGCTGAATTCTGGGGTGAGCAGTTGTGGTTTGCCAGATCCCTGGGGTTAAAACCAGAGCATTACACTCTTTGTTGCTGCAGTTAATTGATATGGTTGGTAGTTTTATGTCTTCCATTTAATTAAATGATGGCTGAGTTGAAGAGCAGGGGCAAGCCCTGAAGCCTGTTTGGGATGCAGGGGGACATCATTACAAGTAAGCTTGCAGCAGTCTTAGTAAAATACATGCATTTGTGTGTCTGAACAGCAGACCGAATAAGGTTAATTTGCGGAGTTTTTTTACTGGTGTCAGGGTAGACTTGGGCATTTGGAGATATGGCTTTGATTCCTAGCTTTGCTGCAGATTTGTTTTGTGGCTTTGAGCAAGTCACTACAGACCTCTGATTTCCTTGTACTGTCTCTTCGTTTGGATGAGACAGTCCTTCAGAGGGAGGACTGTCCCTTACCATGTGTTTATGTAGCGTCTGCTTCAGCATGTCCACTATCTACACTGAGACCTTTCAGTGGTCCTGCACTAAGAATTACTGTAAAAAGAATTACTGTTCATCTGCCTGCTCCATAATGGCTGACATGTCATGTGCATGTACATCTGAAAACCCAAGCATTGAGTTCCAGCATCCCCTCTTAATAATTCCCCCTTTTTGCCTATTATATGTATATGCAGATAGAGAGAGAGAGAGAGACATACAGAGACTTTGCAGCTCTGTATGAGGCATTACCATCTTCAGGAAAGCTTGCACTCCAGGCACAGTTGGACATGTTAGGGAGGCATTGCATGGGCTTGTGGATAGTTAAAATAAGACAATTCTGGCCTGGAACTAACAAGCAACTTGCTTAATCGCTTGCTGCTTCTTTTATCTGTCACCTTCATTTATATTTTATATACTATCTAAGCTCTCCGGCAGGAATTTGCAATGAGATAAGTGAAAAGGTGGTAGTGGGAGAAGGTGGAAATATGACATCTAAGTCACCTTAGCAGTGAGGTAGTAAAGGAAGGGATTCTCAGATCTTGCCTACGCAGGTGGCTAAAATCCACAGGCACCTCATTTTTTTGGCAGCAAAGCTCCCCGAGGACACCTGCCTCAGCAGGGCTGGGCAGCTCGGCCTGCCCTCACCGCAGCACAGGCAGTGCCTTCACACCGCCCCTTCCTCGGTGGGCTGCTTCCCGGGGCCTGAGCCAGCAGGCGTGCTTTGGGGTACCTCACTATACAGCTAAAGAGCCTGTAAAGAACAGCCACCGTTCGGAAAAAATATACAAAAGAGGGATCATAAAATGCAGGAACAGTGAATAGATATATAGTCCCTCCTATACAGATTATATGGTTTATTATGGTTTCAAATTCCTATTGTATTGTACCAGTATGTATATATATAATGCCGTAAATATATGAATTTGTATGTTTTGTAGTCTCACAAAAGAACATACCTGTCATGGACACAGACCAGTTTAAAGCTGCACGGTTTTTTTTCCCCATTTTATAGCACATATAATTGTAATAAATTTGCCACCAAAATTTTATAGTAGCACATTAAATTTAAGAGCAGGTTTATTCCGTTTCTTTATAAGATCTTGAGTATTAGGCCATAATGTAAAGTCCTTAAGGATTTCTGATTGACACATACTGCATAGTAAGGAACTTTCTATTTAAGCTGAAGTAGACTAGCAGTTGTGTCCACAGCATGGGGAGAGAGTCACTCTTCAAAGCAAACCAAAACTTATGCATTGACGTCCAAACTGCTCTAGGCTCCCTGTGCAGCTCCATCAATGCCAGGGTTGTGCCCAAGTGTAGACCGCTCAGGGAGAACTTGTCCCATGCTCGCTACCAGGGGTGCCACTCACCCTTGGTGCAGGACTGCGGGGGGGGGACGGGACGCAGAGAGCTCTGGCAGGCCACTGAAGAGCACGCCAGGGTCAGCGCTGCGCTCTTACTTCTTCTGTAAGTGCTCACTAGCTTAAAATAAAATTACAGTAACTAAATTATCATTCATTTCAACCACTGTCTAGTCCAGAAATAACACATGTAATGATTTATGCGCCTAATGGATCATTTAAGACTACTTCATTTTGGCTTCATACTTTTTGCTTCCAAACTGCTTTATAAAATGACACATTTAATCTGATGAGCTACCCTCCGTCATACCTACATTATTAATTTATGAGGTAATGTAAATTAAAAGCACTAGAGCTTAAAGCTCCCTGGCTACATGAAAGATTAAATTAAAGTCTCTGTAAGATGTTGCTTAGCTTTGTGTATCTCTAGGTAAGACAAAACACACCTTTTATAAAGATTCATTCTGTGTGTACCAGCTGGGGGAATAACGGAGGATTGTGTTCACATTTTAGCAGGAGAATACCTCAGAAAGCTTGCTTATTTTGATGGTATGGTCTTACCTAATGATTTTTTGAGAAGGAAATGGCAGGACTTTCCAGAATGGTTTGCGTGATTATTTATTTATTTGTTTATCATTTAGATCTTGATTTTTATTTCATAAAGCATTAGGGCTAAAGAAAACACCAGAAGCTAAAACTAAATCTCTTCCATAACCTTGACTAGAGCTGATGTGTTGGGTGAATGAAAGAATCGTCGCACGTACCTGCACTGATCTACAACCGCATTTGAACACGTTTTATCATGTTCTTTTTCACTGAATCAGAGTTTCGTCTCTATACTGCCCCCAAATTAGCTGCCACTAATCTTTAAGAATTTGAAGATTTTTCTTTGCAAAGAAAGAAAAAAGTTGTGGGTAACACCGAAGTATAGCTGTTTCTTTGAAACTGAACCAAAATACTGGGGGCAACAATGGTAGAGGACTAATGTAGTAGATCTCACTTACTCTGATTTACCAACATATTAACTTCACAAGAGTCACTTTTGCTTTATGTGCATGTGGGCTCAGAATCGAGACTTAGCTCTTCAGTGGCCAGAAATTATCAGTGCCATAGCTTCACATGATGTTCAGGAGAATGTGGGCCAGTTTCTAAATGTGTTTCACATTGTCATGGTTTAACCCCAGCCAGCAACTAAGCCCCACACAGCCGCTCGCTCACTGCCCCCCTTGTGGGTAACACCGAAGTATAGCTGTTTCTTTGAAACTGAACCAAAATACTGGGGGCAACAATGGTAGAGGACTAATGTAGTAGATCTCACTTACTCTGATTTACCAACATATTAACTTCACAAGAGTCACTTTTGCTTTATGTGCATGTGGGCTCAGAATCGAGACTTAGCTCTTCAGTGGCCAGAAATTATCAGTGCCATAGCTTCACATGATGTTCAGGAGAATGTGGGCCAGATTTTCTAAATGTTTCACATTGTCATGGTTTAACCCCAGCCAGCAACTAAGCCCCACACAGCCGCTCGCTCACTGCCCCCCCGGGGGGAGAGAATTGGAAGGGTAAAAGGGAGAAAACTCCTGGGTTGAGATAAGAGATAATTAATAGGTAAAGCAAAAGCCGATCCCTTTGGTCAGCTGGGGTCAGCTGTCCCGGCTGTGTCCCCTCCCAACTCCTTGTGCACCCCCAGCCTACTCGCTGGTGGGGTGGGGTGAGAAGCAGAAAAGGCCTTGACTCTGTGTAAGCACTGCTCAGCAGTAACGAAAACGTCTCTGTATTACCAACACTGTTTCCAGCACAAATCCAAAACACAGCCCCATACCAGCTACTGTGAAGAACATTAACTCTACCCCAGCCAAAACCAGCACACACATGTATTTCTGCTAGCATGTAGGAGACGAGGCACTAGCCCGGCATCCCCAGTAATTCCAGGAGTTGGGTCCGTTAGTTTGATCCTGAGTGATACGCAAGTGCAACTCACTGCACCACGGGCACTGCCCTCCTCTTCTGTAGCAGGCAGAGAACCCGGACTTGCAGTGCTGGTAACCAACCACCTGGCCACGATGAAACTCTAAGGGGGAAGGTCAGAGCCTGATTTTGCATGACTGGATGCTTTTTTACTATTGATTTTCAGCATTTTCTATTCATGAGTCTCTCTTACCCAGCAGCATTAAAATGTTGCAGTGTGGTTGACTCTTGGCATCCTACTGATTTATATTACTACTTAGGTGGGAGCTTCACCACCAGAGCAGACAGCATTAACAGAGTCATAAATAAGCTACGAAGGCATCAAGACTTGATGAATACAAGTGTTTTTAGCAAATGTCACCCAATGAAGCATGTTTTCTTTCAAAAAACTTCAGTTTATAAACTCTTATTTGTCTAATTCAGTACATTAGCCTTAAATAATATCTATTTACTTTGTGTTCCTCAAAATAAAATCACTTTACAATTCAAGTTCCCATTAGCTGGTTGGGGAAAAAAACCACAACAACCAAAGTACAAAAAGAACCCTTGAAATTAAAAGACAATAGCATCTGATTCTTACCTGAGTTAGTTAGATACAAACCAGGAGTAACTCCAAATTAAATCAGTTTGATCTCTACAGCAGTCTGTCAGGACTTACCTTTGTCCTTGGTATCAAAGCGATTAATTAAAAGAAGATGTGGATCTTGTGCAAGAGGTTTTTCATACTCGTGGTCACTTATATCTCTCCTGCAGGTATCTGAACTGTTGTTGGTGATGTGTTATTGATGGGCCACGGTATCACTTCTCAGACTGTTTTCACTGAATCTGCACTTTTCTTCCAGAAAGACAAGGCCAAATTGTGCTATTAGCAAGTAGCAGTAGTAATGAAGCCTTCTGCTGGAACAACGTGGTGTTTGTGGTAGGGGCAGTACTGGTGGGCGTCTGTCCGATGTCCAACCTGCTGTGCGTACAGCATCAAGCTAGGACCTGGAGCGTTCATTTGGGCTTAGCTCAGAGCTCAGGGTGATGCTGCTGTTAACTTCTGTTTCTCAAAGTTAAATAATTACCTCTTCATGATGAAACCTGCGGTAGCTGCTGTCTCTTTCCTTTTGAAAAGACAAGTGTCTCCCCGTGGGATGTGGGCTAGGGGTGCATTACCCCACGGGAGTTCTGGAGGTGGCTCCTTGCTGCTGCCTTGGCATAATACAGCTATGCTGCATTATTGCCAGATTATCAAGTAAGTTGTCATTTCAGATGCTTTCTTGGGGAGGCTTGTTTTCTTAGGTGATTAAAGATTATTGTCATGGTTTCCTGCTCTTTGTGGCTCCTGAAACAAAATTTTCTCAGCCAGCTGTCAAAAATACGCTCTACAGGCTGCCTGTTCTTGAGAAAATAGGTAGTCCTCCAGCTCCAGAGTATTTCTAGAGCAGCCTCCTGTTCACGTAAGTCTTTTCTACACACTGAAGACAGTACCAGGGGTTAGATTAGCAAGGAAATATGTGACAGCTGGCTCCTCAGTGCCACATTGCATATTCCAGCACTGCCAGCTTGGAGCTGAGTGCCCGGTTTCCTCCTAAAATGCACGGGGAAAGCAAACACCTACAGAGGAGACACAAACGTGAGGCATGTAAGGTAAACAGCAGGAAAGGCTGAGGAGAAAGAGAAAGTCTGCTTGCCAAACTTCAGCTGTTAGTGGGAGCCCTCTACCATCCCAGAGTGCCTAACTAGACTTGAGGTGGCACTCCCTCTTGATGTTTTCCATTGGAAAGCTTAAAAACTGCTCCCAGACCCATGTTCAAGGTGGTAGTTTTTCTGTTCCTCAGACGCATGGTATGGGAGCTTGGTACCTACATTGGGCTGATGATAGTGGCTGGCAGAACGCCCCAAAATTAATGCCTGAGTCCTAACTTCCCTGGAGGTAGCTCTCACAATGCGAAACCTGCATGTGGGTCTCGGGCACATAAGGTGGCATTTATATGCTGACCTCCCTTTCTAAACCTACCCCAGCTTTTACATCTCTTGAAAATACCTTTAAGAGAGTTTCTTTAAACTTCTGTTTGACTAGTTTGCTAATTCCTTCTATTCAGGTAGCTAACACTGCCTTTGAGGGCTCATGTCTTAGCTACTGTGAGAAAACGGTCGTGGTTCCTTCTTTAGGAAACCAGTCCTTTCTAATTTAGCCTCTCAGTTTATACTTGGAGATTGCGTTTGTATTTCGGACCATGATGTTCTGGAAAGAGCTTAACATTCATGCTCCATGAAAAACTTTCCCTTAAGCTGAAGATCCTTCGTCTGTTGAGGATCACCTCTTCTGGGCTTTTGGACCTTTGTGGGCTGCTAATCGAGAATAAAAATTGGGTACTACCTGATCAGGAGAAACACATGTTCTTTAACCTTGAGCCTGGTTTGCAAAATCATTCCAAGGGTGATTGAATTAAGCGGTGTCCTGTAATTTTGTCTTGTTGTTCCATTACTTTTGTCTTCTCTGCTGTGGCTTGAACAGATGCTCTAAAATAATTACATTATATGCCTCCTATGAGGTAACGGTGCTTGAGACAAGGACTAGAAAGAGAAGTAATTGTTCTTTTACCTGCAGACAGGGCATGTGCTATGAAACAATGTGTACATGTAATGGCTTTTGCTTCGAAAAAATGTTGTATCTTGCAGCACTGAATGATCTCTGGTCAGTAGTTAAACTGAACTTCATTAACTGGCTCTTCCTCTGGTTAGTAGTTGCCAAGCTTCCATGCTGCTAGGGCTTTTCCCAGGAGACCTCAAGAGCAAGTCCACCTGTACTGATCCTACCCATGCTGATCCCTCTGCACTGACTGAGACTGCGGAGCCAAAGCAAGCCAGGTTGGAAGGACCTCAGGGGTCACCTCCTCCCTTCCCTGCCTCCAGGCATGACCTGCACGCACAAACAGAAAAGTAACTGCATTTTATGGCTGGCAGAGGAAAAAAGGGACCGGGAAAAGAGTGTGAGATCATATTTACTGTGTGGGGAGAGAAGCAGAAAGCTGAGGTGAGCATGGGACTGCGGAACCAAAGCAAGCCAGGTTGGAAGGACCTCTGGGGTCACCTCCTCCCTTCCCTGCCTCCAGGCATGACCTGCACGCACAAACAGAAAAGTAACTGCATTTTATGGCTGGCAGAGGAAAAAAGGGACCGGGAAAAGAGTGTGAGATCATATTTACTGTGTGGGGAGAGAAGCAGAAAGCTGAGGTGAGCATGGATATGCTGTTTTTCCAGTCATCATAACATGAAAAAAGACAGAGTTCACAGCTGGTCCTTTTGCAGGAAGTGTTTTACCTTGGTCTTCATATCAAGTATCTTGACACCCAGTGCACAAACTCATTAAATGGGGACTATCCTAGACAGGTTCTCCCATGTCATTTACAACAGCAACATAAACAACAACAATACTCAGGAGGGAGTGATAAGGAATTCAGCATTTTTTTTCAGGACAGATCTGTGTCAAAATATCTTGAAGGCAGCTACCTTTAAAGCTGCTTTAAAAAAGGAAAGTGCCTGTATGGTAACAGGCTTCGTAGCTATAATTAACAGCTCTCAATAAAGACAGATGATACAGTGAGAAGTGTTGGAGGCTGGCAGTACTACAGAAGTGGAAAAAACCTTTTTGTCCAGCTGCCTAGTGATTATGGACCCTGTCCAGATTTCCCAGGTTTGTTTGTGTTTGTATGAAAAGGCAGCCTCATACAAATGCACAAGTGCCTAGCTGAAGATCCTGTTCAGTCCGGGTCTGCGGGACCTGGCCACCCTTGCTTGTTAGTCAAAGCTATAGCTGGTAAAAAGGGAGAAATAGCCAAAGGTGAAGGTTGGCAGCAGCATAGGTACGTGAACAGGGCTTCAGAAATTGTAAAACCCTGTTGAGCAGTTAAATAATGTTGTCCATGAACATCCATAGATTTTTTTGGAGGGAAACAACAGTAAGACATGAGCTGATGGCTAGAGAGGTTCATATATGTACTCGCACACCCATGTACAACCATTTCTGTGTTTCCAGTGCTAAAATGCCTTTCTAAATGGTAGCTTCCCTCCAGAGAAGCCAATCCAAAATGGAGCAGACAAACAAAATCGCATTCGCCTGCTTTGGCTGGCAGTTAGTGAAGACCACTTCTCTTCCGCCTAGCTGTGAAAAAGAAACAGCCCTCCTGTTGGTCTGTTTGTCAGTCCTTGGGGTCAGGGCTAAAGCTCAGCCAGTTTAAATGAAAGAGCATCATTTACTTTATGGCCTTTATGGTCGTTGCCACATCATTTGGGTCTCTTGTCCTCAGCAAGCCTACACTAACCAAGTCCACTGTGGCTGCCTCATCTATTCCCTGTTCCCCGTACCTCCAACGGAGCGCTTCCCCACATGGAGCTGGTTTCATTTGCTCATGGTTTGTTAATTTATAAATTGCATTCCTTCTCTTTGGAGCTGGGGGATTGTTTACTCATTTCCTGAAGCTGCTTATTTCGCTAGCACGTAGAGACTGCTGCAACGTTTCCTTCGTATCTTTGAAAACCTTCCACTGCCTTGATAAAACACTCAGACTCCCACAGGGGGAATGGGCCTCTGGAAGCCTTACGTGAAGGATGGCATCCCCATCTCTTTCAGCAGACACAAATGTTAAACCCCAGGGATCTCAAGTCATCAAGAATGTCCTTTCAGTGACAGAGCGGTATTAACCTTCACGTAGTACATTGCTAACACAGGGCACCCTTGGATAGTATGAGCACAGGTCCATTTGCTACAGGAGGACTCTGTTCCTCTGTCATCTGGTATTTGCCCTTGCATTGAATCTAAAAAATGTTTTGCTTCACCAAAATACTGGGTTTTTTTCACTTAATTCTCTTCTCTGCATCTATTGTAGAGGCCAGCCAGGCCAAGTGAAAATTGTATCCTGCTTTTTCTGCACTGAACCTACAGCTTTCTTCACTAGTCTGGCTTATTATGCTTTCAGCTGGAGTACATACAGATTTCCAAGTACAGAAAGATGATTTTTCAGCTGTGAAAAGCTCTTCTATTAAATAGCACACTAGAAAATAGCAAGAATTGCACCTCTACTTTCAGTACCTCTTAATAGTACCTAGAATAAAAATGAAGCTACAGCTCTGTAATGCTGTCTGATATTTTCACCATCTAACAAATAGTGCTGTTGTTAGACCATCTCACCATGATATCCTGAACATCAGGTCATAGAAACATGGAGTAATTCTGGCTGCTGCAGACCTGGGGAGGGAGATCTCTAGTCCAACCTGCTCAGTGCAGAGCCACATCATATCTACTTCTGTATTTTGTTAATGGTTAGTGATCTGCAGACACTGAATGAGACATAACTATTATTATTGAAATTTATGTGTACTTTATTGCATCTTTTAATGTGCTGTCTCTAGATACCCCAAAATTGCATGTACCAGAATGCATTGGCATGATTGGTACCTGTTCTGCTACTGTTTGCCCCTTTTTGCCAGAGCCACCTTAAATATTTGTCTGTCCTCAGGCAAGAACATGTTGATTCAAACCCTGAGAATTTGGTTTATTTTTTATTGACCTTGAAATTAAAAAAAAATGGTATTAACCCACTAGAAAGTGTTTCTGCTTAACTTATTTTTAATAATCAAACAAATTTTCACCTATCATTTTCAGTATTTCATTAAGTTCTCTACATTAAATGTGATGGGTCCAGTCAGCACTTGACCCTAGCTGGCACAGCTCCACTGAGTCCCATGACAGTGTGCTGGTTTCTGTCAGAGAAGGGTCTGGCTTAGTAAATATTAAAAATATCAAGTTAATAACTATTTAGATGTGTTTCGTCTTTCCTTCCTTCAGAGGGGAACTCAGGCTTTGACGAGGCTGAAATTCACCCTGCTCCCCCGCATTATTTTTTAGAAAGCGTCTTTTGGATTCTGGAGAACTGAAGTAGAAAAACCGAATGTTGAAAAGTACTATCCTAGAAGAGGATACAGTGACATACAGCCAAATGATCAGCTGCCTTCCATTAACGTACCTGCAGACCTGCACTTGCTCATGAAATTTTTAGCAATTAAGGCCAACCCTCTGAAAGTCTTACGGCATTTAACAAAGAGCTCTATCGATCTCATAGATTTTTCAAACAACTTAAACAACTGTGCTCTTCTGTAGTTCCAGGTAATTCCTATAATGCCGTTACTTTCTGCCTTACCAAGTTCCACATGGCTTTTTAATAGAGTTGTACTCTTCATTATGTAAAAGTGGTAACTATAGGGGGATATGGTAAAGGTCAGCTAAATCATGTATGGATTGGAGAAGGTGAGGAAAGAGCTAGGTGGCATCAAACAGAGTGAGGTGTTTGAAACAAGGGAGGAGCTTTCTAACAGCGTGCAACTGAGCTGCCAGGAGTCTGAAAAACAAGAGAAGCTCGGAAGAGTGGTTAGTGCATGCTTGGGAGTCGGAGATGGTGCGGCAAATGTGGCCTGTTGTGGGAGCAGATTGCGTGAGCTCTGCGAAAACATAACACTTACATGAACGATATAGTTCTTTTAGCTCTTCTATGAGCTAAGCTAAATCAGTAAATCCTAAATGATTTTAATGGACAGCGTGCTTAGCGTAGTATTGCTAATGTGTTGAGTCCTGTGGCTGGTTGCAGGTTCTTAGCATGGGATATTCCAGAGCTCAGCAGCCACAGAGCCATCCAAGTTATAGGGGTCCAGACAAGTCATCTTGTCTGGACCCCTATCTAGGGGAGATTTAATCATACCAGCAACAGCTATTTCATGTGTTAACAGATTTGTTTCTTAACAAGAATGAATGTACAAATAAAATTTACCAAACTGCTAAAGATGTTTTCTTGGGATCTTTTCAAAAGTGAGCATCAAATTGGCTTTATTTTTAGGTAAACAGGAATCATAATGAGGACATTCCTCTTGAATATTTTACCAGTTGTATGTGTAGTTAATTGTGGACCTTACCTGTGGCTGGCAAGTTGCAAAATGTTGTCCGCTGCTTTATATTTCTTGAACTTTGTTTTGTTTTAAGGATTAAAAAAAAAAAAACAAAAGCAGCTGGCTTCCCGGATATGTTTGCTGCAAGAAGCCAGAGACAAGTAGTTTCGAGAAACTGGAGACAAATGTGTTTCCTCCATAGCAATTGTGCTAAAAACAAACTGTTCTCTTTGTCAATGTGGCTTCAGACACTTTCCACTATTACGCTGCTGGTATCTGGAGTCTCATTAACAAAAAAGCCTTTGTCTAGCACAGAACAGTAAATAACCACGGATTTTAGGCACATGTAGAAACATCTCATTAGGGTAATTTGAAAGAGAGATGACAAATAACGTCCAGGAATCAATCTAATGTCATGATCCGAATGTGCAATGGCAAATCATCCTTCCTCAAGTAACTCGGCTACTGAAGGCTGCAGATGGGTTTGCCTTCAGCAGGCGTTTGGTGTTTGCATGCCTTCCTTTGGGCTAACAGCCGTGACCACACGGCTCCTCCACATGAAGCGTGCTGATGGCACCTACTAGATGTTGTGCAGCTGACAGGAAAAAGATGCAATAGTTCATTAGTTTTGTCATTCTGTTTAATTCAGACATTTTCAAAAGGAATGGCACTGAAAGCTTTGTAGTACTGAAGGTGCATAATAATTTCATCAAAATTGCCCATCTGCAGCTAAAGTGAGATAATTGCCTAGGCGTATTTGCATTTGCAGAAAAGATTTTGAATAATAAATGTTTATAAAGCCCTTCTGTCATCATGTTATCCAGTCCTCACCCCATGAGCCAAACTCTCAATTCATTTACACTCTTTTCAAACCAAAAATATCTCATGTCGGCACAGCTCTGGGGTTGGTGAAGATGAGAATCTGGATTAGTGTAAGTCAGTCACCTGAAATTGGCTCCCAGCTCCCCAGCAACATTTATGAACCAAATTGAAAGAGAGTAATCAGCAAACCCCGCTGATTCCTTGCTAGTGTTATTTTCTGTATCTTTAATAATTAATTTAACTAAATTACTGGAGTTTAGGGGTGCTGGTACTGATTTTCAGTGATGCTGAATGGCGCTCCTTCCTGAGGGGCAGGGCTTGTCATGATGTCAGATCCACGAAAGGGCTGAGACACGTGCCGCGTCCTGCAAACCCGCATAAACACCTACATGTGGTTTCAGCAGACGCTTCCCCTCCTCAGGAGCCTCTCTTCTCTCGCAGAGGTAAAGCCTGAGCAGATCCATCCTCACAAGCACAGACACGCCGAGGATATTGCAGGACTGGCAGCAGCAGGTGAGATGCAAGCCCATCTTAATTAGGTTTATCATGGCTGATCTAACCTGCTCCTGCAGATAAGCTCATTAGCACGGACTCAGCTCACCCAAGGCTTTGAACACAGTCCCTCCATGCTTGGCAAAATGCAGACAGCTAAAAGACGTGTCCTGGTTTGAGTGCATGCTTACCTGGTCAATCCCTCCTCCACGGGGATGCGGTTTGCAACCGCTCCCACGTTCTGGTGCGCTCCCTTTTCCTGGCAATTAAAGACACAAACAGCACTGACCAGACAGGATTTGTTGATGCAACTTTGTTATCTTATGCTTCTCCGAGAATAAATTAATTGATTTTTCCATTAGACTTGATACAAATCATGCTGATGTCCCCATCATCCTCAGTATGCCTGACTGATTCCTAACAGCTGCCTTACAGTCTTCGCAGCACATCTTGTGCCTTTCCCATGCTCTCGTGCAGCGACTAGAGCTGCTCATTCTAGCCCAGCGCTATTAAATGAACAAGCACAGATGATTTACAGTGGGATGGAAAACGTTTCCAGCTAGATGACAAGATCACCTGCTTTCTGCCACTGTGTGCCACTGGTCTTTCTGTATGAACAGAGAAGCTGCCGTTCCTGCTGTGGGATCCCTTCAGCAAAAGAGCCACCTGCCTTCTCCCACCGTCAGCTCGCCCTGCAGCTCTTCAGCTCGTAAATCCTTGGTGCTGTAGTGAGATTTCAGCAGGCTGTACCTCTTGGGTAGCCCCAGCATGGGCATGGCAAAGCTGACTAGCTCTCCAGCACTGGGAAAGTAGCCAGGATACTAGGAGATAGTAAGCCGGCATCCCCAACCACCCAGACCACTGGGCCTCTCAGAGGTGCTTTGCACACCTGCATCAGTGAGGTTCTTCAGACCTCTTCACTGCGCTAACAGTGCTCTGCCAGAGGAGCGGCACTCTCGCTGCTAGGGATCCAGAAGAAAGTAGGGTAGCAAAGCAGGCATTGCCTTTGCCAGGTTTCTGAACAAATAGTTCACCTCAGGGGCTGAAATCACATTGCTGCTCTTGTCACTCTTCCTGGGAAACACTCTGAAAAGAAATTCAGACGTGACACTAAAATTAGTAACAATATGAACTACTGTTCGGTACATTTTTCTTTCTCTCAAGGGCTTAAGCTTATTGAGTAACCTCTCTCTCTCTCAGTTTCATCACATAGCATTAAGTTTTGAGAAAGGGCTGAGCCCAACCACTGAAGCTCTTTATTCTAGTTGTGTAGGTGTGGTATTGACAGAGCCAAATTTAACACAGTTTACCCAGTGCACAGTTACAGTAAAACGAGCCAGATTTTGCTTGTGTACATCAGGGGGGTTGGACAGGGATATCTTGGGGCACTGTGACTCTGAATGACTCTGTTACTGAGACTCGGTGAGGTGTCAGGATATTTTGGGTAGCATTTTTGAGGTCCTGCTGCTGGATTCCCTATCTTACTGAAGACTGTGGTGAAATTGGAATGACTCAGTTGGAAGGAGTGGTGAACCAGTAGTGAAAGCTGTTGGAAATGTCTCCTTATGGTTGTGTACATATAGGGGCACTGTGACTCTGAATGACTCTGTTACTGAGACTCGGTGAGGTGTCAGGATATTTTGGGTAGCATTTTTGAGGTCCTGCTGCTGGATTCCCTATCTTACTGAAGACTGTGGTGAAATTGGAATGACTCAGTTGGAAGGAGTGGTGAACCAGTAGTGAAAGCTGTTGGAAATGTCTCCTTATGGTTGTGTACATATGTATGTGTGTGTATATATGTACATATGTATGCATGTGTGTATATGCACCATTTGAATACACATGCTGAGCCCCTTTACCCTGCAAGGGCAGGGATATCCCAGAGGGGTAACAGGCTGGCTTACTTTTGACAGTTTTCACACACTGTCCTGCAGAGCTGGAGCTCTCCTGTAAAATACAAACTGCTGAAAAAGAAAGGAAAATGAAGCCGCAGATTTTGTGCTCTAGGGTAAATGTGGGCTCGTGCCCTTGATTGGGGTGGAAAAACCCCCTTGCACAACATGTATCTTTCCCTGTGTGTCCCCAGTAGGAAAGCACAGTCTCCAGGATCAGGCCCCAGCTTGTTTGCTGAGGGAGCTGACACCTGCCTTCTCACAGCAGGAAGGCTGCTTATTCTCAAGCATCTGTGTGCAAGCGCTGCCTGATGCTGCTCTGAAAATCCCTTCCCCCTCAACAAACAGAGCTGGAGCCCCGGGAGGGGGACGAGGCACCCCCAGCACTCCCTGCCCACAAGCACGGTGGTGCCTGCAGCACAGATTGCCCCGGCTGGCTTGTCATCGGCCCCCCACCACCACCCCGGGCTGCCCTCACCCCAGGCAGAGCCCCAGCTGTGCGGGGGGATCGGGCTGCAGGACGAGCTCTCACCTGCCTTTACACTGCTTTCCATCCCACTCATGTTCATTATAAAACGAATGCCCTCGACAGCCCTCTTCATTCTCCATACACCTTCAGATTTTAAAAAATCTTTAGCTTGCGGTAAATGCTCCTTCCTCCACAGCTGTACGCAGACACTGTCCTCACTTCCAAAACGCAAAACTCCCCTTGAGCAAGGCTTTTCAACTCTCCCGGGCTGGAATCCCACCATGGCTGATACCCTGTGCGAGAGACGCCGTGCTTAACCTTCCTACCTCTATTTTAAAATCCAAATTTGATCACCCATAATTCCTTTTGAAATCAGTGGGTGGTGACAGTCTTCAGCCCACTGGAAAAGTCAGTGCGTTAGGTACCTGAATATGAATTTATGTTTTTAATTTGGTATGATCCTCCTAGGATTTCAGTGTGAAGGTGGAGAAATCCAGTAATTCCTTGCAGTTTGCTCATTTGTGCTGTCTATGCATTATTTGTCAAATTCTTTTTATATTATCTTCATGAGAAATTTAATGAATCTCATCAACACCAAATCGTTTGTCTCTGTTGGTTTACTTTCTGGGATGATTTATTTATACATTAAATGTGGTTGCGAGCCGTTTCCTAACACATGTAAACCTCTATTTTCAAAGATCTCTGGGGATGCTCTAAGTTTTAATAACAGCCTCACATAAAACACAATAACCCCGTTCTGGCAGTGAACATGAGTAAACATGGATATGGGGAGTTAGTAAAATAATAGTTTATTTGTTATTTCACAAATTATACTCTAGGGAAAACTCTCTTTTAAGAATGCATTGACCATGTACCCTAAACTTGGTATATTCATCCTTGTTGTTACATGTGCTATTGATCCTGAAGAGAAAAGGTTAAATATATTTTTACTGAACGAGCATAGCAATAAAATAAAACTCACATCAAAACCAAAGAGCAAGAATTATTGGGTAGATTTTTTTTCCATATGTATCTTCAAGGTATATTCCACGTTTTCCTGTTGGGCAGCTGACATTGTTTGCTCCCTTCTCCTATATAATCTTGAAGCTGCCTGCTCAGCCTCTCTCACATGCTGGGAATATTTTGGTTTATGGCTCAGCCCACCTACCAACTATTTTGGCTACTGAGATGCAGTGAGCTAATTCACGCATCCATCATCTTACACATTCTTCAGATGCTATGAGCAATAAGGAGACTTAGCCTTAATCATCTTCTTTGTCTTACTCTTTCTCCCAGGCTCGGCACTGGCTTAACTCAAGCCCATACACATTTTCCTTGCTGAACTGTTCACTCATGTATTTTTGTTCTCTATTTATTAACTTCTAATTCTCTTCCTCTCCTAGCGTGCATGCTAGATTACATCTCCATTATCTAAGCCTGTGTCTCCTTTGCCTAGCTCACACAGCCATGTAAGTATCATTGTTGCTTAATATTTGTATGAAATTAGCATCCAGCAAATCCCGATCCACACCAGCAGCTTGCACTAAGTGCTTTTCCAACAGGGAAACAAACACAGCGCCTGTGCCACAGAGCCTGCAGTCAAGGTTGAGGTATCTGCTAAAATCCGCTATTTTTCATTTAACTGGTGATTGCTGACTTCCGGAGCTGCTGTTTGGGGCTCTGTGGAGGAGGGCTGTGGTCCCACAGTACCTGCCGAGGGAAAGTCGGGCAGAAGCATGAGGACATCGGCGGGATGTTTTTCTCACCCCTTCATGGACCTCGCCGTGAACCTAAGAAACACAGCGTGTGATGCAGTAGCACAACCTGGCAGATGAACAGGAAGGGAAATAATTACAAATGTCCTTATAGATGAGGATAAACCCAGGATTTTCAAAAGGCCTGTTTCCTCTTCTGCCTGAGATCCGCTTTCTGCCAACGTAACGCTGCAATCTCACCCCATTCATGTCAGAACATAACGTAAGATGTCCAGATTCTATTAATGGCAGTGAAAGAGGAAGCCCTATGTGAGAAGCAGGCAAATGACAAGTCTCACTGGGAAGTTCCCCCAGAAAGCTTGCAGCACTGAGCCCAGCATGGCTGAACTGGCTTAACCGAAAGACATTTATGAAATCCAAGGTCGAAAGAAATCTTAGAGTCTTAGAAAGATGTAAATCTGCTTTTCCAGATAACGCCAGCAAGTTATTTGGTTAAATTAATCTATGTCTGAACTTAAACTGAGATAAGTGCTTACAGAACATGTAGGCTGTGATACATCCCCAGCAGTAATTCTGTTAAATTTTTCAACACCCCCTGCTATGCATGTGTAAGGATTCACAGGCACACCGAAACAGGCCAACTAACTATGCTCCTCTCCTCTGCTTTTAACCACTCTCAGAACAGCCCTGTGCCTCCTCCTCACATGCTTTCTGCTATAAACCCGACCATTTTCATTTCCCAGGCAATCCATTGTACATGGCTGTAATTGCACTGACCATAACTGCAACCAAAGGGTATCCGATCCAAATTATGTAGCACATTCTGATATTGGCCTTTGGAGCCACAGATCTGGGAGAGGTCCAGAAAAGCCATTTTACAATTATAGTCTAAGTCACGGGCTTTATAAATCCGTTATTAAAAAAAAGACAGAGCAGGCACACCCACAAGGCAGGTACTAATCGTGGCCAGATAAAGTCCACTTCTCTCCTAGGTGGCAAGCTGCAAGGTTTCAGCAGGAGCTCACTCCTGCTGCAAGGACACCCTGCGCTTTTTGCCCTCACAGTGCTTTTGCCCTGTAATAGTAGGGAGCAGATTTGTCACTGCTGTCTGTGCAGCTGCTCTGGAAGCAGAGTGTGATCCTGGAAGTAAGGATCACAAGGTCATTTTCCAAAATGAAGGAAGGAATAAGCATGTCACAGGAGTAGAAGGTGGAAGACAAATGAACCTGGTAATTTCGTATCTGGCAAATACTTGGCTCTCCTCACTGCAGCTCGGCTTTCAGAACCAGCAAGCAGGAGGGAGGCTCATTGCACAGCCCTTACCCTCTTGCTCAGAAAATCACAGTCCCACACTCCCTGTAACTCCTTCTACCCATTAAATCCAGGAAGATGCCATAAACTGCAGCTGTATACACACAGCTATTTCATTTTAGCCAAAAGTGAGTGCTGTAAAAATGGAGGTGCTGCATGCTTAGCTGATGTAGATCAAAGGCATTTGATTCCTATAGTCAAAAATAGTCAAAGAACAGAAATTACTTTTGCGACCCTAAATCAGGTTATAGTAGGTGAGGGTCTTTCCTGATATTCTTACGTGGTTTTTTAGAAACCCTCTATCATAAAAGGATGTTCATCTGTGCTACAGTCAATCACATGGTATCTGAGCATCTAAATGTAAGAAAACTCTTTAGCAGGCTCTATTCCAGACACTTTATTAAAGCCATTACCAGAGGCACATCAAAATGTAATAAACACAGAAGCAGATAATGGTCAGAACATTTCTAGCATGAAATGCATGATCTATTCCGATTAAGGGAAATCCAGGTTAAAAGCTGTCATTTTCATTTGGCAGTTTCAAATGTCACAGTCGCATTTCTGAGACAAATCCAGATACCATGTTCCTGAGTCACCTCAAGTTTATTGTCAGCAGTCAGTCTTTGCCACTTAAATGTCAAAGCGCTCGTCTCACAAGTCTTCCAGGTGCTCTCGCTAGACAGTGTATCTCCACTCTGGATAATCCTGACTCTCCCTCTATCTGCTATGCTAATTCCCAGAAGGTAGCTGTACTGTTTTCTCTCCAGAGATGTAGTCCAAGTGAATCCCAGCGCCATCATGGCACCCAGTGTGGATGGTTCCTTGTCACAGAAAGAGCTCCCCAACTTGGCAGGGCCGGCTGGCAGACTGGGCACATGCAGCACGCTCCCCAAGGCTGGCAAAGTCCAAGCTGAGCTGAGCAGATGATCAGACGCTTATCACAGTGGTTCGTATCTTTCTGTCAGTGACAATAGAGCTGTACTTTGGCTCTACACTTACACCTAAGCGGTTCAGAGCACTTTAATTAATGAAATGGTAATTTATTCTCACTGCTCCTGAACGGCAGGGAGCTACACTTGTCTTACAGGCTGAGTGAGGGCACATGGCTAATGCAGTCAAGGTGGATGAAGCTGAAGAGCAGGAAGAGAAAGACAAGAAAGCGGCAGGGTGTCCCAGGGGAAGGATTTCTTCATGTGTGCCATGTCCCAGTGCCTCCACTGCTGGCAGCTGCTGGAGACAGGACAGGGCTTGGCTGGACCCAGGCTGGTAACTCCTGTGTGGTCCAGGTCCATCCCTTCACAGGCACCTCTGACTGAATGCCTCATTGACACAGACCGGGCAGAAGGGAAGGCTTATGTTGTATTATTTCAATAATTTTGATGTTGAAGACACGAGTACGGCATTTGGACCGGCAGATGGGTTTTCCAATTCATTAGCTCGGGAGTTCTGCATCTTGTTCCAAAAAGTTCCTGTGTTATTGTTGTTGCAGATAAGGGCTCCTTTCTGGTTTCCAGTCTTTCACAAAGTAAATTGGTACCTTCAGTGATGACTGGGTTGAAATCCTAATTTGTGGATTCACAGCCAAGATCAGGATGGCGCATTAGATGCTAGCGAGGCACCAGCTTGCTCCTCATCAGGGCTTTTTCCAAAGTGCTTCCCTGAACAGACCTGTTTTCTTTGCACTGAGGATCACACAAAGCAGAGACAAAAGAAACCGTTTAGTAGGCAATAAAAATATAAAAGAAAAAGAACAAGTACATAAAAAATGTCACTAGGAAGGAGAGCAGTGTGTGCTGTAACAGCCTGATCCAAACCACACCCACATTCCCCCAACACATGCATGGTAACACAAGACCCTGCTCCTTTGTATTTTCCTACTTCTGTGGCACCAGACTCCGGCCAAGGACTTTTGATGCTCCACCATCTCTTATCGTGTAAGAGTAAAACCTTAAAAATATGAAATATTTCATATAAATAATTGAACATTTTTAAAACACACAGATCAGCACTCTGAAGCATAGTTATCTGTGGAAGGCTTCAGATTCAAAGCAAATTTCTTCCTGGCCTCTGAAGAACAGCTGTGTATCCCATCCAAACACATAAATAATAATGGCTAGCGTCCCGTTCAGAGGGGCGCTCACAGCTTCCAGCTATTTTTAGTCGCAAGAGCTGTTTTGCTGCACCATCTCAACTTTGAGTCTGGTTTTTAAATTTGGCAAATCTGAAACCTCCTTAAGTTCTGCTTCCTTCAAATTCCTGAGTATCCCTCACCACTGTTCTCATTTCTGGTCTTTCCAGGGACTTCAAATAGATCTCATTTTCTTATAACCTCTAAGCAGCGTAATCACGTCAGTGCCATAATCTCTTTGTTTACTTGTAGAGTGAATCAATTTCTATCTGATCTCTCTCTCTCCCCTTACATTTCTTCTCTGTTCTTTTTAATATCACGCTTGCTTTACTTCATTGTGAATGAAGCAATCGAGGGCTAATAACCCCATTAGGTATTTACGTTCTTATTTTGTCTCTAATGAGGATGTTGGCTGAAAAGTCCAGAGTAGGACATTGACAGCAGCTGGAAGAAAAGTCAACGCCAAATGTGTCTGCTCTAATAGCCAACAGTGGGGGCACAAGGGTGACCCACATATATGCCACTCCACACTTCCACTAGTAACCGGGGAGGCAAATAAAGCTACCCCATTCTGGAATTCAGATGAACAGTCTTGGCAGCTGACACCAGTTTTACAGACCTGATCCATCCAGTACAACAATATGCATGACGGGGTCACTGTGGCTCTTTGAATCTGGGGTATTTGTTCACTATTTCTCCTGCTTCTGGACCCCAAGTTCACATCAGCAAGCAAGGCTCCGCTGGAGTTTGTCATTCCTGCCACAGCTGCAGGGCATCTGCATCTGTTGCTGTCTAATACTGCTTCATAGCTCTCCTCTCTCACTGGCCACATCCCAGAGAAGATGCATATGGGCATGTGGCTGCTCATGGCAGATTTCTGGAGATACCTTTTTACACCCTGTGTATACCCAGCCCATAGGCAGCCCTTTCTCCCATGCAAATGACACAGCTCTCAAGGAGAGAAGGGGCAGTAACTCCTTCGGACACGGAGGCTGCTGGCTTCAGCAGAGGAGGAGAGGCAAGTGTTACCATCTTCCAGAATTCTGAAATGTCGAGGGCTTTCCACCTGGAGTGTCTGGGAAGTTGCAAGGAGCTGATGGAAGGAGCTGGAAATTTTCTGAGCTGCAAGAGCAGAGATAAAGCACATTCCTAGAGCTGCTCTGTGATAACTCAGCTTCCTCTCTGGAGGAAGGACCCAGTGTGAAACTCAGTTGTCCTCCTCGCTTCTTTGGAGGATATAAAGGAGGAAAGCTCATGGCCTGCAGAATGATGGAGCATGAAACTGAGATTCAGCTTCTGAACCATGTAAGAGTGAGTGGCCCATCAATCCGTAGGCACAAAAAGAGCTTGAAAGAAGAACTACAAGGATGTAGACCCCTCAGAGTGCAAGAAGACTGGAAGACAAATGTGGCTTAGATCCATCCTCTGGACCTGCCTCTGTTGCTCAGAAAGAAAATTAAGTTGATGCTCTGTACTCTATGTCTTGAGAAGGGTCTTCAGAGAAGGTTCTGCTTTTACATAGAATGCTCATGTAATACTGCCCGTAATTTTACAGACTCCTTTGTAACTCTGAAAAGCAGGGAGGAGAAAATTCCTTAGAGACAAGGCTCCTGAACTGGCACGTGCATGATCTCTCTAGCAGAGTCAGGTTTATGGTTTCTTTTAATATTTCCTCCTGTGGGTCTTATTTATGAAGATAACTATAAACTGTATTGTAAGGCTATGGAGGGAAAACTCCCCTACCTCAAGACATAGTTCTTTCTTGGCTATGAAGCTTGGGTCAGCAGTACCTTTTATGCAGTCACATGGAAGAGTTGTTAAGGGATAATATAAAGGGTCATTAATAGACCGGGGAGGCAATTGTTTTCTTTTTCCAGGAGGCATTTTGAAATTTGAAAAGAAGTCTTGTTCTGAATGGATGAGAGGTGAAATCCAAGAGCATCCACAGATGGGAAATGAAAATAAAACCACCTTTCAACTAAAATACGTTCTTGCCTATTCTTTTTTAATATTTTCTGGTGATTTTGATCACTTCCAGTATTTTCCACTGTAGATTTAGTGAATATTCTTTTTGAATTAAAAAGGCAGATTCCACTTAAAATGTTCAAATGGAACGATTTCAAAACCTCTTTCAGTATTTTCTGTAAAAGTTTTTTTAACCTGTACCCTTCTTCAGAAGCTTCTGTTTCAGTCAATGAGCATTTTGTTTCACTGCAAATTGAACGAAAATAAAAATTTACAACTTTATGACCAACATTTGTAGAGCATGTCCTCAAAGATCCAAACCACGAGTTCCCACAGCTGTTCACTGGAGCTGTATCTACCTAACTTTTCATGAGCACAGCCTCTTGGAGTTTCAGCTGCTATGGCTCCATTTCTGTGCTATCCAATCCTTCTTTAAAAACACAGTGGGTGTCCGTATTTTTGACTTTGCCTGTTTACTGTTCAAACAAGAAAGTGCTCATATGGGGAGCCAAAAATTACATATTTCTCTTGGAAAACAGATAACTCATTTCCAAGCCATTCTCAGTTATTGTATGCCACTTGAGAGACCTAAATGTTCCAGTAACGCAGAGAGAAGCCATTCAATTCATGTTACATATCACTCTGTTTTTACCATTTATACTAAGGTCTTGCACAAAATTAATGCAGCTGGAAACAGCAACATATCGTAGAACATGTTTTCTGAAGGACTAGCCTATTGGGAGAAAGGTCAAAACAAGTAAAGCTGTTTTGAAATATGAATCTCAGAAGTGCTGTACATCGTATTTTATGACACCACCCTTTTGACACCAAACTCATCAGCTGTTCTCTTTCACTTCACGTGATGCAAGACTGCCGAGCTTCTCAATCCCTCACAGGCTGCTTTTGGAAGATCGCTACGCTCTGAAGGGTGCTGTTAAATCAGGCTCTGGGATGAGGGTAGATGCCATCGCAGTGTTTTGAGACCTCCTCACTCCACTTCCACGGGTTGTTCAGGACTCGCTCCCTTCCCTGCTGCACTGCTGCGTGCGGGATTGGGATGACATTGCTGAAGGACAGAGAGTAAGGGAGTACGGGGCAGAGAGTGCTCTGGTTTTGTGTTAAATGGACATCATCAGTGCAATTAAAAAGGCAAACAAACTTCAAACAGAAAAGGTTCACCTGTTCTTGATACAAGGTACTCTAAAAATGACCACAAATACAAGTATTTAGAAAAGATTATTTCCTTTCTATATCCCGGTTTACTTAATGCATCTAGGGGCAATTTGTGCGTCGTAAATGTCAGCTTCTCTCTTATGTCAGGGAGCTCTCGGCTTTCTTTTTTGTATAACTTACTTTCTTTTCATTGACTAGCTGCCAAGTTGATGGTGTCTCTTTTGGTATCTCCTGAGTCACGTGCCTTCCTGTTGTCTGGACTGATAGCTGTCCCAGTATCCTGTCATGGTGCTGAACAATTAGTACTTAGGTTATGAAGTTGATTTATTTCCCTCGTTTTCTGTATTACAGCGTGATGCTGCTATGGAGTGAGGATTTACAGAGCCAATAGTTTATGCCCGCGGCCTGTGGCCGGCATCACCAACGAGAAGGGCCATGGGCTGGCAGGGCTATGCCCAGCTGGAACCATATCTCCACGCAGAGTCTTTCTGACAATCCACAGGCATAAAGGTCCAAAGTAAATGTGCGTGTGAGTGTATGTAAATATGTGTATTCTAGATACATGTTCCAACATATGTATATATGTATGTTTCAGTAACAGCTATATCAGGGTGTTTGCATAGCCAGTGTTATCACTGAGACATTTCTCTCCTCCTTGTATTGCCTCTTGTCTTGTTCCTTCCCTCTCTCAAGACACAACAGCACTGTTCCCCCTCCTGTCAGCACTGTGCTTCTAAATCAGCAGAGCCAAACCCCCCCGTTTCCAGAAGCCAGCACAGCAGCTATTAGAAAAGCATTTTATTCTTGCATGCTTTTTTGTCTGCCTATACCAACGACTAAAAAATTCCAATTCACAGGAGGCCAGCAGGCCAGCTTCTCCTAAAAGTTTCATTTTGACTATTCCAAAAAGTAGTAAGTGGTTCAGGTCACAGCTGAAGAGTACAAGCCGGATATAAATCACATCAGGCCAAGCTTAAGATATCCGCAAGCGATCGCTGCACAGTTTCAGACTCTGCAGGCCTTTCACACTCAGAACATCCACTGACGTCAATGGAAATTTTGGATGATGACGGAGAGCAGTGACGATGTTGACTCCGGCAGTGAAAGCCTTGAGAGCCTAATGTTTAGGTTTTCTCTGCCTTAGTTTGTATATGCTGTCCCTCACCACACGCCGAATGCTGCACAAACGCTTGCCTGCATTTACCGCAACACAGCCCTGGGAAATAACAGCGAGCCTGTACCCTCATGCCCCGCTGCCGAGCCGAGTGGGGGACTTGGCCACGCTCACATGGGAAATTTGTGATAGAGGGTCACCATGGACCTCAAATTCAGGCTCCCAGCACCCTTTCCAGCGCTTTCCCTGGGAGACTTTTCATCTTTTCAGTAACTGAAGTATTGTAACATTACTTGAGGTGCCTCTCCAAACTGCTGGGACCTGCAGGGAATTGCCTAATCTGCTTAAGTAACATTAAAAACAATGTGGGTTTGTGGTTTGGGTTTTTTTTTTTCCAAACTAATTTCGATTAACTCACCTTTTAAAGGCCAACATTAGCAAACATGTTCATATGACAGCCTGGGCCATGCAGGACACAAGTTAGGTGCGACTTCGGTGCCGATGCGTCTCCCAGGCTGCCCCGGACGCAGCCCCTGCTCCTCAGCGCAGCACCCAGCAGCGCTGGGTGAGGAAAGGGGCCCTGAAGTAGCTCCTCTGACAGCTGGGGTGCCCTTCCCAAAAGCTGGGGTGCGGCCCACCCCGG
>NW_008795520.1:4385592-4407215 GCF_000699145.1 Aptenodytes forsteri
CCCGGCAGGCCGGTGGTGCCGCTGGCACCTGGCAGCAGCAGCACAGAGCGGCTGCGGAGCTGAGCCCTGCGGGGTTTTTTAATTTCGTCTGCACATGATAAAAGTGAGGAGCAAGATCCTCCGGGGGAGCAGTCCCTCTGGAGACCCAGAGGCCCCGGGCCACTTCTACCTGACTGGTGCAGCGGGAGATCCTCAGGAAGGTCTGAATTCATTAGCACTCAGCTGCTCCGAGCAGTCAGTGTCCTGTTTTTGAAGACAGCAGTCATGAGGTGCATGGTATAAGCAGGAACGCTACTGCTGGAGTCAGCCTTTAAGAGCACCTGCTCACCAGCCGTTCCGCTGGGCTGAAAATACTTGCAAGCGGCAGCAACACCCTGGCTGTGTCAGCGTGCTCCTTGAGTCGGGCCTTCCCTGTTCTCATCGCTCCTTGATGAACCCAGGAGGAGGAAGAAGTGATGCAGTGCAGTCTTTAACTGGCAATGGTCATCTTCAAAATGGATGGCCAGCCACAATCACAACGCTAATTAGATTTAGAGGATCGATGTGATATTTGCTTTGGGCAGGAAGGCAGCTTTAAGGGCAAAGTTACAGAGCCCTGTTAGGAATTCCCCGTTTCATTGCTGGGCTTTTTTAAACTCTTGAGTAAATACTGTCTGGCAACTTGCTGCTGCTCATTTTGTCAGTTTGCTCCGGAACTCCGTAAGGACCGCCGTTAGCTTCGATGCTGTTAGGAATTCCCCGTTTCATTGTTGGGCTTTTTTGAACTCTTGAGTAAATACTGTCTGGCAAACTTGCTGCTGCTCATTTTGTCAGATTGCTCCGTAACTCCGTAAGGACCGCCGTTAGCTTCGATAGAGCTCACTAACCGCTTTTCACACTCTGCCTTGGCCTGCCTGCACATGGCTTTACATGGCACTGTCAGAGCTGACAGTCCTTTTTCTTTAATCCATTTGGGCATGACATCAGGTCCCGATGTAACCTCCTTCCCCTGCACCCCGCTGTGCAAATGGGCCAGTTCCATCTCGCCTGTCCTCCCCCCCTGCCCCAAACACAGCAGGAACCGGCCCTCTGCATGCATGTCGGCATGCCAGTAATCCCCAGGCACCTGTGAAGTTTCATTCCGCTTGCTGCCCCTTCCAGCTTCAGCCACCGCTGCTGCGGAGGTGAAATGTCCGGTCTGAGTACCTCCTGGCCACTGCTCCGGTGGGCTATGACTAAGATTTAAGGCCAATCCTGCGTGCTACACCAGACCAAGTCAAGGGTTGCATCTCCTCGCGGGCTCAGTAACCAGCTGGTCCGTGAAGCAGTTTTTGAGCATAACTAAAAAGCTTATCTCCATGTCCAAATGTGATGTCTGCTTGGTCAGTGGGTGTTGGGAGCTTGCATATAGCAACAGTATTACATTTTATTTGTATAACGCCGATTGTCTAGAAGAGTATAAAGCAATGCAGGCTCTGGGTACCTCTAAGGTGTAAAGGCAGAAAATGTCGGATAATGCACCATGGGATAACTTCAGCTGTCCGATTGCTGAGTGCATGTTGTCACATTAAAAGCTGCTTCTTGCCAGCAATACTTGCTGCATTTTCCAAAATGGCACATCCCCTCTGGCCTGATGGAAGACCCACAGATGCAAGCCTGCCCCATGCAGCAAGCTGAAGGGGGACTTCAGAGGGACCATCTGGTCTCTGTGATAACACACCCCAGACTGAGCTCAGCTCACTCTGGTGCTTGTGGACAGATGTGACTCTGTGGGAAATCTGTTGCAGTGTCTGCTCGCACTGCTACAGCCGGTGCTCTTCCTCTAAAGTATCAGCAGCGCAGTAGTGCTGCTGCACTTTACCTTCTCCTTAACGCTTTCCCTCGTGTCCCGTCAGGCGTGGCTGGTGGTCCTGCTCCCACAACAAACAACCTAGGTGCAAAATTCTGCAGTATGTTTGGGTGCACAAATTAAATGTTCATCCTAATGCGATCCACTTCCTGTAGCCTTCGCTGCAATCACGTATGTAAAAGCTGGAGAGTGTGTCCCAGGACTACTGCTTTTCACTGGAAATGGATGGAGGCAAACCGAGCAGGTTTAGTGCCCCAGGCGCAGCAAATTGTGGGTTGGAGGACCATCCCACAGGGGAAGCTGCAGAATTTTTCCTGTGCTTCTGCAGCCCGAGATTCCCACCCCGGTGTTTTGCTAAGGCAGTTTACAGTATGTGAATTTTCCCTGTGGTTTGGTCTTGTTCTTTTAAACTTTTTTTTTCAAATGTTAGTTTAAAGAGTCTCTCATTAAGGCTTCTGAGTGTGTGCTAAGGCTTGTCTTGGAAATGTGTATTCAGGTGGTTTGTAAGATTTGTATTATTTGCTTCTTTTGGAGCCATTCTGGTGTATTATGTAAATCCATAGCTAAGCATTTCCTGGGACCATTTATTGTGTAAATGCCTAGTTTGGCACGTGTACAGTGCTGAGCAAGACCAATTGCTTCTGTCTCTCTAGTTCAGAGAAGAAAGATCAGCCTGGAGATTTTTTATTTCATTTAAGAGAAGACAATTTTCTCATTTCATTGCCTATCAGAATGAGTTTTCTGCAAATGAACTGGAAACTCCTGGAATGGATAAAAGTTTAAAGGCAGAACATCAGCCCCAGATCACGTATAGAAACAAGTAATGGTCAACATCAGACAGGCATTTAAAAGTGGCAGCTGGACGCTGGATTGACTTCTATGGTCATTTCTTGCATTTAATAACATGCTTACAGAAAAATATGCACAGGATGATGGGCATTAACAAGCCATTAGACTGTTTTAGATAATGTCCATTTCTGAGAAACTGCTTAATCCCTCGAACAGTTATTTTTCAGTTCATGTAATCAGGTAGGTTTGGTGACAAGCCCCAGATCTACCCATTGCTTTAAGTTTCAGCTCAGGCCTTTTTCTATGTACTGACTCTGCACGAATTCACCCCCACAGCTGAGGAAAGCAGGCATGTGGTACCTGACACCAGGAAATTCTCCATTCTTTCTTGGTTTCAAGGATTGGCATTCCCTGGCCAGGTCATTGCTTCTCTCCTCCCTGCAAGCTCGGGAAGGGGCTGTAGGTTGTGGTTTGCCTCTGTTCCCTCCCGCAGGAAGGAGGTCTGCAAGGGGCTCTCGGGCACAGGCAGTGGGAAGGGGGTGCGATTTGCAGGCTTGCCCTCACCCCAAGTCTCCAAACTCCCTCCCCAGGGTTGCTGCCAGCCACACCTGGATGGTCAGAAGAGGCACAGAGCTCCTTGCAGGCACCATTAGTTGCAGCTCACAGGTCTCAGCAGGGGTGGGACGAGCTGTTGGGGGTCATGGCAGGACCTGCCACCCCGCAGTCCCTCTGAAGGAAGCCCCCAGTTACTTGGAGCTGGAAGTGGGCAGCACTGCCCCATCTCCCACCTCTCTCCTCCATGGTCCAATGTCCCTGGGTCCTGCGTTACCTCAGACAGCAGAGCCCTGAGACACGTCGCCATCACTTGAGTTTAAAAGAAGCTGGAAATAAATGTTCTGAATTATACATTGTGGTGGAGCATCCTGTTGTGCCACTGAACTGTGCTAGAGGGAGGCAACGTAAAAGCCATTTCCACTTGTGGGTGAAAGCCCCACCAGCAGTGTTGCCCCCTCGCAGGTGGTCTGATGCCAGCGACCATGGGGCCATATCCAGCCCGAAACCTCCTGTGCGAGGAGCACCCACACCCCACGGTAGCTCCCCTCTGCCACCTTCCCACAGCTGGGCTTGGGGCTAGAGCACAGCCCTGCAACCCACTCTGCTTTTCATCTGGGGACCCCCCTCCAGCGTAGGCCCCAGGCACATGGAGGGACAGCACGGGAGGGGGGATCCCCGTGGGGGCACACCAGGGAAGGGTGAAATCCTTACTGTGGCGACCGTGAGCGGATGTGCTTGGCATGGACCTCGGCTCATTGCTGGACTGGGAGCAGCACGTCGGCTCGGCACAGCACAGCATGGGCCATGAGTGACTTTCTGCTTGAATTTCGTGCCATGTAAGATTTGTAGACATGCTCTCAAATTGACCTGACACTGAAGACAGGACCAATCAATTAAAGAAACGTTTCCCTGTGAAATCAGCTGCAAAAATGGTACTTTTGTGACAGCCTGCGCTTGCTATCTTGTCCTTTCTAAGGACAGGATGCTCCAAACTTGAGATTTTTCTGACATTAGCGAAGCTTTTTTTCAGCTCTTCTCAGGCACAGATCTGGTAAAGGAAAAATGCCTGATTGTGATGAATGACTCACTAAACAGCTTAATGGTGCCCCATCACAAGCCATTGCCGTGGGCAGTATTAGTTAAACAGCCACTTGAAACATGCCATGCATTTTCCGGGAAAAAAGTGACACCCCTTGCCTCCAAGTCCAGAAACCAGTGCTGTCACCGGGGCTGATGATACCTGCCAGGCTGCAGGGCTGCAGTCTCCCACTAGGTAGGGCATAACAAGAGACCGAAGGGCCAGACTTTGCAGCCCGAGTTCAGTCCCCAGCATGGACAGACCGGACTGGCTAAGTACAGGGTGTCTCTGAGGAGCAACACGGCTGCTCGCCTGGCCCCGTCCTCTGGCTAATGGCCACGGGCTGCAGCTTGCCTCAGCAGGCAGTGCAGGCAGCAAGGGCGGGCGAGGGGCATTGGCACACTCAGGGCAGGTCTCGGACCTCTGTCCTGTGGAAGCCGAGGAGGAGCTTGTGCCCTCCCAGCACTGGGAAGCAGCTTTCCTGAGCTGCTCCGGGTGCATGGGAGGAAAGCTGGAGGCAGGGGTGTACGGGTTTTGTTGTAGGAGCCTCGGACCAGCGGGGCAATAAAAGCCACCGCACGAATCCTGGGCACCTCTCTGCAAAATGCTGAGGCTAGCAGATTTATTTACAGCGTTTTATGATCTGGGACACGCCACAGGAGCCTCCGTGCAACTGTTCTGCTGGCATGTGAACCTGCGGTGACTCAGGAAAAAGGCGCTTGGGGGCTGTCTTGATAAGTAACAGAAGTTGGCTATAAAATAAACATGCGGGAAAAGCAAATCCCCAGCTCTCTGAAGGTGCAGCCTAGAGGCAGCCCTCATCCTGCCTCTTGCAAGCACCCAGGGACTTCACCTCTCCGTGCCTCAGCTTGCATATCTGTAAAAAGGGGTTCATGAGTCTGCCCTTCGCTCACACTGCTTTGAAGTCTGCCCACCTGAGAGGCTGATATTATCATGACTGCCGTTCACATCAGCGCTGGCTCAAGGAGTGAGGAAGTGGAGCTGGAGACATGATCCTGTTTTCTGGGAAATACAGCAAGTACGTTCCTGGAGAGCATTTTTGAAGAATATTTTGGCTTAACTTGTATCTCTTGTATGCACAACAGTCTTCTACCTACCTCCACTTGTGAGCGTAATGCATGAGGGATGCTGTGGCCCAGCATTTATGAAAAAATTTCTTTTCACTATGACAAATTAAACTTGGGTTTGGTTTAGTTTCCTTCCCTCCTTTTAACAGCCAGGGCACCTCGTCTGTCTTCTTTGCTTTTTCTTGCTCCAACTGGCTTGTGAGTCCCCCCAGAAGACATGGCATGACATTTTAGTCCATGTCTCTTTTTTTGTACGTTGAGCAGAAAATGTACGACTGTTAACAGCGCATTTGCAGATTATTTATCCATTATTGATCCACAGGCCTAATCAGTGCAGGGATTAGCAAAACACGTTTTGCCTGCCAACCTCTAATCAAGAGGCCAGATTCACTGGCGCAGTGGTGGCTTTGCTGTGCTCCAGGGAGGCGATGCTCACTCTGCTGAAAATTCAGGAAAATTTAGCCAAATTCAGTTTGCAGGTACAGACCTTGCAAGGTCAAAGTAAGAAGCACAGTCTACAAAGAAAAAATATCACCCACTAGCAGCAACAGCAGATCCAAACCTGCTTCAGAGGAGAAGGGTCTAGTGTGAACGCTGCGACAATGCGAAAATTGTAGCAAAAGTTAACAGCCTGGAAAGGAGAAATAACCGACTTGTGCAAAGTGTTCCCCTAGGATGTGTATTCATCCCAGATATTTTCTACTTTGCTGCATCTTTCCCAGAGATGTAAGGGCAGCTTCAGTGGCTTATTAACCTTTCTGGCATAGGTTTGTTCTGCAGTATCAAGAGACCAAAACCCAGCCTGGGGGAGCACACTGTGTGTGCTTTTTCTGGTTCTTGTCTACCTTTCCTCTTCATAGGTGGGATTTTTTTGCAAAATGGAAGCAAAAAACATTCTTTCCAGTCTTGGCAGAGTTTTATACATTCATTTGCACGAGGTTCAAAGCAGTGGAGAAACATCCCGACTACCTAGCAATGGTTAAAGACAAAACAGGCAGTGGAAGGTGAATAGTGTTAAACATATTATTGTGAGCTCAGTGGGGAAAAAATGGAGCTTTACTGTCATATTTTATTTGCAAGTTTTATTTGACTGCAACACCTGCTTTCAGTATGATTAACTCTTACTTAGCATGCAATTTTGGCACTAACTACTTCTGATTTACTTCACTGGGGATGCTCATTTCCAGTGACGGAGGTATTTTCCTAGTCTTGTTGTGCTGGAGACATGCCTAATGGGGCAGAGCTAATTTGCCATTTGCTGGGTTAATGAAGATACACACCAAAAGATTATGAGGGAAAACAAGAACTAGTACATGAAAGATTAAGAAACCAGCAAACAATTTTGAGTAAAAATACAAACAGTAAGATCTCTATGCCTTAGGCTTTTCTGTAGTATCTTTCATCCCAGCACAGCTCCTGTAGTGCCGTAGCAGCTACATGCTGTTCTCGAGTGACATTACACATTTCCATCAGGCCACGCTAAGTTGTCAGGGCACCCTGTGACAAGCGGCGGGGGACCAGAATCCCCCTTTGGGAGAGGGGACCGCTGGTACATCCAGCCCAGCCAGTGCTGGTCAGGACTTGCTAATCCCTTCTCAAGGGCTGTTACTGCAGGGGGCTTGTGCCACAGCAGCAGCGAGGTGGGTTGAGTCATGCCATGTGGTGCCCGCCGCTTTATTTTATACCTACAAGCAGGTTTCTTGTCTGTCTCCACCGCTGTCTTCCCATGCAGAGGATGCCCTGAAAGCCAGGCAGCCACTTCTGCTCCCAGCTGGGCTTTACGGGCTTTATGCCAACCATCCCGGCTGGCATCCTGAGGAAGGGGGGAGCAACCAGGCCAAGCGCGTGCCCCTCTTTCTCACCTGCACCATCCCATTACCCCGACACACAGCAAAGATGCCTGCTGCAGCAGCCCCCTCAGCAACGCCCCGTGGCGAGCATGTCCACTGTGTAACATCTCTCTGGAAACACTTCCCAAGGGCCACATGTAACAAGGCTGCAATTCTCTCAGTCTGCAAGTAGACCTCCTCCCAGCAGTGTAATCCTGCCTTTTATTTCAGTCATGAGCCTTCAGATTGATTGTGAACATGGATATGACACTTCTGAGTGTGAGCAAGCTTTTCTTTATTGCTGCTGCGGTGATTAAGCCAGTACATTTCCCTTCCAGTATCCTTCCTTTGACATTTCCATTCCAGTCTTACACAGGCCTTTGCTGTTGCCTTGGCTAATGTCTTGTATTTATTTTTAAACCAACTGCTGTGACTACAATGGAGCTCTAGCTCATGACGGCAGAATCGAGGAAAATAATGCAGGACGCTAATTTATCTCAAAAATACAGTATTATGCCCCACAAGGCCATAGCTCCTTGCTGTCTGTTGCCGCCTTATCTGGAAACAGCCCGGCAGTGGTAGGAATTTACTACTCATGCTGGCGGATTACACAGAGCTGAGGAGAGATTGTCTCAGCGGGGTGGCTCTGCAGGACATCTGCAGGGCGGCTTACCTGCCCAGGAGGAGCTATGCTCAGCGTGACCACAGGGCCGGGGCACACCTGAGCTTTGCATCAGTGTTTCCCTATGGCCTCTCTGGCCGTTGTCCACACCGAAAGTCCCACTGCTCCGTGGGCAGAGCAGAGTGAGCCCAGCAAATTCATTTATGTATCAGCAAGCGAGCAGCAAGGCAGCTTTAGGGTTGAGGTGGTATGTGAGACCGGCAGGCACAGGATTTCTGGTAATGCGGGCAGGAGTAGGTTTGGTCAGTCTTTGACGACAGTTTCTCTTTTAACACAGGGCGTGGGATTTCTCCTGGCAGACATGCACTGGAGGTGCCCGTGTCTGTGCTCCTTGCCCTGCGGTCCCTTTTAGAGCGGAAGGAGAGAAACAGAAGTAGCTTCTTCCTGGGCTCAGTGCCTCCTGAGATGGGCAGCAAAGGCAGCTCAGGGACGTGCATCTCCGGTGACTCTGAACAGAGCCTGGGGTCCCAGCTCAAACATAAAAAGTCTCTTGTACATACCTAAAGGTCAGTGGGCAGAAGCTCCCCTCTACCACTCTGTGTCCCTGGGACTCGGCACTCTGCCAGGTTATTAGAGCCACACGCATAATCGTCTCACAGGGAACTACCAGAGCATCTTCAGGGCCTCCTCCAGCTGGATGTCTTGGAGGTACGTGGAAAATATACATGCTATAAGTAAGGAAGGTTGCTTGCTGTTAACTGTGCCTTTATTTAAGATAGGCCAGGGTCTCTCGCTCAATAGGTGAACAGCCCAGGAGAACTTTGAAAGCTTTGCAGTGAGTCTAAGGGATGATGGGCAGCAGTGCACACTCTGTGAGGAGGGAGAGGGAGCCTGTGGAGGACCGTGACCAACAGGGGCTGGTTGTGTGCACACGGCAACAGCCCCGCTCAGCTCTGCTTGCCAGAAAACCCACTCCAGTGTCACGGTGCCTGGGCACAGGGCTCGCCATCAGCAGTTGTAGGCATTTGTAGTGGTGCTGCACCTAGCAAATGCTGTATGCCCATACCAGCCCTTTGCAAACACCGCATACTGCTAAAAATCACTGCTCCCCGCAGGCACGGCCCCTCCTCGCAGCTGGGCTGCTTGCGGGCTGCCCACGCCTGCCATGTGCCAGCAGCATCGGGCTGAGCAGCACACAGGGCAAGGGTGAGCGCCAGGGGCACAGGGCAGCACCTGTTTACAGGATCCCTGCTTGCTTTCTTTGCAAAGCACACCTCTGGCACCTCTGCCCACATTAGCAAACAGCAGGGATACAGTCCCAGACACAAACCCAACAAAGAGAAGAGTCTGCAGCCTCCAGGCACCTGGTAACCCTCCCTCTTCACCCCAGATGAGCTAGAGCTAGCTGTGCAGCGGGACCGGCTGACCAAAGCCTGGATAAACTGAGGCAGAAAGTGTATTTTATCCTGGAAATGAGATAGCTTGGCTGCTGGCCCCAGCAGTCAAAGCTGGAGGAGGCTGGTGGTCTCTCTGCCAGGCATTTCCCCAGCAGCTTTTCCACCACCATTGCATACTTGTCCCAGGAGGAGACACCCAGCACTGTCTCCCCACTGGCCTGGAGGCAGACGGCTTGCTCCAGTGCAAGCAAAGGATTCTCTCCGTGTCCTGCCCTGGTCAGGTAGACCCACAAGAGTCTGTCCTGTAAAACCTCAAGGAACTGACCCCAGCTCCCCGTCTGTCCCATGGCTTTGGGAGACTTGGGGTCAGGCCTCACACGAGGGTCCACAGTGCTGAGCTGAGCTCCAAAGGATGCTGAATGCTTACAGACTGCCCTCCGGGTAGGGTGGGATTTGTCTTTCTTAAAAAGTAACATTTTCATTAGCAGATGAGATATTGTTAAAATATTCATAGGCAGGCTCTCCTGGCACAGTCGGGCATGCCTGGAGCACCACAGGACACAAGCTCTGTTTTTGCCAAAGAGTATCCATAAAACGTCAGCATACTCGTTGGGTACAATGTACCCTTGTGGGCAAAACTGAAATTACCGGACAGCAGGAGCAACTGTGTCCAAAATGTTCTGTCAAAATATTTAAAGTTGAAGGTTGGTTTTTCTGGCGTGATTTCGTCCCGTGACTGTTTTGGGGTTACAACCTACCTGGTGTGGGTTATATCACAGTTCTGTCTTGCTTCCCATAACTATTTATCTACCGTTACTCACTGACAACGCTCTTCATCAAATGCTTCCTGGTACAGCTTCACAAGCTGCGTTATGGCACCAAGGAAAAATCAGTTTCCCCGATAAGCAGTAGCAAACCTGGGGAGACAATTAATTGTGAGGGGGTTATTGTACGGCATATAGTTATCCTGGCGCACGAAACATGCCACGTTTCCCCTAATGCTCCTCAGACTTCACTGAAGATTCCAGGTCCAAGAAAGCCATCTAACCCGTCTGCTACCCCCACAGAGAGCCCGCGGTTCACCAGTGCACCTGTTTAGGACAATGGTGCTCGCTGTGGACGTGGGTGCCCGTCTGGTAGCACCCTACACAGCCCTGGGTGTCCTCGGGGAGAAGCTCCCTTACAACCCCATGCTGGATGGGGAAATCTCTGCCATAAGGAGGTCTCCTTTGGAAGCTGGAGCCAGCCTACAAGAAGCAATCCAGACTTGGTGAAACCAGCCAAAACAGCTAAAAGGAAGCTTTATTGTATAGGCCAGTGAGAGGAGACTCCCAAAGGGGGGAATGCAGCTCAGGGTCCTGACCTGTGCCAGGGCAAGGCTGTCCTTTGGGGCATTGTGGCACTACACTGGGTGCTTCAGGGATGGGGGTGACTGCCAGGCTGTGCCACCATATGCATCCAGTGGTATCTGCTAAACAAGAGTCAGGCCCACAGTACAGTAAAAGCACATGTTCTACTGTACATGAAATAGTAATACCCAATTCTATATGTGGGGAACAGATTTTTGGTAGGAGGAACTTTTTTTTCCCCAGAATGAATCCCAACATAAATTCCATTTTAGTCCTTTCATTTGACTACGGCCTACCCTCTCATACTAGTCTTACTTAACATCATTTAATTTAAGCTGTGCCTGCGTTTTTTGTCTTTGGAGCATTAGACTGGCTGCCTGTGACACCCTGGCAGGCAAACCCTCCCCGGTGTCTTGGGAAGCAGGTTTAAGCCTCTAGTGAAGTTCAGGATTGGGTTTTTCAATGTCTCTCTGCATCCCCGTGCACTCCCTGAGTCCCCTGAGGCCAGCGGCTGGTACAGCCAGTGCTTTGCAGGGCTGAAGGCCAGACTTGAAGTGGGTATAGTGTTTGTGGTAGGGGAGAGTGGATCCAGGTCACGTGCTGAGCACAGGCAGTGTCTGTCGGTGCTGCGCACATCCCTGAACAGCTCTGCACGGCACCGGCAGGTGGGAAGTCAGGCTGTGGTTTCTGGTGCAGAGGGGTAGCTCTTTTACTGATACAGAGAGGCAGTTAACAGGTTTGGCAGGGAATAGGCTGCTGCCAGCAAGTAATTTCACAGAGGACAAGGGACACTAATGTGCTGGCTGTGACACTGAGTGACATGATGCAGAACCAGCGCTTCAGATGAAAGTGTCTGTGTACAGCAGCCAAAGCCCAGGGTCATCACATCCGGAGATGGGCAAGTTCTGCACAAGAGATGGGCAAGTTCTGCACAGCCATGACTCGGTATGAGAAACCGGGAGGCGACAAAACCCAACAAACACAAAAAATGCATTTCCTCTACCCTGCAGCCTTGTACCTGCTGCAGCAGAGGAGGGTGTAGACAGACATAGAGTTAGTGAACTCTAAGAGCTCTGTGAACTGAAGAGGCTCAGAGCGTGGATGGATTTCTTTAGGTAATCACCTGATACAGCCCTGTCTTCTGAGAAAGTGGATCAAAATCACACTTTCATCAGACTCCAAATAATGAGCCTTACATGCCCAGTCTCAGGAAACAGCTTGAAATTCAAGGCAGCAGTGAACCTACTTGGCATTCGTTGTCAGAGGAAAATTTAATTTTGCTCACATTCTGTCAAAGCACCTCATTAAAGTACTTTAGGGCCTCAGGGGTTTTGCAGGTTTGAAAGCAAGCAAAGCCAGCACAGGCCACGGCACCACCGTTGCCTGCCACCTGCACACTTGGGCAGGCTGCAGGCTGCACCCTCCGCCTCGCAGACCGCTGCATTTCTTCTTTGTGTAATCGAATTTCCATGGAGTCGGCAGCTCCCAGCTCTGCTGCCCGGCAGAAGCGGGTTGCACGCAGGCTTCCCCTCGCAGCACCTCCACAGAGGTGACCCCTGCAGCCCCATCCCGGCCCCCACCCGCTGCCTCCCCAGAGCCGTGCCAGCAGGGCCAGGCTGCACCCATCACCTCCTGTCCCCTTTTGCCCACCAGCGCCTCCGGGACACAAATAAACCGCTGGTGTTTCTTCTTCCTGCACCAGGGCCGTACCTGCTCTGGCTGCCTCCCGCTTGGGGATTCGCAGCATCCCCAGCCCTTGCTGTACACGTGAGCTCCTGACTCCGTGCTGCTGCTCCAACTGACCCAGCATGTTGCCGGGTGCCGCCGTGCATGTCCTCACCCCAGCAGGAGCGGGCAGCTGCCAGCCGCCTCCTCCTGCCCCGGCTGCTGCCGGGGGGGCTTGAACCAGGTCCCACCCCTTGGGTGGAAAAACCCCAAACCGGGCTCCCGCGAGGCTCCTTCCAAGCCCTGTATAGCAGATCACAGATGGGCACTAGGGTCCCATGGCTGCAGCAGGAGCTGGGAGCAAGGAGCTTTGCTGCCAGCCCTGGCACCTCAGCACCCGCGTGCCCACAGGGGTGAAAGGAGGAGGATGACCCCACACTGTTTCAAGATGTCCACTGTGAAGGCGCTCATGGCAAGGGTGAAATTTCACCTCCTGGCTTCACCTCTCCCCTCACTCTTTCATTGCTGTCCCTCCCGTGTTTGTAGCCCCGGCATGTTTGTACGGCTGTTGCAACAGACGCTGAAACCTGTTTTTCTTCTCCTCTTTAAGGCATGTGCCCCTCTTTCCCCAAAGGAAAAGAAGAGGAGCAAGAAAGAAAAGAAACCCCTATATTTGCTGCAGACTGTGACTGGCTTGTGTAATAATGCTGCCTTTCTCTCCTTGTTTTAGGGAGTGCTGCCGATTTTTTGGAGACAATGGCTTGACTTTGAAGGTGTTTTTTACCAAGGCAGCACCCTTTGGTGTTCTTTGGACACTCACAAACTACCTTTACTTACATGCAATAAAGAAAATAAACACTACGGATGTCTCCGTGTTGTTCTGCTGCAACAAAGCTTTTGTGTTCTTGCTTTCATGGATCGTTCTGAGGGACAGGTTCATGGGAGTGAGGGTAAGTGACTCCTTATCTCTGTCTCTCTTCTTCCACTTCACCCTTCTGCCTTTCCTTTTCTCTTCCCTTCCGCCGGCCAAGTCGAGCAGCACCCCACGCAGACGGCTGAGCGGGTGCAGAAATCCTTGCGGAGTGGGGACACATGCTTCCCTGCAGCCTGCCCAGGCGCCCGCGAGCTCCCAGAGCTCCCAGTCTCCTCCAGCGTGCTGCCTTTGTGCATTTTCCTTCAGAAAAGAGGTAACTTGCTCCAGAGCGTGGCACGAAGGATAGCTGCTATCTCCATGTTGCCGTGGACATGCATCAGCCTTTGCCTGCCCCTTCCGAGTGACAATTCCCAGGCTGTGGCACCAGACCTAGTTTTTTCTAACTGCACATTCCTGCAAGCCCCGGCTGCACGCAATATGTTTCTGGTTCCAACCTGTGAATTTAATGGGGCCCTCGCCTTTCTTACGCGCAACAGCAGGCTTGCAGGGTGGCACAGTTACCCTTTGCACCCATGTCAGTCAGCAGCAGCTGCAGAGAGGAGAGCTGGGCTACCCTTGCCCACCCACGGCCGAAGTGTGCATGTGTCGCTGGTGGAGGATTGGCGTAATGCCGGCACATGGGGACTTGCGTCTGGCCAGCAGCTATGGGCACGGGGCCAGGCAGCATGGCAGGCAGCGGGGCGGCAGGCCTGCTCCCCCAGAGCTGCTCTCCTGGTGGCATCCCAAATGTTTGCTTACACCCTTAGTCCTACACCTCCCGTGAACGCCCGCTCCACAGTGGCAACAGAGCCACGTGCGGGGGGGGGTGGTTATCAGAAACCCCCGCAGCTCCCTGCTGACCCTGCTGCCATTTTGGTGGCCCTCAGCATGCCGTATCCTCTGGCAGCAGAGCTGGGCAGGTGGGTAACCCTCTGCCCCCAGGTCAAGGGGGTCCTGCCAGGGTCAGGAGTAACTGCAAGGAAGAGGCGCCAGTGGGTCTCTCCTGCCTCGCTGCACCAGCAGGCACTTATTAATATTAACAGCAATAATGGTAATAATACCTATTTTCCACCCACCATTTGAGGAGCTCTCTGCTCACCCACCTGGGCAATGCTTTCAGTGCTCAGAAGAGGTTATTGCCCCACACTGCATGGAGCAACCGAGAGTTAACTTTTCGGGAAGGGTTCCTCTCCGGCAGGAGAGCTTGGCCAGCCTTGCGGTGGTGGCAGCCAAGAGGCTTCTCAGGGAATCGTTGCAAAATGTACCTGCCAAAAACCCGGCCTGGCCAGCTGGTGTCTGCGCTTGCCCACCCACCTGCCCAGGTAGCCGTACCCTGAAAACAAATTAACTGGGTTTTTTGAGTACAGAAGCAAGGGTATCCTGAAATGATCCTGGAGGCAGGGAAGTGTCACTGTTATTGTAGCTGGACGTGCTGGCCATTTTGATAAAGGTAAAAAAAAAAAGCATATTTTTGTGGTCTTCGGCCATCTTGTGGCACTGTCAGCTGTAGTGCTGGTGGGATGCCAGGAGAGGAGGTGTGTAGAGGGCTGACTGCTGTTCTCCTGCGTGTGCAGCTTGCCCCTTGGTATGCACGTGCCATCTCTCACCGCTGGATACAGCTGTGGTCTGAGGGGAAAGAAGCCGACCTGCATGTAGGGATACCCACACTGGCACACACACACTGGAGCAGAGATGCTTCTCATGCTCTCCCGGGTGCATGGCCGTGCGTGAAGAGCCGGGATGGTTAGGGGCTCTCCAGTAGCTTCCTGGCCAGGCTAGGTTTTGTGCCATGGCAGGTGACACGTGCTGGGGGACAAATCCTGCTCTGGATCCCCCCCTTCCCAAAGGGGCAGAAGGAATGGACGGAGCAGGGAAGCAGGCCCGAGTGGTGGTCTCAGCCATGTCCAGCTGTCCTTCGTTTCTTATCAGCACTGCCTTGGGAAAGGCTGACTTGCTCAAAACCCAGCAGCAATGAAGCAGAGACCCAGAGCAGAGGCCAGGGCAATGGAGGCCATGTGATGCTCCTGCCATGCGTGCCAGCCCCTCATCGTGGCACCTGGCACTTGGAAGGGGTGGCAGAGCTTGCTTCCTGAGAAGCCACCTCCATGCCCAAGGAGGAACATGGCCATCTCTCACCCCGGTGATGGGCCAGCAAGGGGCCTGGGCACAGGGGAAGGGGCTTGCAGGAGGACTGGGCTATTTGCTCTTGGGCAGACGTGGCATCCTGACCAGTGACAAAATGTGAGGAGAAGCTTGTCCCTAGAGACTGGCAGGGCATGGGGCAGCACAGCAGTCCTGCCGCCCAGCTTCATTTGCCACCGTGGGAGCGCTGGGAATGCTTCTATCTGCAGAGGGATGTAGTGTGGAGTCTCTTGGCAAGATGCATTTTTTTCCCCCTTATCTCCCTTTTCTGTACAGCCCATGTGAAAAACAGCAGATATCAAGGGTGGCGCTGCCTGGCGTGCTGGGGGATAGCCTCAGGATGAACCCCAGAACAAAGCCTTCTTCCTGGGACTGGCAACCAGGAGGAGGGACAGCTGCTTCTCCGGGAGTGACTTAGGGACTGCGAGCCAGCACACAGCCTAGCCCCAAAGCTCACGGTCCCTCGGGGCCATGCTGTGTCAGAGCTGCTGAACCTTTTAGAAGCACCCTTTGAGAGGGTATTTGGCAGACGAGGCTGCAGGGAGGATGGTACCTTGCCCTGCGGCGAGCGGGAGCCTTCCCATACTCCCATTCCATCCCCTCGGCAGCGCAGCAGGATGGATAGTGCCACAGCAAAGCTCTGACCGCATGTTTGGATGTCCCTGTTCACACCTGCTGCAGGAGAGGCTAGGCGAGAAAGGCAGCATCTCAGTGGGGTTTAAGCATGTACAAGTATCCTACTTGGCCTTCAGAAGTGCAAGTAGTAGCTCTACAAGCACTTAAATCACAATTTGGCTGGAATTTAAACGTAAGAGCAAGCTATAAAATCCCACCCTCACCACTCAGGCACTTGTAAGTGCCTACATCTCCTGTAATGAAGTTGCACTTCACCTCCTTTCCCTTCACTGTGCCCAGAGCCACGGTTCAACTGGGCTGCGAGCTGTCGTATTATTTTCAGAGAAGACACACATGTAATGAAGCTGTGAGTGCCTGAAGCATTGCCTCTGCAAGCCCTGCGGTGCTGTGGCATTTGCAGGTAGCTGCAGGCCGGTAGCCGTGGCGTGTCACGGTGCAAGCAGCCTGTCACTGCTGCTAACGATGTGCTCGATAGACAGGCTGAAAGGCTTCCAGAGAAAGCGTGTGTGACATGCCTGACATGTCGACAGGTGAGGCCAAGACTCACCTGACACTCGTGACATGCTTGATATAAGAGGCAAGGACTTCTGCCCCAGCAAAACTGTTTGCTCACTGCATTTATTTGCTGTGATCTTGGACTTTGGTGTTTCCCTCCATGCTACACTAAATAAAACAGTTCAGGATTCAAGAGAACCATCACTTGCAGGTACCTCCTGTGTATGTAACATATAGACAAGCACACCTGCCAGTGGGACTCGGAAATAAATATACTATCAAATCCCAAATCATAGTCTTCCTTTCCAACGGGGCAGAGACCCAGCCTCCCGGGAGGTGCTCTGGAGTCAGCCAGCCCCTGACATGGAAAGCAAAACTGGATGCTTTTTATTCTGCAGTTCATTAACGCACCCCCCCAAGTTTCCACTGCAGCAGAGCTGCTGCCGCCAGCGGGGGCTCAGGTGGGCTCCCTTCGCCAATAGGCATGGAGGTTCCAGCTGATTGCCACAGCCTGGCCTGTGGCTGTGGTCTCCCCCCGGCTCTCCAGTGAAGGCTGGACAAGCCCCACGCATCTCGGATGGGAGACGGCCATGCCTGGAACAGATGCTACATGAAACGCTGCATCTACCACTCTTTGTCACCTGGGCTGTAGCACAGGGGATATGAAGGGCTGGAGTTGCCCTTATTTTTCAGAGAAGCCCAAGCCATGTATCTTGCAGCTCTACAAAGAGCCATACTGAGTCAGAGCAAAAGTGCGTCTGCCCCAGGAGCCTGGCTCCAGCAGCTGCCAGTAGTGGACACCTAGAAAAATCATCTAAACAGGAAAAGCCTATAATGATATTTCCTCATGAGACTTTCCAGCCTCCAGCAATTTGAGGCTCAAGGACTTCCTGAGATGGAAGTGATGTTCCTATAGTTAATAGCCCTTGATGGATTTTTTTCTTCCATGAGTTTATCCTTGTAAACTTTTCACATCCACAGTGTGCAACAGCAAAGCTTTCCTTGGCTGAATTATATTTTGGGTGAAGACAAATCTCTTTTTGTTTGTTCTGCACCTGCCTCATGCTAGTCTCATTCAATGACCTTTTTTCTTGTGTCTCTGAAGCCAGACAGTGTCTGAATTTTTATCTGACAAGCACCAGCATGCTGACATGAGAGAACTGCTGAGGGCTGCTGAGCTCCTTCAGTCCTGCCTATCTGAAACAGCCCCGCATTGCTGTAGAGCCACGCACTGGGTTTTTTTTTTTCACCTTCCCTTAAAAAAAAGCCTGTCCAGGACCATAGGGCCCAGTTACAACACCGCCAAGCTTCACTTTAGAAATGATGCCCCACAGCTGTGCATGGAGAGATCTGATGCCGACAGGGCTGCAAGCCAAAATGCCATATCTGAACCTCCCCAAATTTGCAGCGTGCACACCCAGCCTTTGCAGCTTGCACGGGGCTCTGTTTTGATCAGGTCATAAATCAGCATCTTCAGAACCTGCTGCCCCTTGGCTGGGCCATGCAAGGGGCTGAGCAGCTGGGGGAAACCTTGCCCCTCCATAGCCTGCTGAAGCTGTAGTCATGCAGCAATTTCTAGACTCAAGCCTTTTCTTGTTGAGATGCTATTAGCAGCTGTATTTTCCAGGCAGTGTCAGCTTCTGCTGTTATGGGCTTTTTTCCACCCTTACGCTGCCCTGCCATTCTACCACAACACCTTTGGAGAAATTGATCCCCTTCTGTTTGCAAAAAAGGGGCATTTTTCTGTTAGGGGAAATTGGAGGTGTTGATGTCAGCATGCAGGAGGGATCTGCTGGGTGGTTGTCTGTGGAAGCTTTGTAGGTGCCCCCTGGCACCAGCCCCAGCTCAACCCAGGGAACAGGCTGCTGGTGCTGCCGGGATGGGGACCTGCAGCTGGTAAAGGGATCCCCCCCCACTGCAGCTTGCTCATCAGGCGGCAGCAGTGCTCGGCACACAGGCTTTCCCCGTGCATCTTCACAGCAGCCCCAGCATCTCTGGTGGTGAACGGGAAAGGTGAGAGGAGGCCACTGCTCTTGGATGTATAGGCAGCCGCAGCCTGTGGATGGGGCTTAAAACCCTGGTCTGGCCCAGGGAGAGGGGACAGTTGGCTGGCACTGACCCAGCTATGGGTCAAAATAAACTCAGTCATCTTAGAAGCATCACCATGACTGTGCAGCCAAAGGGGATGTGGTCTAAGCAGGGCGTCCTTCGCACCACTGCAGAACCAGGAAGCATGGAGCATGCAGAAAGCTCTTTTCACCCCAGAATTACCACCTGGGGAGGCTTGAGGCATCTCGCACGACAGTCCCAGAGAAGCCAGGCGTCTCTTGCAGACCCCTGCTGAATCAGGGGCAGCCTATCCCTTTCCTTCGTGAATGCCACCTTCCTTTGGATGACCCCCTTCAAGCATTGCTGTGGGCCTGGCTGGTCAATGGAGCCTCCCTCTACTCTCTGAAATGACACGTCTGAAATGGAAAGTAGCTGCATGAGTTTTATCTCCCTGTTTATGTCAAAAACCTTTTTCCTCCAGAAACTCCTCAGGACTCAGAGCCTTTCCTGCAAGCACCAGGGAATTATTACTTGTGTATTATTGTCATGCACAGGCTGCAGGGACTCGCTGATGGGGAGGCTCAGTGCCAGAGATGAAATCCCCCCTTCAGCTCAGTCTGAGACACAGGGCCCTGCGGTCTGGCCTGCCGCACACCGCCCCAAGGCAGCCGCTCCGTCCCAGCTCTTCCTGCAGCTTCTCTGCAGCCAGGGAAGCCACGAGGGGAGGCAGCATTAGCTCTGTGGGTACCAGCCTGGGCTTGCTACTTGTTTTCTACATAAGGAGGGGAGCAGATGATGCAGAAGTACTGCCCTCTCATTTAAAGCTGCTCTCATGTTTTTCCATGTTGGGGGTTGTCCAGTAACACTTCCTTTCTTTCTTTGTTTCCAACCAGATTGTGGCTGCTATATTTGCTATTGCAGGGATAGTTATGATGACATACGCTGATGGGTTTCACAGCCACTCCGTTATTGGGATAGCCCTGGTGGTGGGCTCTGCCTCAATGTCTGCTCTCTATAAGGTAAGCACACCTGGGTCTTCACCCTCAGAAAGATGCCAATCACCCCCGTCACTCACTTTAACTGCTCCTGTCTTACTCGCAAACCTTCATGCAGTTCAGTGCCACATGCCCTTCTTTGAGTGGCTCTGCCATAAACACACCGACTCTGCAACACTGCATTCAGGTATTCACTTGCTTTGATGTCTGCCCTCACTTAGGATAAAAACTCCTATTTCCTGGGAAGAGAGTATTCTCCCGTGCCCACAGGAGGACTTACAGATGCCCCACCTTCTTGAAAAATGAGGCTGCTTTTCCATAGGTGCTGGATTTAATTGCTCACTCTGGAAGTGCCCTGCAGAGATTTAGCTTCTTTTTCAAGTCACTGTGTTACCTCCCCTTGCCAGTCCTCCTTCAGTGGCATACATGGCCTATGTTGGGCTTAAAGTGTTGCTTATCATGGAAATAATCATATGCTTAAAATCCAAAGCACATGCCTATGAATCAAGGTCTCATCCTGACCAGCCGGGCACGCTGCACTATGTGTAAGATGACATGCAGCCTTCTCTGCTGGGCAGAGAGCCGTTTCACTTAGCCTGAGACACGTATGTGCATTTGCCTCTGTGCTGCTCATGGCACAGAGAGTTGCAGTCCACAGAAAGGAATAAGCACTTGTAGGGTGCGGTTCACCCACCCTGGCTCAGATGTGGAGACTGGGATGAGGTGCAGACATCTCCATCTGGTCTAATGAATTGCACCGTACCAGTCCTCCAACACAAATTGGCCAGGCAAGCCCTGCAGCCTTAACACAAGCAATCCAGGGAGACTTGCCAAACTGAGAAGCATCTGTCTGTGTCCCTCAGCGCTGTGCTGTAATGCTTTCTGCTCACTTTTCAGATCGGCCTATGTCTTACATAAGGGAGGTCATGAAGTTTCATACAGCTCTTTCGTCTGAAAGAGCATTTCCTTGCAAGACCAGAGATGTGGCCCTCCAGACCCGAGGAAACACCATGGCTCTGGAGTCATCTGCAGGCAGGGAGGGTTATTCAAGGATGGAGCCTAGCTCTGCCCCATCTCCCATGGCACCTCCGCTCCTTGGCAGGACAGAGGGTCTCAGGGCTGCTCCACCAGAGCCCATGCACGGAGAGGTGATGGTGGCAGTGCCAGCAGGGTGTTAGTCTGCAGTGCATGCCACATGCAAGGACAGATGGAGCTGTGCAGCTTGTTCTGCAACCAATGCCACTCTGCTGCTGCTGCTGCCTCTCTGCTCTTGCTTTCCACAGTCTGGCTCAGTTTCCATGAGTTGTGCGTGCCGAAGGGGCAGGCAGATCTGCAGGCAGACAAGCTGTCTCACATGCAGGACAGATCTGCAGGCAAACAAGCTGCGCCACGTGCAGCAGAGCCGGCTCCACCTGCCCTCCTCCCCCAGACACGGATGCTTCAGTCTGCCTGGACCAGCTGCCCGCCCTGCCAGGGGCAACACACCATCCCCGGGTGGCTAATGAGGAGTAAGTGGCTTTTGGGACATTTTGCTCCATTATGCAGAGTGGCAACGCAGCTGCAGTGGCCAGTGATGGCTGCGAGGTGGTGGGAGCGGGCAGCAGCCCCACGAGTATGGCAGCCCTGCAGACTTGCCTGCAGGGCTCTAGTTAGGCAAAGGCAAGAGACAACTGATACTAGTGAGGGGGCCTGCCATCCCAGCATAAACCAGTAAGTCAGAGCCCATCGGCTTTCCTGGCTTGCAGCCTGTGGCAGGGGAAAGCTGTACCCAGAGCCCACGGGATCCACCGGATCCTCTGCGGTTCTGTGGTGGAAAACTGATGCAGACCCCAGCCTATCTCCTTGAGGGAGATAGATTGGTGGATAGATTGGTGGAGCCGCACCCTACCGTCCCTGAGGCAGAGGCAGCAGAAGGAGGCTCCGCGAGAAGCAGAGGATCCCCTGCCTTCTTGCCACCAGGTAGAAAGGGGGGACCTAAGCGACGGGGGGGGATGGAAACGGGTCCCTGCTCGGGGTGCCAGGCGAACCCCCGCCCGGCCTCCCTCACCTTCCCGGTTGCCTTTACACAACAGATATGGGGCCCTGGAACTTGAGGGCGAGGCAAGCGAGGATGTAGACGAAGGTCCATCCGGGGGGTCGCCTAGGGTGAGGCAGTCAGCCCCACGCATTATGACTGCCGCTGCTAAGAAAAAA
>NW_008795520.1:4410696-4426625 GCF_000699145.1 Aptenodytes forsteri
GTTGGGTTGACGGTTGGACTCGATGATCTTAGAGGTCTTTTCCAACCTCAATGATTCTATGATTCTATTCTATGATTCTAGTCCACAGGGGCTCCCCGGATGGGCCGCTCACACCCCTCATTTCCTCTCTCTTTATCCCTTCTCCCACTAACAAACCAAAGCTTTTAAATCCCTCCCCACGGTCTCATTAGTCAGGCTGCAGCTGTGCTCTGGGCTGCGGGGCTGCTTCTGCACTACCTGCCTTCTGGGGACGAGCCGGTCCCACCGCAGGCAGGCCCAGGCTGGGCTGGCACCCTGGGGAGGTGCACAGACACTGCTGTCCTCGCTGCCAGAGTCTGCGGGGCAGCAAGCTGCTCCCTCCTTCAGAGAAAATGGACATGCTACGCATTGGTATAAAACCTCATTTATCTTCCTAAAAAATACACTGGAAGTGAGCATCCAGCAGAGGAAAAGAGCTGCTCCTGTGTGCAGCTGCTGAAGTTGGTATCTACAAGAAGAGAACCTGGTTCTTAAGGGGAAGGGTTTTTTTTTTTTTTAAGTATTTGTAATTTCCCGTCTTGCTGCTTCCCACTGACCAAATCTAACTTTTAAAACCCCACCAGGGAGGTCGAGTCAGGAATGTCAGAGGGAGCCTCAGCTCCCACAGAGGGTGGTTTCTCCAGGGCTGCATGGGGCAGTGCTGGTCACGGCACCCATGAGCCCATCACCCAGATGCCCTGCAGCCCACCTGGGCCACAGCAGTGCCCCATTTCAGCAGCCTTCCTCCATCCGGTGTCTAGGAGGAGGAAGAAATTCACACCACAGAAAAAAAACCCTCCCAGGTAGATGGGCCAGCCAAAGCAAAGGGAATGAGGACGGGAGGGAACAGCCTCGGAGCCGCCCCCTCCTCTCTGGTGGAGAGGGGCCTGGAACAGTGATGTCTCATGCAGGATCTCAACACGTTGCTTCCTCTCCTGCCCCTGCCCTGCTCCACCAAGTCTTCTGTTTTTAATGTAAATTTTTCCTGAGGTTTTCCCAAAGGGAGCCTGCAGAAAACAGACCGAAAGGCCTAGATTAGGGTGAGCAACCTTCCCTTTCAGGAGGTGCACGGCCAGAGGTGCTGAGTCCCCTTCCTGCCTGGGCTTATTTGGCAGCTGCCCCTGCCTGTGCTCTGGGGGGGTGCCAGGAGGGAGAAGGCTGGGGCACACGAGCTGCGCTCCACAGCTTCACTAGCAGCCACCTCAAGTGTCCGGCAAGCATCACCACACAGGTGCTGACTGACTGGCTCGGCACCCAGCCCCTCGGCCCCAAGCCAGGGGCCAGGCCACCGGGAGCCACTGGAGCCAGGACACCAGCCCTCCAGAGGAGCGGTGCAAGAGAGTTAAACCCATGTGTTTTCCTCTTGTAGGTTTTATTCAAACTTCTTTTGGGCAGTGCTAAATTTGGAGAAGCTGCCTTATTCCTGTCCGTGTTAGCTGTCTTCAACGTCCTCTTCGTTACCTGTATTCCTGTCATCCTTTATTTTACCAAAGTGGAGTACTGGAGCTCTTTTGACATCATTCCTTGGGGGAACCTCTGCGGATTTTCGATTCTTTTATTGAGTGAGTAGACGGGGGGCTCTCGCACTGCTTGGGGTGGAGGAGGGTGCCAGAAACTGGCCGCTAAGGGAAGCTGTAGACTTCTGACATACTGGAGCTGTTTTCCCTTCTCAACCTAGTTACTAGCTTGAGAAATCATGCAGAGGGCCCATTCCTAGGTGGCCATGTAGAGCCCACTCCTGCTGTTATTACCAAGCCAAAGTATTGTGGCCGTCATTAGAAGGTGCTGTGGGACTAAACTGTAAAGCTTGTCCTAACTCCTACTCGTGAACTCTGCCTCACAGAGACAAGCGACGCTTGCCCAGGCTGTGACGGGAAGCAGCCCTGCCGGCAGGGCTGCCGGCTACCTTGGGCTCATCAGCATCCCCCGAGCAAGCAGGTTAGGCCAGGCCAGTCAAGGCCAGCCTCCAGCACCTCTGGTGGCTTCAGTAATAGCTAATTGCTATTCCTAAAGAGCAGGAAACTTCTGAAAATGTAGCGTTGCATAGCGCTGATGGGAATTTGGTAGGTGGCACGCCTCTCTTCTGCTGCCGCTGCTGTGCCACCAAGGGAACCCAGCTTGGGAGGGATGCCAAATCTAAGCTTTAATGATTCATCGTCATCAGAAATGTGATGCTGTTCCTTGTTAAACTAGATGTGTTGACTGTGCTGCCACAGTTGGTCCCTAAACTGGATGACAGCATCGCATCTCCTAAAACGTTTCTTTCATTTCTACTGGAAATAGCCCTTCTCCATCCCTATCTTGAGTCCCAGCTCCTTTTACCCTGAACGGTCACAACGCTTGACTCTAGAAGGACCTCCAGTTTACTTATCAGTGGACTCAATGGAAGGTTTCTGTAAGCAAGCAGTGTGGAACTCGGCAAGCGGTCGCTGGGGCGTGCAATGTATAGGTACTAGTAGAAGGCAGTCAGAGCCCCAGCTGCTGACAAGTTCAGTATTGGCAAGGCTCTCCTGACTTTGCTGAAGCAATCACGGTAAAACAAGGGTGAACTTGGTCCAAAGCAATTATTAATTTGTCATGAGACACTCCATGAACAGTGTATGGTATTACAATGGAGTGATATTATAATCATTCAGTTGTAATGATATTATAATGGTATTATAATTTCATTGTATGAAATTGTATTTAGCAAGTTCCTGTCTGGAGGAGAGTTAGATTTGCAGCATCTTCCACCTGCAGCTGGAGGCAGCTTTTCTACAAAAAAAATAGCCAGCCAGAAGCGACTGTTTGGCTGAAATCTCCCAGATGAAAAGTGTTTAGTCTTTCAGCAGGGCAACGTGGCTTGGTATAGAGAGTGGGAATCACTGCACACTACACGGAGAGAGGGTTTGTCCCCACGTGACCCTGCCACTGGACTCCCGTGGGATACAGAGTTCCCCAGAAACAGCAATGTCTCAGGCAGACGGACATGCAGCAGACAGACGTCTGTCCACAGGTATCTTCCAGAAATAACAACAGAACATTGATGCGTTCTGTTAATGTGCCTTCTATTTGAACAATATACAGAGGGAGTAATAAAGCATAAATGTTTCAAGTGACATTCCCTTTGCCTAGTTTCACTGTAGTAAAAGGTGTTTTTCTTTCCTTCTTCAGCATTCAATATTCTACTAAATTTTGGGATTGCTATTACATACCCCACCTTGATTTCTCTTGGAATTGTACTGAGTGTCCCAGTGAATGCGGGTAAGAATTTCTGCCTTTTGCTTCTTAATGAATACATTAAATCTGTGGCCCTTCAAATACACAACAGGGATAAAAGCAAATAGCTTTATTAAACATGTTTTGCATCTTCTCTGATGGACTTACGGAGATGACACTGATAAAAATGTCTGGGCTAGGATGAAAACTCATGGATGAAGTAGAAATCAATTCTTAATCATTTCTTCAAGGCTGGCTTAACACTAAATTGAAACAAATAAAATTGCTTACATTTTAGAGCAAATATGTACTAGTAATTCTGCTTGCCTTGGTAAATAACATTGAAGGTGTTTATCAAGAGCACTGGACAATTCAATTTTGGGCATGGCCTGGTACATTTCTCTGGCAGTTTTCTGAAATTTAGCAAAAGCCAAGAGGCTGCAGAGCCTGAGAGGAATGGGCAGGGGAGCGCAGAGGCAACCCTGGCCTAAACCAGAGCCACCTCTCCCAAACCAGGCGCCTAAAACCCAGCGTGCTGAACTGGTGCCACGGTGCAGGCAGGCGGCAGCTCCCAGCTTTGTGCTGACTACACACACGCAGAGCCGGGCACCGCTGGCTGCCCCGGCAGATTTTCATACCGAACGGCGTGATCCCCACCGGAGTGTGTGCACGGCTCAGGGTGTGCAGGGTTTGTTATTCAGCGGGGCAGTCAGGCTGAGAAGAAAAATTTGCACAAAGGAGCTGCCATGCCAGGGAAGGGAAGCGCCCCTTTCTCTGCATACCCAGACCTCAGCAGGAGTATTTCTCTGCATACCCAGACCTCAGCAGGAGTTCCTGTGCTGTCAGCGAACAAGGGACAAGATGCTGCTGCAGACAACCAGTGCAGCTCCAGGCAACGTCCCCTTTTGCACCCTGAGCCCACAGGCCAGCTCTGCCTGCTCTGAAGGGGGCCGTACCCTGGTGTGTGCTAAACCAGCAGGAAGGGTAGTCTCCCGGCCACCATCTCCTCCATGGTCATGTTCTCCTGCCCCAGCCAGCCTCCAGAGCCAGGGAGGCGAGGGGGAGGGAAGGGGATACTGCCCTAATGTTTTGTCCCATGTAATAACACCCGTTCAATGTCCCACACAGTTGTTGATCACTACACGAGTGAAATTGTCTTCAACAGTGTCCGAGTAATCGCCATCATCATTATTGGCCTGGGCTTCCTCCTGTTGCTCTTGCCAGAGGAATGGGACGTCTGGGTAATAAAGCTCCTCACGCGTCTCAAAGTCCGGAAGAAGGAAGAAATCCCCGAAGGGAATGGAGACATTGCTTCAGGACTGCCTAACAAAAGCCGGAGAACTCGCCCCTCCATGTCATCCTTTGCTCATTAAATGCTCTTTTTACCAAAACTTTGTGGTTAACCTTATATATGATGATGCAAAGGTCTTTTCTTGGGAAGAAGCACACCTGCCCAACACGGTGTACATACCTGTACAGTTTTGATATGATCACCATCTAAGGCATCGAGTCTTGGCATGTCCAGTTTGCTTGTACTTTTTTCACATCAGACCTTTCACTTAAGTAGTACACTGAAAAAAAACTGCAAACCAAGAACCTCTCTTCTCTTTTTAAATGAATGTAATATATAGTCAAAATATATTTGCATAGGTTATTTTAAAGAATGATTTTCATGAAAAGCAGGGCAGACATTTTGAACATTAGGTACCGAATGATGCATTGTACACTGTGATTTAAAAGAAACAAATGCTATGCTTCATCACACGTTTATTTTTGACCAGAGCTGTACTCTGAAAGTTTTCAAGGAACCAAAAGGGAATCTTTTCAGGGATGGGAGGATGGGGGAAAGAGTGGAAGGAAGGAGGTTTGGAAATCACTCGATGTAGATGAGCGCATGTTGCGCTGCAACCAGGAGAAAATTCAAGCGCTAAAAATGCTTGCACTAAAGCACTAGAGAGAAAGCGGTTTAGAGCCCAAATCTCCTTATTCTGCACGACTGTAGTCCACATTTAAAATCATGCAAGAGAAATCCAGTGCCTTCTACAGAACTCTTGGCTTTATCCACGCAGAACCAGGTCCTGCCGCGAGGCACTTGCAATGGCAGGGCTCAGGCTTGTGCAGCCCTGGGGGACCCCAAATTCCCACCGACATCAGGACGTGCCCCCCCATACGTGCTGTGGCTTCTGTGGGAACGCGGGGCCCAGGGGACTGCAAGTTTAAGCGCAGCAGACCTGGCTCTCTCCTCACTTGCACAGGTTTTACCCCTGTGTGGAGCTGCGCTTGACTAACACCAGTGTGAGGAAGGGGAAGTCTTGGTCACGTGTGGGACAACCCGACCGAAAATGATCAAAGGGGCTGGCAAGAGTGTGGTTGCTGATGTACAGTCTGAGAGCACGGACTAAGGGGGTGAATCGCCAGTTGCTTTTACTCCATAATTGTGAGTGTTAAGAGTTAAAAATGTAAGATATTTACATCAAATGTAACACTTTTTATGAAACTTGTAAGCACCAGGATGTTTACTTATGCGATTTTGGTTCGCCATTAAATTTCTATCTGTGATAGATCACGCTATGTAAAAAAAAGGGGGGGAAGGTTATAGTTTACTATTTTTTAAGTTTACATTGTTGCATACAAAATTAAAAGTGTTCTTTTGAACTGCTGCCATAGCCTAACAGTCCCTGCTGCCACTGAGGCCCTCTTTGTCTCAGGCAGGGGTGGCATCCACTTCAAAACATTTTAGCAAATCAACTTCAGATTCCATTATCTGTTTGGCAAAGCTAAATAATAAAAGATTTTAAATTCAGCCTCTGTCAATGCTATCTGTCTCCTTCTCTTGACTGCACCTTTATTCCAGTTTTACTGTGGCTAGTATTTGGCCAAAGCGATCAGAAGGGAGAGAGCAACCAAGGCTGCAACTGATGCATTGCTCGCCCATCTCTCCTCAACAGGAGGAGCTTTAGACTTCCTGGAGAAATCTGTCCGGAGGGCTGACGTTAGGCATCAGTCAGAAAACACATGTCCAGCAGAAGTAGACCAAAGGAAAAGCTGACCTTCCTTTGAAACCATCAGAGAGCAACCATAAATGCATATGCTAATAGGTATTTAGGGGCTATGGATGGGGCATGAGTTTGTACATTAATAATTAGGCCCCAGTCCAGGCTGTATGTTGTTCCCTACGTATCTCCTCATGGCCAAATAGACATTAAGGACTTGCTAACAGAGATTACACACACAAGCAAAAATCTGAGGCTGTGAGAAGCTGCTCGCAACTACTGTCCCATTCAGTGTTACACACCTGAATTTTTACATTTATTTCTTTGGCAACCGGGGGAGGGTAAGGCACAGGACAGGAGCACAGGTACAACTCCAATAACTGGTTTGAAAAGCACACACAGACTTGATCTCAAAGCTCCCAGCTTAGACTTTACTCCATCTTTGGGCATATCATTTTGTCATCCTCGAAGTACCCCACACCCCTCCCCGAGCCCCCTGTCTGAGACAAGGCCAGAGAATAATGTACAAACAGTCCTTCCATTTTCCATAGTCCCAACCAGGGGCATTTTCTGTCATCTCTGCACTCCATTTTACTGTGTGTTTGATGCAGTCTGGAAGGTATCCAAAAGGCTCTAAATGCTACTTTAAAAACTGCAGCTAATGTACGTTTATTACTAAAATAGCAGCAGATTTTTTAACACTCAGTACAGATCGTGGGGGAATTTATGCACCAGAATGGACAGCAGCATCAGTAAAACTCTGTGATTTACCAGATGCAACTGTCATTGCTTCTGTTGGCTCATCCTTCCCGAGAACAGGCTAAACACACGCAAGGGCTGGGATTTCAAACAGCACTTTATTACAATCTCTCTCCTGAGTGGGAGCTGAGCAATCTGGATTTACCCATGTTAAGCAATTCTAAACTACACATAGACAAATTAATCAGATGAAGTGACCTATATTTCTCCAGGCAACACCTTGCCCTAAGGATAAACACCTGACTTGATGGCAAGCAGCTGCTTAGCAAAACCTTCCAGACAGTGAAGCCCAGGATGTGACTAGGAGAATGTCAAGAAAGCAGCATGTCCATATGGGTACGTGTGTGCATCTGTAAGTGCCAGAGCTTCCTAGATGGAAGGAACTGGAGTCGTTGGCTCCCACCAGAAGGACAAGGCAGAGAGCAAACCCTTCTGAGAAGGCGTTAGATGTAACTAGGCCACCCTTCAGGTGAGGGCAAGATTGAACCCTCCTGATCTTGGACTGTCAAAGGACTCCCAGGAGAAATTCAGTGCCTTGGAGGTGAGGGCTGAGTCGTGGCAGGCTCCCCTGCCTGCCCTCATAGGCCAAAGCACTGCGTGCAATGTCTGCAGCACCCTGCGAGTCAGACCCACTGCTGGCCTGTATGGACCCACACAGCTCTGCAGGGCTGTTCCTGCTCTGCAGAAGAGAGCAACGTAAGCCTGGAATCAGCACTTTTAGCCCACCCTTGGCCACCTCAAACCTCCTCCTGAGGCAGACCTGCAGGTCCCTGCAGTATCAGGCCTTGCTGCCTGATGTCTTTGAAGCTGGTCTCCTGCATCATCGCTGCGTGGCTCCTGCCCTCACAGAGCACTGCTAGCCACCAAGGGCTGACCTGGATCCTCAGTTTCCTGCCCCAACTTAGCCCTTACAAGGTGTCTTGGCTCCTCCAGCAAAGGGGAAACCAGTAATGATCCAGGAGGCTTGTTAAAACAGCAAGTCGAAAAAAATCTCAGGGAAGTAAAGAGCATCACCAGGCCCCATTGCAGCTGCCGGCTTTCGCTGCTGCACAATACAGCAGAGAGGAATCTGAGGAAGGAACAGAAGTTCTCCCCCTGCCTTGCACGTCTTTCTCCTCGGCCTGTTGTCTGTAGTTGTCTCCTGCTGCTACCTTTATTGTAATTTTTTATTGCAGCTCTCCACAGTGACTGCATGAGCCTTTCATCAGCACATGAGTCAGAGCTGGCCTTATTTTAAAAAGTTTCTCCAGTTCTTCTGTCTAGGATGGTTGTATTCATATCAGTAGTCTTCAGAAAAAAAGCTATGAAAGGCAGAAATCCAACCACAATACTCAACAGATGAACAAAAGACACTGAAACCAAGATGCAGCTTAACTGTTCTGGGGGTTGAGGGTAGACTAGCAGGACCTGTAGATCACCAAGTTCTGGGGCTGAATTAATGTCTCCTGGAAGCTCGGGGACAAGTCACTCATCCCCAGCTCTCCAGAGTGCTCTGTAACAAAACTAGTGCAATATTGAGTTGGTCAGGGTTAATACAGACGGTATCTTCAACCTATAGGGAAGGTGACATCACCAGGTTGACACCATTTCTGGTCAAAAACCTTTCTGCTACTGTGCCTGCAGGCCTGCAAGCCCACTGGAAAGTGAAGGTTTCCCTGTGCAGTGAATACAGAAGTCTGAATTGACTTGCGTAGCCCTGGATCATATTCCAGATAAACTCACAAATCTGCACAACAGAAAACACATGTGAAACACCCCTCCTCTTCGCTGAGAAGGATGCCATAGGTCTCCAGCACTTCAGAAGCCCTGGGAATAGCACCAGTCACCCGTCTGGGCTACATGGACTCAGAAAGCAGGCTGGGGCTAGGGGGGTCACACAGACTCAGAAGGCAGGCTGGGGCTAGGGGGTCACACAGACTCAGAAGGCAGGCTGGGGCTAGGGGGTCACACAGACTCAGAAGGCAGGCTGGGGCTAGGGGGTCACACAGACTCAGAAGGCAGGCTGGGGCTGGGAGTTTCTTCAAGGAATGGAGCAAGAACAGAAGCCAGAAACAATGCAGCTGGTTTGAAGCAGGAGCACAGGAGAGCTGCTGATGGGATCAGGACAGAAATGCCTTTTGGGAAACACCTTCCAGGGGAAGATGCCCGCCTGCCCCTTGCTACAACTCCAGTTTGAAGAAATGGGGTCCGTGCACATGCTGTAAAGTCATAAACTATGGGGAGTTTGGCTCCATGTCCCTGATTTGTACTGCAGAAAGGACGGAGTTCTTCAAGGCCTCCAAACCTGAGCTACTCCTTGACAAAGGCCAAGGCTGAGACGCTTCTTTCACAGTCCAGTCCTCGTGCAAGCTGTCTTTGCAGAAACTGCCAGCAGTAATGGATTTTGATGGATGAGTTTAATTAGCTCATCGTTATTAAAAGAGAAGCACTTAGATTTTCTTCTATAGCTGGCATGTTCTAGGGTATTTCCATAATAACCTGCACCTTATCTAAAAGTCCTGAACATTAAGAAGGGAAATAAGAAAAAAAGGAGCTGAAAGATCTTGTGAAAGCAAAAAGGAAGTCAAATGAACAGATGCCCACCTGCAGCCTAAAAATCTTCTTTTAAGAGGAAATCACATTCCTAAGGACAGGACCAGTAGCTCAAACTAATGTTTCTGAAAATAATAAGCCTCAGACTTCTCTCTTCTACCTGAAACTCTTTTAGAGGGATCTTTATATATGCACAAGATCATTCTAAAGAAGGCGGTGATCAGTATTTCTCCATGCACATTACAGATACACTAGGATGCAACCAACTTACTTCTCAGTAATGAAGAGTGGAACTTATAAGGAGAGTTACAATTGTGGAAAAGGCTTAAACAAGGGAGGTTGTGGAGCTCACATTAGTAGTATATTTAAGGACCTGTTATATGCAATTTCTCTGCAATGATCTAGAGACATTTCTTTAATCCTACTGCTGAACTAGATGATCTCTTCAGAAGAGAACTCAAGAGTTTTCCAGCTCTTCATCTCCAGTTTCCCTCCAGTTCTAGATTCAGTCCACCTAACATCTCAAGACAGCTGTCAGCACATTGATTGGGAACAACAGCAATCAACCCCCAGAGCATCTTTCACCCAAATGAAGAGAACTAAAGTAGATGTGCTTTAAGAGAGTTATCCACCATAAGTTGAGAATCTTTCTGATGAGTTACAATAGTAAATTTAGAGCCCCTCACCACGTATTTTAGACTTTCTCACCATGCCCATTACCTCGTGTCTATCAATGCTGAATGCCACCAGCTATTTTGCTGGCTGGCCACGTGACAGCGAGAGATCCTCTCTCAGTTTTAGTCTTCACTCTCCTGAATCAGTAAAAAAGTGTGATCAGTGAATGGGGGTTTTTTTTGACCAATCATTTATGAGTACATACACGAAGACTGGCCTCAGCACAGCTCCTTTGGTAGTCTCTCTCCTTTTGAACAGCAATAATTCATTCCTGCTCTCTGTTTCCTGCCTCCCTAACCAGTTATTTGTCCACAGGAAAGCATTCTGTTTTGATCCACAGTAGCTTCATTTCTTTGGTAAGAAGCATCATTAGAAACTCTTCAGAAATCTAAGCACACTGCTTCCTATTCTCTCAAAAAAAAAGGGCCAAGATGAGTCTGTGGAAAGTCACATCCATCCTTCAGACTCCTTTTAACATGAAAGAACAAGACTACTGAGAGGCTGGGACTTCTCCTTTGCCTTTCCTTAGGGGAGGGCTGCCTTGGCTAACTTCCACAGATTATTTACACCAAACTCCAGCTTCTGCACATACCCATGACTGACCCAGATGCTTAGAAGATTCTTATAAAATTCCTAAAAGAATCCTAAAAGCTGGATTCCAGTGAGGTCCAAGCAGCAGGATTTATAAGGACTAACAAAACGCGACCTTCAGCTTGGATTTCCTGCCCTGCTGGCTATGAGCATCCAGTATGGGCCAGTGAACATAGCTTTGCTGTCTCCCAGCAATAGGTCTCACCGTCCCTCGGGCTTCTGAAGCTGCCAAGTCTTTAATGACTGCAGCCTAGTAAGCAGAGTAAATTGCATAATACTCTCCTTGTGATTTTTGGCCAATTATACATTTTAAATGCCTTCCTGACTTGTAAACAAAAACATATCTCTCTCATTGTGTGATTTTGGATTTGGTCAAAGGCATGTCATTTGCTACATTTGCTAGCTTGGCTGCTAAGAAAATTGATATTGGTCTTGGGAACAAATACCATGTTTGAGAACAATGTTGCCTCTGTGCATGTGTAAGCAATCCCATCTGGTACAGTACACCTATGCTTCCCAGTGTTCATAGTGAACATAAGGTAATCGGTGCAGCTAATGGATTATTAAATACAATACCTGAATAGTAAATATGGACTGCAAATATGCAGCTGGATTTTTTAATAAAGAATTTGAGGATGTGTTTCAGTCTCAGAGAGAACTAGGAACCACTTCATTGCTTTTAGTACATAACACGCCACAGACATTTGAAGGCATCCAAATGAAACTCAAAAGATGAGTTTTCTTCTTCCATTTACGTAGCTTTGAAAACTGGAGTCTGTTTGTAGAACAGGCAGATTCCCAGTTTCCCACCTAGCTTTCTTGCAAAAAGCTGAGCATCAACATTGCTGCAAAGCAAGCTTGTCTCATCCTTGGTGGGCTTGGAGAGCTGCTAATCAGGAGCCAACAGAAGAGCACGAATTAGTCAGTCTGCCCACCTTACCATCGCCCGCTTTTCCCAAAATACTCCTTTTCCTGTTTTCTTCCTTCCTAACAACTGAACAAAAATGGAATATTGGCATTAAAAACAAGTGCCTATAATTAATGTAAATGACTTCATCACCTTAGAAGAATCCTAAACCTCCAGTTGTTGTTTTTTTCCACCATCAAAATCGCCACTCCTCTAGGTAGCCTAGTGACTTTCAGACTGCGTTCCACAGAGTACTCCACTGATGTCCATGAGAGGTCACAAAGACAAGCAAGCCTTTTCTCAGCAGGCTTAAGATCACTAAACAGAGGTCTGGAGGAGGTGAAAATCACTGTTTTGTCTATTCTTTCTCCTTCTGCCTCCGTAACAGCCTGCACAGATGGCTTAGTCCTTCCTAGTCAAATCCCCCCCAGCACCACCTGATGAACCCACACACCCAGCCCTCCGATACATGCAGAGCTACCGCAGAAAGCTGTGGTAGCCCCTACGTCTGTCTCTCCCTCAGTGTCCCAAGCCACGTGCTTAATTCTCTATGTTCAGGCCACATTGGCACTCCCTAGTGCAGGGATCCTCATCACAACACCCAGCAAAGACAGCATGAGGAGGAAATCAAGGTAAGAGCCCCAGCACATGTTTAGCTGAAAAATAACGTGACAGTGCACATTTTCTTAGGGATTCAGAAAATTGATTTGCTAAGGCCGCCAAACAAAAGCTACAGTTTTCTTTCTCCTCATACACTCCTCCTTCTTCATTCATTCAAAAACCTAAACTTTTGCTAACTCATCCAAAGAAGTTTAAGCATGTTATTGTTAAAAGGCAATTCATAAAAGAAAAACTCAACATGAAGTCTTTATGAAATAATGAAGAGGAGTGCTTTGCGTAAGGCCATAAAAAGTACAGTTTACATTTCTTAAATGTTTAGAATCTAATATGCCTCTTTCAGATCTTAATTTGCAAATATTTGGTATTAAACGCAAGGTTATGTAAGAAGTTTTATTTATAAACACAGATCATTTAGTATTATCAGTGGCTACTAAATAATGAACTCGTTAATTATTAGCTAAGGAATTCATTAACTGTCTTCCAGTTCTTAACCAATTCTCTTACAAAGCTCAGAAAATTATTGCTCAAAAAATCAGTGGTCTTCTCTGAAGCCTGATTCTTCAAGAAGGATATTTAGTTTTTAAAAAGATTTTTGAAAAGCTATTTTAAAGACAAAAGTTACCTGTTCTGTTACAGAAGGACGTATTTGAAAGAGAACTTAAGTCTCACTGAACCCTAATAAACCACAAAAATAACCTCAGAAAGCAACGTAAGGAAGACTTTAAACAATAAAGATGTATAAATGCTTCCCCTCCACAAGAACAAAGAGTGTTTCTACACTCGCCTTTGCAAACTGCATCTTCAAAGCTGACGCTACTGCCAAGAGTAACCCATGAGGTCTTTAGCCAGTAAAAGGATGAAGGTAGAATCTGAAATTTGGTCACACAGGATCTCAAGAGATCCACTCAGAGAGATGCTTGATGTGCCACCATTTAGTAATCTCTGTTAAAACATTTTCAAAGAGGTGATTACTGTTTGCAGTTCATGGGGTTTCTTTGCTTAATTTATTCCCTTTTTAATAATAAAACCAGGCACAATTAATCATTGCGATTGTTTTGCTTTTTTTCGTTTAATAATTTTCTTTCACCAGGCATAGAAAGGAACACTGTAAGACCAAAGGAGTCAGAGTTACATCCTTAATGGACATCTGAGAAGCAAGAAAGAGAAAATCTTAATACAGGGTTCTCTTGCACTACATATTTTTTTAATTTTTATTTAAAAAACCTGCTTGGTGCTCAACAACGGAAGAAAACGTCCCAGGCTACTTCAGGTAAGATTTTGTTATTATTTCCACCAAAATAAATAGTTGGACAGAGGCCTATATTGCTTAAAGAACTTGGTTTTAAATTCAGTTCCCTGAAAATCTATTATGGATAATGATAATTGTCGTGGTTTAACCCCAGCCAGCAACTAAGCCCCACGCAGCCGCTCGCTCACTCCCCCCCGGTGGGATGGGGGGGAGAATCGGAAGGGTAAAAGGGAGAAAACTCCTGGGTTGAGATAAAGACAGTTTAATAGGCAAAGCAAAAGCTGCACATGCAAAGCTAAACAGGGAATTCATTCACTCCTTCCCATCGGCAGGCAGGTGTTCAGCCATCTCCAGGAAAGCAGGGCTCCATCATGCGTAACGGTTACTTGGGAAGACAAAACGCCATCACTCTGAACATCCCCCCCCTTCCTGCTTCTTCCCCCAGCTTTATATGCTGAGCATGACGTCATATGGCATATAATAAGCCTTTGGTCAGTTGGGGTCAGCTGTCCCGGCTGTGTCCCCTCCCAGCTTCTTGTGCACCCCCAGCCTTCTCACTGGTGGGGTGGGGTGAGGAGTGGAAAAGGCCTTGACTGTGTGTAAGCACTGCTCAGCAGTAACAAAAACATCCCTGTAACAAAAACGCTGTCCACAACAAAAACAAAAAACACACCCACACAACAGACACTGAAAAAAAAAAAAACTCTACCCCAGCCAAAACCAGCACAATCATATATCGGAATCTTTCAATGCAAGAAAAACAAATTAATTGAGCTCCTGGTATAAGCACAAAGCTGAACATAGCTATAGTACATCAAGGAGTGCTTGCGTTATTAGTCCTAGGGGCACCTGTAACACGCTAATTTCTTCCAAAGTGAAAGGAGAAATCATTATGGTTGCCCACACAGGATCTGCTGGGCAAATTTCAATTAAATATGGGGTAAGTAAGGCTGTAGGTGAGAAGAGATCTGTTAGATGTCAATTGAAAGGCAAAGCACACACAATGCTGTATCCCAATTAGCAAGAACAGGCACAAAAGAGTCTGAGCGCTGAACCACTGTATAAACTACACAGGATTCACTTTAACACATTGCTGGCTAGAGTTTCAGTGGGAGACGGGCATCTATTTCTTTAACATCTATCTCACTAACCTCTAAATGGAAATGTAATACAACAGCTTCAACTGTGGCAACCAGTGCACCTAACAAATCCAGAAATTTTTCAGCCTCCCATCTTTCTAGAACATTTGCCTCTGCCTGGCTATTATAAATATCCCATTTATTACTTACTGGGCACATTTCCCAAAAGACAAAAGATAGATACTTAGAATTGGCTAACTAACAACAAAAAAATCCACCTCCTTATGATAGCAGTTTAACCAAATGGAAATATTGCCATTAAAAACGTATTAGATAAATCTTTTTTTTCTATTCATGCACTTTCTAAAACCAGATCACTAAATTTCCATAATATTCATTACACAGAGTTATTTACAATTGTCTCCAGTGAGCATTTCTTGGGCTACAGGTCATTAAAGAATAAACTATTTATCACAAATATCCCAGAGGTGCTATTTGGGCTTTGTGATTAATTACATATAACCACAGTATCCCCTCTGTTTTGTGAATGCAGTAACTAAACAACATTACACGCATCATACATTTTGAAATCTAAAACACAACTGACATTTCCTATTATCACGTGTTTTGGTCTTGAGACTTAACATTTATTTTCTTTTCAATATTCATGCTTGTAAAAGCTTGCTTTGCAAAAGCTTGAGCGCAAAAGGGTCATAAGTAAGCTGCAAGGAGAACCAGGAAAGCATGCCCGCCACCACCAGCCAGAATCGCGATCACACGCTGAGGAAGAAAACCCGCTCAAGGTAGGTCGACAGCTACACCCGCTCCCCGACCCGGCTGCCGAGCGGCCTGACGCCCCAGGCGGTGCACCGGCCGTCAACAAGCTCCTGGTGAAGCCGCCGGCCTGGGAGCTGCCAGGGGCTCAGCACCCCGCAGAGTTCGGCTCTTCCCGGCTGCCGGAACGCCACCCTTCCCAAAACCGCCCAGCGCGGAGCTGTGGCAGCACGCGCCCCAGCTTTCGGAGCTGCAAAACCGCTCCACGTCTCCAGGCGACCGGCCCACCGAATCCCAGATAAAATCATGAAACGGAGTTTGCTCCTGGATGCTTTTTACCAGCACCGCTGGCTCCGTGCCTGCTGGCGCCGCCCGGCTGAGCTCACCGGGCACCCACCCGGCCGGCCCCCAGACTTCTGCTGCTACTTTATCACCCCTGCTACAGGGAAATTTTTCTTCCACCGGGGTAAACCAGCTCTTCTTCCTTGTTTTTATCCTCAGCTCGACTTAGCGACAGAGTCTGTCACGCGAAA
>NW_008795520.1:4427163-4445085 GCF_000699145.1 Aptenodytes forsteri
GGGGCAGCGCCGGGGGCGAGGCGCGCTTGGACAGCCGCCGTTTGCGTTCAGGTCGGTAGCGAAGATGTCGGCGCCAACGATGGAGGAGAGGAAGGCGTGCTGGGGGGCCCGGGACGAGTTCTGGCAGTGCCTGGATAGTCACGGGGACGACGCCTCCGAGTGCGAGAAGCTGCGGCTGGGCCCCAGCAGCCGCCGCTCCGCACGCGTCCCCCTGCCCTCGGCCTCCCGAACAAAGCTTGTACAAACGAAGAGAGCGTTCCTCTGCACGCTGGTAACAGCGTCGACAAGTAATTACGTTCACCTTGTTAACGATGGCAACTCCCGCTTCTTGGACTGCGGAACGCGTGCGGTCTTACGCTTTCTCGTTGGTAACCCTGCGCCCTCGTCAAATGCAACTTGGTTTGCACACTTTCGGTCTTGAGGGGAGATTAAAACTCCTGAGCGGGCCACTGACTGGCCCGGGAACTATGGAAAGTAGCATATAGTATAAAGGGAAAGGAAAATACGAGCTCAAAGTTTCAGATAAATACGCAACTATACAGGCTTGTTGTTTAATTAAAAAAAAAAAGTTCTGCAAAATAACTCGGAAGCTTTTAGAAGTGTACAGAAATTACTGCAACTAAAGAAGAAAGGCTAATAAGGAAGGGAGGTGACACACAGGGCTTGCAGTTGCATGGCATCTTAAGACTGGCATCTGATACCTTCTTGTGCATAAAAATACCCTTCCTCATGCGGTATAATTTCACAGTAAACCATCTGCTTACATGTAACTCATTCATGTTGTGCTTTTTGGTTTCCTAAGATTAAGCTTCAATTCTTAACTGTTTTAATAGGCGTTGCCTTTTAGTAACAGTCGTGTCTGAGGGGCTGAACAGCTCCTCTTGGAGCTAGTAGACTGAAGTCAGTTAGAAGAACAGGTACCTTCACAGTTGCTGTACTGACTTACGCTTTGAACACTGCAGTTCTGCCCTATGTCATCTCTAGTGAGGGTGGTTTCATCTGCCAGTGCTTTGCACCGTGCACATCAGTGGCTCTAGGCAATGAATTCAGAGGTCACATCTGTGACACCACAGAAAAGCCCCTGGATTATCTTTGTTCACAGCAGTGAAAATAGCAAAGCGATAGACTACTTTTATTAGATGTCCATGGAAGTAATGGGAGCGGTTATGACAGGAAACTGGAGTTCACTTTCAAAATGATAAACACACCCCAGCCCACCTATAGTCTTCTACTTCATCGGAGTGAGAAACTCCTACCTAGTGTGTTTAGTTTAAATCCTCCTTAAGTTCAGTGATCAAAGACTGTTTATTCCTTGGTCTTGTGATGCACAAAGCCCCTTCCTCTGCTGGTTTCTTCTGATGAACATCTTTTCTCTTTTTGAACAGGTTAAATACTTCAATAAAAGAAGAGACTTTTTAAAATACAAAAGAAAGCTTGAAACAGAAGGGTATCATCCTCCAGAAGCTGCTGGAAAGTCTTAGGTACTCTGCTTTCAAAATAAATCTAGTGAGGGTAACTATGGAAGGAAGAAGCACGAGAAAGCAACGGGAGCTGCTTGAGCTCAAGAACTGGTAACCTGACTTGTCTCCCTGAAACGCAGGCTGCCTTTCTTGTTGCAAGGTCTCATGTGTCTGCTGAAAAAAAGATGGTCATGGACAGCTTTTTCATCAGTGCAAGTCAAAGAAATATGGCGCAGAGCTGTTCACAAATCTAAGGTTTTGAATGTGTAATTAGTCAAATTGTTTTACAGGAATAAATGATTATTTAAGTGTAATGTACATATTATTCTAAAGAAAACAATAAAATTGTTTTTCAATAAGTGAACCAGTTTTTCCTTTAAAAAAAGGAAAAAAAGCCATTCCAGCTTCCCCTCCTTGTCATAAGGAGGTGGTGATATAATGTAATTTGTATCTGTCATTTACCAAGTATTTCTGAGTATTTTAAAATACAGTTTAAGTCAGACATCAGTTTACAAAACCAGGCATTAGAAGACCTAATGCATCCTGTGCATATGATACGTAAATTGCATGTTTGCAGTATACTCCTTTTTTTATAAGCAGTAGGAATTTTTACATTAGTGATAACAGTTTTCAATCAGTATCTCTGTTAGAAGTATGGCAGTTATTTATCACGATTCTCACATTATGGCCTTTTGTGTAATTTCGTGTTTGTGATGACCTTACTGATGCAACTCCATTAAAGATACAGGCTGTTTACAGCAGGATTAGTAAACTTGACCATGGAAGGCATTTAAACAAGAGGCAGCACAGGCAATTTTTAAAAATGTAAGTGAATTTACCTTGCAAAAATTATATAATCTAGTATATCTAGATGCCGGAGGCATTAAATAAATACTTTACTCTGGCTACGGGAAGTTTTGATTGTGGTTATAGGAAGGCACCACTTCAAATTCAAGCATGGTCATCACAAAGTAACTGCAGTAAAAATCCTGTGTTTTAGTTTGGGATTGTTCATGGTACTATGCTGATGTTCTAGCAGTAGAAAATCACACACACCACGTGCAATATAAATAGTATTTATTTCCAATGCAACAGTTTTATTTAAGGAGGTAAAGTATTAAGGCATTTAAAAATCAGTCCGAACTACAGAGAACAAAACATGCAAAACTTAAAGAATCCTCATTCACCCTGAGTTTGCATCTCATCTCTTCAGAATTTCATGTTGTAGCACCATAGTAAGTCACCCAGCTGTACTATAAGGCACAAAACTCTCGGCAGTTATTTTTGTTGTTTTTGCTTGATCACTTGTTGCCTTGTGTACTCCCAAATCAGCAGAGCTCCACTTACATGAACATTGAGTGATCGAATAATACCCTGCTGAGGAATTTCCACACAGACATCCAGGTGGTGAATCAGGTTTGCTGGGATTCCTTCATGTTCATTTCTAGTAAAGAAGAAACAGTAACTTACATCTGGGAAAAGATAGGTGTTACAGAAAGCAGAAGATGCAAAAGTCACAACAGCATCAAAACACCATTTGACAAATGGTGCCTCTGCCCTCAATATAACTGATGAGGACAAGATTTTTTTTTTTTTTTTTTTTTAAAAGCAGTAATACATTATAGATACAAAGAAAACGTGGGAGACCTGACTAAGCTTTGATGTAGGAAAACTGATAGAGCACTTCATCTTTAATTCACTGGTCCAGCAATAGCTGAACCCTCAACGTAAGGGCTCCCTCTCTGCCTTTATTTTGAAACTCTCCTTATATAGCAAAATAAAACAGCTATAGATGAAATGACCAGGGCGTGAAGCTGCTGGCACAGCAGGGAAGCTCAACTGCCCGCTTTACATTCAATGAGGTCTTGGTATGAGGGCATGTCAAGACTGATGGAAGCCTTGAACTGGAAATGTTTCGCCTCTTCAGAATGAGCACACCAGAAGATACCAAAGGTTATCAGTAATTAAAACTATGCTTTTAATTAGAAGAGAACAAAGTGATTATGAGACCTACATTCTGAAGACAAGCTACATGTAAAAAGGTTTGAAAAACAGGTATGTGCGCTCACTTTGTCCTAAAAGGATAGACAGACAGGCCCTTCCTCCTGGTCTCGCTCAGTGGCCCTGCAATTCCAGTAGTTTCTGACTTGTAGGCACTTTCCTCTAGATTTCTTGAAGTAGCCTCCCCTTTGTCACATCTGAGGCTTGCCTGATTATAGGAACTGGTTATTGCTTCTCTCTGAAGTTGTCCCAGCCTCTGCTTGTCCTGCAAAAACTTGCTACTTCGTCCTGTGTCTCATCCTTAATTTTTAAAACATCTCCCAGCTATTCATGCTCCCACTCCACTCCGGTCCTCTTCACCAAGTTAAGCACGGCAAACAGGCAACTCCTTCTCGCTGAGCTCACCGCAGCCTACACACACAGGGCCCCGTATTACTAAAGTGAACAGATGATCTCTCTATCACACCTGGAAAACTATAGTCCGTGCTGTTGCTACCTCCACCCATTAAAAAAAAGGACTTGTAGTATATGGATAGGTTATAAAGTATGAGGAGAAGGATCGTTCAGGGGTAGGTATCAATACCTCCCACTCCTTAGCACACAAAGCCAAGCTCTCCTGTTTCCATAACCACTTCCCATTCTAAAGCCACCTTTACCAGTGTCACTTGGTTTTCATATGACCAAACTCTGACTAGTAGAAGGGATGGACTGCAAGAGGTAGATTTACAAAAAAGCATGTGTTCTTACCCCAGCAATAACAGGGACTTCTCTGGGAAGCAATATTCTGTAAGATCAAAACTTTTAGCTGTCTGCTCCACACCAATAATAGTGTAGCCTTCCGTTTTTTTCTGCTGTAAATAATCAACAAGCTGAGATGGTTTCACCTGTCCATCAAAAGTAGAGAGAAATATAGAAATACATAAATACTGCCATTTGTAAACTTCTGAAGTTACTGAAAAAATCAATTGACTTGGACAGTTTAAGATTAATGACTTTTATCCCCAAAGGCTCTGTCCATACACATAGCTTATGATTTTAAAAGCTCTTCAGCAATAGCACAAAAGGTTAAATAATGCCACAAAAATGTACTCCACGAATACAATGAACAAAGGCTTTTCTATGCTTCTGACAGCTACAAACCTTACGTGTGAATGTAAGGAGAATCACTCTTGCACAGGGACAAGGTGCATAGTTGTTATTTAACCTGGAATCCCTTCCTAAAACAATACAACAGCCAGTATCGAAGCCGAGTTGCCTTACATGCCTGCGTTACAACTTGTGATAGCTTGCAGTGAAGAATTTCTTGGTTGTCTTCACCCTACTCTCTAAACTGCTTATTTGTATTAAATGCCAATTTCTTCATGCAACAGAAACTCTGTCACCAGTACACTTCTGTACAGAGATTAGGCATGACAACATGTGTCCATCAGCATTCTGTTTTAGGCAAAACACACTACAGCTATCTTGTTCTGAAGAAAAATCTTAATAGGCTGAAAATAAACACTGAGGGGGGTGGGGGGGAAGAAAAATTTGCACAGAATTTTTCAGATGACTTAAACAAAGCTGATCTTGAAAAACAGATTATTATAAAATATCACAAACATTTTCTACCAAATACTAAACATAGGTTGAAACCCTCATTTTTATAAGCTAGATAATAGGTTCTAAATGCTCAGCACAAGTTAGCTTCAGGCAACCTCAAAGATTATCCCCATGAAGTTACCAAAAGCAATGGACCAAGCAAGACAAATGGTGTTCAACTTTCATAAATAAACATTAAATTCCAACACACCACTATAAAACACAGAGTAAGATGTAACAATGACAGCTCACATAATCAGTTTATCACAGCAATAAGAAATTAAAAGTATTTTTAAAATTCTTTATGATGTTGACCCAAAGTTTATTCCAAAATACTCAACATTAAGTCTCAGAGATAACAGCAGGAGCTTGTTAAAAAATTCATTTTGCAAGAGAAAAAAAGTAAGACTCTGAACTACGCATGTGATGAACTGCAAGTGTACAGTACTCTTTTTAGCTATTAAAATGTTTCCATTCACCTCAACAAGGGGGAGCCACTGCTCTGCAGAAACACTAAGATGCTGAAACTAAAATACTCAACATTAAGTCTCAGAGATAACAGCAGGAGCTTGTTAAAAAATTCATTTTGCAAGAGAAAAAAAGTAAGACTCTGAACTACGCATGTGATGAACTGCAAGTGTACAGTACTCTTTTTAGCTATTAAAATGTTTCCATTCACCTCAACAAGGGGGAGCCACTGCTCTGCAGAAACACTAAGATGCTGAAACTGCTTATCCTGTATATAATGAAGGCTGCCGACAACTAGTGCAGATGCCCCAAATATTTCACTTGTACGACATAAACCTACAAACAGAAGAATTAAAGTGATTTTTGTGCAGAAAATAAAACACCAAGCCAGAATATTTTAGCAAGTGAAAAAGGACAAAGCATCCGAAAGAGAAATGATTAAAAATAGAGGACTAAAGTAACCAGTTTCAGGTGCTTCTTACGTCTGTTCCAAGTCACACCCTGTTCCATGTAATTTACCAGAATAAAAAAAAAAATGTTTTGTGACTTAGCAGAAAGATAAAAATTAGAAAAGCACTATGTCTGACAACGTGCTTCTACAATACTAATTACACAAAGTAACAGACCAGTGTAAAAGCCTAGGCAGGGATGGATGGACACATACACGCTTAAGCTCTAAATCCAGTACCTGTTAAATGAAAGGCTTGAGCAAATGACACATTACAGCATTACAATACAAACAGCACCAGCTTGTGGGGTTGTTTTTCATTAACAGTCTCACCGCAGACAACAGCAAGCACAATGCAATAAAATATCTGCAGGATTTATTATATCACAGCTTGCACAATATTGTGAAGGAGTACTTAATCAGGAACGGGCACTTTCCTGTCCAACAGTCATGAGAAACTAGTAGCTCTACAAGATTTGGTTTAATTGTTACAGGGAAAAAAAGAAGTAAAAGCGACTTGTTTCCTTTATACACATACAGCTGAAAAACTCAACTGTAACAAAGAATCTAAAAAACAGAAAGAAACTGAGCATGATTTACCGCAAAGTTTTATTTAATTAATGCATGCTATGTGTAAGTACTTTTTTTTTTTTCTCCTTAAAATATAAATATAGAAGACCCCTTCTTCTGAAGCAGGTAGTATTTCTTTCGGTTACCATTTTTTTGCAGGATAATAATCTATTTCTCTGAGCAGTACTTATTTCTAATTATCAACGTAAGATGAAATTCATTCTTATTATCCAAGTGGGCTCTAAGGTCTAAAATAAAACTTTAAAAATGTGCAGTCAACCTTACCTCCTAAATTGGTAGCTTTATCAATAAGCGAAGCCACCACAATCAGTCTGCTGTTTGATTTTCCGAGTTTAGCAGCACGATCCTGAAACACCATTTCCAGGTCTAAACTAGGAGTACTGTTCTTCCAGGGTATAATCTTTTTCTGAACATCAGCCCATTCGGTCTGGCTATCCGTTTCAACTGAATTTGAACCTATAAAAACATGTATTAGTCATACGGCTACGCACACGGTAGTGAAACTGCTGCTTCTGTAAAGAAGATTATCTAAATGGTAATACTGTAGACACCATTAGTCACCTAGTATTATTTTATGGCACATGCTCTGCTCACATAGATACAAAGCTACTTCAGCAGGATAACATAGAGATCAGATTGAATACAGACATATACAGCTACTACATACAAATAATGATATTTAATATAGATTAGCTACATTTTACCCATGTCTTGCTGAGACCAGTCACTTGGTTTCAGATCAAGAAGTTCCATTCGAGAATGATACCACTGAAATGTTGGTGGCAAAGGAACGTCAGTGAATCTGTCAAATTTATCGAGTGAGATCCATTCATCTTCAGCAAGTTCCGACAGGCGGGGAAGAGCGTAAAATATTGTCTGCAATGTAACACAGTGTTATTAGCAGAGCCACTAAAGCAAGCAAAACAGATAATAAAGTAACCTCTGGTAATTTTATTGCACACGTCTTTTATCTAGTATTCTATGATTTTAATCCTTGTTTTTCTTGGCACTTGATATAACTTACTAATATATCTCTCAATATTCATCACTTTACATATAGCAATATCCCAAACTTTCACAAATCTAGTCCCTTTCTCTCTCTGATTAGACCTTTTTTAAGGATCCACATTGATTACTGTTCTGAAATTCTAGAATACCAAAGAATTACTGCTACGCTTTTCATCACAGAGGTCTTGTGAAAATATTTTACATGTAACACTAAAGAGTTTTCAGATGCCCTTATGAACTTCTAGTAAAGAATGCGGATTGATTTGATGTCAAAAGAAATATAGTCAAAAAGCATTAAAATGTAGTGGTAAATCCAACTCAGCGCTACCAATACAGCTAACCACAATCTATCAGAGGAACACACCCTAAAGGAAAGGCTGAATAAGATGAAGAGTTTAAAACCCAGACATTTTGTTTATCCCAATGCACCCTCAAGATGAAGGTGAAGATACACCCCGAATACATTTAAATACTTAACAAGTATTAGCCTTGCTTTTTTTTTTCCTTCTTCCTTGTTCAGGATTTTCACTTCTCAATTTTTCTAAGTCATATCTAGCATATTTAAGTGTTCATAAAAATATTTCACGGAACATCAGTTAAAAAAAAAGAAAAAAATTCCTTCTCTGAAAGGTGGCACTGTTTGTGCCAGAACACATGTACCCCTTTTCACATTCATGTTTATCTTCTATTTTCAGCTTAGTTCCTCTATCTCTTATTTTTATCTGCACCCTTATTTTTGCCTGCCTTGCCTTGGCGTTTATTCAGCTCTCAGTTATTTAAGCTATGGCAAAAAGGATAGCTGAAAAAGATGCTCTAGGAGTTATGTATCTGTATCCCGTTCACATTAAACAACAATTTAGTTAAGTAACCTCAAGTCACTTCTAAGAACAGGAGAGGTCTCAAAAATCCTAACAAACTACATGTGATTAAGTAGATGCTCTTCAGTTATTAGAAGTAACTTTTCTAGCCACAAATACAAAACCTGATTAACTCCCACACAGATGGGCACATTCATCACACAACTCTTCTTGAATGACCTAGGTTTTTAACACAGTATTAATTAGAGAATTAAGCTGCAGTCTTAGTCTAAAATCCATCACAATTTAGGTGAAGGAAGTTTTCAGAGTTTTAAATGAGTAATAGTTGATCATTATTCATCCTACATTAGAACATACAGAGAAAGTTAAAAATATAGTTGTAAAACTACGCAAATACAATGATCAGCAATAGTCTCGGACTTGCCTCTAGACTATAATCCTCCAGCGGATGAAATGTTGCAAAGAAGAAATGATCTTGGATTCGCTGCCAGTTCCTTCTAGCATTCCTGCAATTGCATAAAGTAATGGAAGATACACAAAAAAGGCAACGTACTGGATTTTTTTTTTTTTTTTAAATTGTCAAATTGGAATAAGGCAACCTGATTGGATTTACTATATACTGTATGGGAAAGAAAATACTTCAACAATTAAGTAAGGACCCATTAAAAAAAAAGAAACAACAAACCCACCCCCCACAAAAAAACCAGCATTCAGGAAGTAAGTTTTATTTATGTTTCAAAAAGGCCCATAACATGTCTCCGAATTCTATTATCGAAAGAAGGAAGTTTCACAAGAAAGGGTATCCCATCTAGGTCTCTGAAGGAAACTGAGTGTTAGCCTATGGTTCAGTGACAACTTTTAGCTGTCAAAAAAAAAGAAGCAGACTCCTCCTCTGCTCTCTGCTGCTTTTTTCCATCCCATGTATTGACATGGGTGATTTAACAGTGACTCTGATCAAAAAAATGAATACTAATGTTTTAAAAAAAAAAAAAGCCTGTCAGCAGCAGTCCCAAGTTTATGTTGGCTGACAACACTGTCAGAAATTCTAAATAATTTTAAATAGCTCCTAAAAACAGAGCTAAAAAAAAGCATACAAACACACAGATAGTACAAAATTTCACTGAATTGTTGTATTTCCAAATCAGTAAGCAGAAAAGCATTTCTGTAAAACTCATTTAATCATCACCCAAAATTAATTTCCCTGTCCATTTTTCTCCCAGAGAAGTTTTTTCAAATATTAACACCGAAAACATTTCAGATTTTGTATTTGAGAATTAACTGGTACCATGAAGTTTGGAAGAATGATTTGTATTGCTTCAAAACCCATCATGTAAGAAAAATTAAGCACTCCTGTCTTTTTTTACCGACCCCTAAAGTATGAACACTGTTCAAACATGCCTTGAGTTTTTCCTGTTGTGCTTTCAGACTGTAATGCCACACTGAATTATTAATTCATTTTCTTTGCTGATAATTAAATTTCAATTTCCAAGTCTTGGTTTCTTTTTAAACAGAATTAAACACCTCCCCCCCCCCCAAAAAAAAAAACACCCCAGAGAAATTATCAAGTGCTATTTTAGAAAATTAGACTTGCTGCAAATGGCTCAGAAGAGCAATATTAAGCTGTATGTCCGAAAAAATGCTACTAACCCTGTGCCATGCATGTTTTCCACTTGTTGAAGGCTAGATTCAATAACTGGTGTCAGAGCTTCAAATTCTTCCACATGCAACATTCTGCACATACCCCAGATTTTTTTAAGGGCAACTAACGCATAAAGTCGAACACTGAAATTATGGTTGAAACACCACTGCAGAACAACTACGAGGGCTTTCTTCAAAGCCGGCTTCTAAAAAAAAACAAAGATAAAGAATTTTCTTTCATTTACATTAAGTCTTAACATACCATTTAGAAGTAGAAAAGCAAGAGCAGCCCAAGAAACAGTGGCTTCCTCAAAAACCAGCCTTTCAGAAAGTCCAAAGCTTTAACAGTACACGTATGTGCAAATACAGGCTTCAGAACATGGTCCTGATTTCCGTTCTTCCTCCGCACTAGGGCACGGACCTACAGCCCCACTTGTATTTTGAAAATTATTAATTTGCTTTAAAAATTGTATTTCTGCATACAAGGAAACCTCTATTAACTTCTGATTTTCTAGCACTTTAAAAAGCTGATTTTGCAAATGTATGCAAACAGTAAAAAAAAAAACCCACAACAGAAATGCCTGGATTGCTACAGATGTGAAGTAGTTGACCTAATGTAACATCTGACTGTATTTCATCCTCTATTTTAAAGTTCTATAAAAATACTGAGAATTCCAAATAAAGAATTCTAAATGTAATATGGACTAGATATTGCCAAAGAACTCCATATTTGAGTGCTGTTATTCTATAGAAAGATCACCTTCTTCCAGGTTATCTCTGCCCAATTTCACGCAGATTAAACAAGAGCCGCAAGAAAAACAAACCCAGGTGCATCCACGTATTTAGTTAAAACTGGAGTAGCTATTCTAGAAAAACTCACAGGTAATAAGGCCCTACGTATCCAGAACATCTGCCATTTAGCTAATTTACATAAGTCCAATATGTTACAGAGGTGACAGGAAGAGTTAGTGTTTTCCATCTCAAAGGATACCTTAGTAGGAAGTAGGTATTAAAAAGGTTTTGAAAATAGACTGCAAAAATAGTTTTTATTTCAGAAATCCATATACAGTGCAACTGAATAAAGAATGAACACTTTTAGTCAAACTTACCTTCTCTGAGGTATTTTGAAGAACGATGTCCAAGTGTGATAACACCGATAAAAATGTGCAGATGCTTGTTTTAAGCTTTTCTTCATCCTAAAGCAAAGGAGAATGTAACAAGAAACAGGCATATATAAAACATTTTTATACCCTCTAAGTTTTCACAGCATGTTCTGCAGATGCAATATCAACACTATTAAAAAAGTCTACGTGTTTCCACAGCAAAATTTACTAAAATATGAAGTTCATATTATTAAGATTTCATTTTTCCTAACATATTATTTGCTTTTTACTAACAGATCAAACAGAACGAAGTATACAGCAGTGTAAATGAGCTAAAATCCAACCCAAATTCACTGTATTACCCTCTCTCCCACCCTGAAAAATCCAAAAGCCTTGGGGATTCTTTTCAGTGCTCGTGCTTTTCCATGTCATCACAAATGTGGGTATCGGATGCAGAACGAATATCCTAGCAGCCGCCTCACCCACACTCTGTACTGGAAGAAATGAGTTTCCACACTTCTGTTCACCACTTCTCTTTATAGATATAGTTCCTATTCATCCATTTTGCTACAGCATTGCACTGTGTGCGCAAGTTCAGCTTATTCTTCAATATGATCCTGACAATCCTTTTCAGAGTCACTGTTTTCCGGGATAGCCTCTGAAAATACAATCTGTATTCCTTTTTCGTAAATCTACATGTTTTCTGCTTGCTCCATTTGTTTGAACGGGCCCACTGTGATTCAGTACATTTGTTATCAGCATGAGATCGCTTTGATCCAATAGATTATCATCTACTAAGATGACAGCAATTCCAACTGCCTGAGCTCTTGGAAGGAACCCTGAAATAGGAAAAGGTTACATCCCTTACAGCACTTTTCATCAGTTCAGATAGACATGGCAAGCCATCTTTATGCACTTGAAAAAAAGTGTAAGTTGTAAACTGAAAGAGAAATGTTTTTCCCCTACACAGAAAAAGGCAACACGCGCCCCCCCCCCAAACCACAGCACACATCACTAGCAAGCAAAGTTGTCTCAGAGCAGTATTAAAAACCTTCCTGGTTCTGGGCAAAAAGGGTCTATATACAGTTTTCCAATTTTTCTATTTAATTCTTGTCCTACTGTTTGGCTTTTAAAAAAACTACAGTAGCAACTAGGCTGTTTGATAAGCAAGAAGACATCTACATTTAACTATTATGAGCAGTGAGCTTCAGCAGAGGCAGCGCCGCAAGCCATGTCTTCCTATACACCGGAGGAGATGCAAGTACATACATTTTCTACTCAGCCCAAATGTACAATGCTAACAAATTCAAGGATATCAGTAAAGACAATTGATACAGGTCATCTCTTACGGGTAATCACTTAAAGAAGAACCCAAGACATAAAAATGAAATGCTAGCAAGTCAGTTCTTCTCAGTCAACCCTTTCACGACTTTTGGGTACCATAATTCAAACCCTGTCTCCAGTTTTGGAACCACATTACAGAACTCCACTGTGAGAGAAGTCCACCTTAAAAGCTGCAAATTGAATTATGCCTTATGCAAGTCATGTTCCCACTGACAAACAAGATGCATAAGACAAAAGCTGGGTGTGGAAACCACAAGTGACTCTGCAGCATCTTCCCAAACTCAGAATCTAGGGCATCCATGTGTTCCTGACGGCTCTTACATTGGCGACGGCACAGAGGACTCTGACTCACTATGCCAGCTCTACTCTGACCAGAGTAGCACATTGTAAAAGGAAATCTCTCAACTGGAAGAATTCACTTGTCTTCAGCCACTTCTATATGACAGATTTCTAAATGTCTCAGACTATAGTCCAGACTCACTTCTGAGTTAATTTTATCTGCTCAACAACCCACTGCTTCTGAAGGAAAATTGGAATACATAGAAAATTACTTATAGGAAGACAAACTGTACCCTCGTTGTTCAAATTACTCTTCAAGTGAATGCCAAAGTTCTTACTTACATAGCAAAAGCAATCCCAGAATTTATCAAGGAATTGGGGGTATTTATGTAGACTAAAGATAACAATCCATTCTATGAAGTATTTCACAGATGCCTGATTGTTACCAAATCCAGCCTGGAAAACCTTGTCAAGGGTTCCACACAAAAAATTCTGAGAAAACAAAATCAGATAATCATTTAGTATATTGTTAAGAGTTATCTCCACGAAGAAAAAAATTCTGAATAAAAGAATGGTCTCAGCTTTATTTTAGTATTAGAAATATTTTTAATACTCAAATGAAAACATTTTAGAACCATCTAATTTCTGTATTATACTTTTCAAATATTTTATTAAGAAGCAGCATTAGAAAGTAGCAACATTTTTACTGAATGAAAAGCTTTAAATCAGATAGTCAGTACAGAGTTTTAGCTAGCTTTAAGAGGAACAATCTAGTCTCCTATAATTCACAAATCCAAGAACCAGTTTTCAGTGACCTCTAGAAACACATCATAAATCTGTGACTTTAGACTGAAAGAATGAAACTACACAAAACTTCTACATCAGCCGCAGAGATTGCATGCCTTTTATACCCTGCTGTAATTTAACATATGCAGTTTGCATGACACCAAATTATTCTTGAAAGTAGGTATTCATTTATTTATTAATTTAAGAATTCATAGTGAAGAGCAATACCTGGTCAAGCTTTGGAAGAAGAACTAAGAGTGTCTGCCATACCCGGTTTTTAATTCTATGCTGTAAAGAGTTTGCATAGTAGCGTGTTCTAGATCTGGATACCAGTTCATCCTAAAAGCAAATTAAAAGGTTTATTACCTATTCTTCCTTTAAAATTGAATACATGGAAATATACTTCACTGTACTGAGAAAGCACCATCTACTGCACAGCTAGTATCAGCATTAAAGTTTGGAAAAGTATTTTAATTTCATTTATTTAGAATTAAATTTTTAAGCTTTTCCATGAGAAGTTTGGAAAATTGAAAAAAATATACAAGTCCACTTAGTATTTTACTTAAGAGCACAAAAATGTTAGCTATTAAGACAGCAGAAGATTGAAGAATATACAGCACCTACTGTATACGAACAATTAAAATAGTACTACATAAAATGGAGCACGAAGACTCAAGCTGTCATTTAGATACATAAGAACTAAAGATCCTAAGTGAAGAGACGAGTATGTAAATGAAAACATTTCTACTTTAGTGTCTACATTTGAAAAAATGGGTTTAGTCATGCTATCAATTACATCAGCTTGTAACTACAGCTCTAGTTTTGAGACAGAAATTGATATTCTGCAATAAGATGTTTTATGCGAAAGAAAATAGATGAGATAAATGGTGCTTTACAAAGATTTGACATTCACGTTCTCATATAGCTTAGATTCTTTCCCTAGGTGCTCTCTTTTGGCCTTCAAAATATGTGACACACAAAACTGTTTCCTTAACTTTTTAAAAAGAAAATTATTTGGTGATCCAAGTCCTATATTAATAGTAAAATGCAAGTACACTTTATTTTTACATGTTTACACTTCATGTTTAAGCAAGTAAGGAAATAACTTTTAAAGCTCACTTCTCCCACTTGACCAATCTTGCAACACAAATATTAACTATTTTTCTCCAGTAGTTAATTGACAGGAATGAAAGACCACCCATTTCTTGTTCTTCAGACAAAAGCAGAATTCTATAGTACCAGAATGTATGGGTGATGTTCTGATAGCAGCTGTGGCAATTTACCACTGATTTTACACTACTGCCAATGCATAAGCAGCTATGATATAAATGAAAATCAGACCCCAACCCTTCTCCATTAATCCTATTTATAAAGGTCTTCCAAGGAGACGACAGTGCTCTCAATTCAAGAGGTAGTCTGCAATTGTTAAAGTGAAATATGGTGCTTCGAAATGCAGCCTAAAGGAAGATTCTTAATGGAACAATGGTTACAATTTGGGTAATGTTCCGTGAAGTTAGAAAATCCACTAAAAAGAGAAATAAACCCAAAAGACAATTTTTATTATTTTGGTTTGGCTGAATTAACTCCTGTTTCATAACAAAAAAAAGTATACGACTAGGCAAATCTAGATGGGCTACACAAACAACTGTAAATACTTTGCGTTTTAATAATTGTACTAACATTACATTTATATACCAAGAGAAATGAAGTTTACTTTATCAAGCAGTTTGATGAAAATGTCTTCCATAAACGTCTTATGCAAGATATTTGATCCATCCAACAAGCACAGAAATTTAATAGCACAAACCCGAACGTAGTGATCATCTCGATTTGTACTGTAAAATATTAATTAAAAAAATAAGTCAGACATAAAGATAATTCCTAAATTATAAAAAAGCACCAAACATCATCTTGAACAAGTTGTCTGCAGTGAGACAACATGCAAATACCGAGAACCAAAATTTTAAGGTCTGTTCATCCTTGCTGATGAAGAAAACTAGTGAGTTCCAGACAACCTGCCCCCGTTTCTACCTACGGGTCTTTAATAGCATTGAAGTGTTTAAATTTTCTACAGAAACAGCTGTATCATAAAAAGTTTTTGTAAACTGTAATCTTAAAACAACTAATTTATGCTTACAGTTTTGGTCAAATATTCTAGTTCAAAACAACACTTGATTCCTATTAGTTACTCAGGGACATCTGAAATAATTAATGCCAAGAGTAGAATTAATGACATTACAGGTAACAAAGCATCACACAGCTGCAGACTGTCACAACCAGACATTTGGAAACCAAGCAGCTCTTGGGAGAAAATACAGGGGTATTGAACTAGAAGTGGTAGTAGATTTTTAGAAACTCAGGTTTTAGCAAATACTAACATTTCCCAAAGCACTACGTTAGACTGTTTCCCTGGCTTTCTTCCACTGAGTAAAGGTGGGAGCGAAGCTACAAAAAAAGTTCAATAATCCAGTAGCCAATGTCCCCATTTCAAAAACTGCAGGCAGAACCTATTGCCAGTATGCAAGCTAAAAAGGCCTACAACCAATGTTAAAGAGCCAAGCTCCAAATCCGGCTGCATTAAAGCCTGAGTTTCTTAACTGTCTTGTCTACAATGACGAGGTACATATCAGCACTCGGTAAAATATCTGCCTCCTAAAAAGTATTACTTTCATGAGGTGAAACAATGAGGAAGTAGTTATTTCACTTCCATTCAGGTTAACAAATGGGATACGTTTTCCTGAAAATACTTAACATTATTCTAAATTCTGTATTTGAATTATGAACGCAGTGTGATGTATACCCCTTTTACCAATATTTAAGAAGGTTATGAATATACTTATAAGAAGCTGACTTCAAAAACAGCATCTTTCCTATTGTAGCATCAATCGTAATGAAGACACAACTCAGACCAAATATTGTAAGATGTATCCTCAAAATCATTACCTTTCTGTAACAACATTTGCTGCACATTTTTCTCCAAGATTTTCTATGAAGGCATGCACATCCTGAGTAAGTCTTCACAGATGAAAGAAGACAAAGCAACAAAATTAGCAGAATAGCATACAAAAATTATTTCAATAATTATCTCAAAGTTTAAAAGAAAATGAAGTGCATAAAATTATAACAAATATAATCGCGAAGATTTTTTTTATACCTTTGATCTCTCCTAAATACAGTTCCAAAGACACAAGCCTCAGTGATAAGTTCACAATAATTTCCAGCATTTAAGAAAGCATTTGTCAAGGCACTTCTCTCATCAACAGTGGGAAATACCCAAGATCGACAACAATGACTAAGGACTACATTGAAGACTCCAGTCTTTGTAGTGGACATATCTATGAGCTTGAAAATTATCTGAAAAGAAGAAGATGACAAAATATTCAAAATCTAGTTTTCAGAAGTGTTAGATTTATTAGAATAACATTGCAGTGATATCTATTTTAGCAGGTCTGATCTTCTTCTGCATCCTAGACCTGCTCAGGTTAATGCTGTCTTCAGTCTAGTTACAATTCCCTGATTCTAAGGGCAGGTGAATGGGCAACAATTGGCCCAGTACCCGTTTATGTTAACAGAAGACAGCACCGATCTTTGCTTAAACAGATATAACACCAGATGCTTTACATGAATCTCCTGTCAACTGGAACAAATGCACCTGGGCTTACTTCAGTGAGTACAAACCTGGTGTTTTTAATCAATCCTTACCAATTTAGAAAAAAAAAAATTGAACCTTAAACAAAATTTCTTCCACAGGTAGCCGTATCACTAATTCTCTTCTTTAATAAGGATTACACTCATGTTGAAGTTCAAGTTCGTATTTGAGTTAGAGTGGAAAAACATTTACTTTTTTTTTTTTGAGGGGGACATATTTAAGACCTATGAAACAGCTATCTAGAACTTCTCCAAAAAGGAGAATAAAACAAGAAAAATGGTCCCAAAAAGGGGAAAAATAAAACAAAACAAGAAAAATGGCCCCAAAATTTTCCTTTCCTCCTCCCTTCATTAGGCTAAGCGCAAGAGTAAACTTCAGTTACAAAGTAATTTTCTTCTAAGAAATTGCAAGCATTTAGGAGAGGACAGGGAGATTCAGAATGAACAGGTGGGGTTTTTATAAATTCCTTTTTAGACAACATTAATTAGACCTGTCCATGAGAATGGTTTTCCAGAAGGTGTGACAGCTCTTACAAGACAAAGCTTCTTCTCTTCCCTGCTCCAAAATGATACTTCTGATAACATGACAATTCTTTGACAGTAACTCTGTTTTTATAGAGAAAGTTGTTCTGAATTGCTAAGGATTAAAGCACCAAGAAGCTCATGAAGAGCCTAAATTGAAATACTGGAATGCACTCTGAAGAAACGCTTTTTTTTTGGGGGGGGGGGGGGGGGGAATCCCCCAAAAA
>NW_008795520.1:4445101-4451228 GCF_000699145.1 Aptenodytes forsteri
GGGGGGGGGGGGGGGAACCTACCCTAGAAACATTTGGTCTTTTTACAAAGAATTCAAGCTTTTCTTTTAGTGCAAAGACAGGCATTGTAACTTTCCAAATAATTCCAAAATTCAACTATTGTGTTTCACCCGAGGAGAAGCAGCATGACATTTACTACACATTTCTCAAAATCCTGGAATGCTTTTCAATTGTTTCATTAATACAGTAAAAGTCCAGCACACAAAAAATAAGTTTAAGAAATTTAAGTTCTAGCACAATTAACATTTGAGTAAGTCACAAAGAAAAAGGAAGAAAGCAGCAGAAGAAACGAAGCCCAAGAACACAATGCTCTAGGGCACCTCTGCGGAGGCCTTTCTGGATTTTACCATAGCAATATTCCCTCTTTTGGCTCAAAAATACCCTTTTGTTCCACCCCTTCTAACTATTATTAAAAAGACAGAGTGCACTGTGGTAGACAAAGTTAAAATTATGCTTCTGTGACAAATCAGTATCAGGCAGTTCCATTTTTTCTTTCTCTTTAGCTAAAACTATATAGCCATTGCATAAGGGGTCAATGGCAGTACAGACTGCCAAGGAGCGGGATAAGAATATACATAAGTAGACACTTGCTTGGGAACTTTATCTTCATTTTCTTATGAAGGGGCAGAAGGTGGCTCGACCAGATGCCCTTTGTTGAGTATAGGAGACCTTCATTACCTCCTTGATGCCTGCTGTCATGGTATGTCCCACTGCAGACAATGGGATAGCTGTCACATAGACTCGAGACTCTCAACATTGGCAAAACACACTTAACTTCAGCGTTAGTATTTTAAGCATTATGCAACGACAGTAATTTAAGAATTTAAACAAATTTTAAGATCAAAGAAAAATTAAAAAAAACTAACTACAGCTCATCAGTTACTACCACACTGAGCATACAATTATCCGTTACAGTTATTCATTAAAAGAAAAAGCTAACAGATTCCTAGAACTGAAGAGATATTTTACCATCTTTGCACATGTATCTTATTTTGGCTTGGGTCCACATTAAGACTACAAATGCAAAGTGTTGTCTACTGTTTAAAATAGATGACAGTAACTTTCATTTGAAGTTTGCAAAAAGAACAAAGAGAAAATAAATGGGACTATATTTTAAGATACTTAAGGCTAATATGGGGATATCACAGCAATTTTAAATTGCTAGGAAGTGTCCATTTTTCTATACTTTATTAGAAAAAATCACTTTGGAGTGTCTGGACTGAAATTAAGCCAAGACATTTGCTATTATTTACAGTTAGGAGCGTGACACCAGGACAGAGCTATTTATGGTAACTTCAAAGCAAAACTGCAACCCTGCCTAGTATGATTTCTGTGCTAAGTGCAAAGCAGCGCATGAGACCGCAAGTCTAAGCATAGTCTAAGCATACATATATACTGATAACTTATAATGTATTACTGCTCTGGTAAGTCTTGCAGTCATTGTGGACTGTTCTGCACAAACATTTAATTGATGCTCAGAGGCTAAAAAAGCAAAAAACCCAGGAAAGATTATTTAGAAAAGAAACAGAAAACAACTTTGCAGCGTATAAAGCCAAGATGAACTAACATCCCAGTACTGAATGCAGTTTTAGTGACTCAAAATGAAAAAAGAACACCATGACATATGCAAGAACTTTTGGAGTACAGGAAGCTGCATTCATCTTACAAAAACAGTAAAAATTATTTTTTTCTCTTCTTAACTATGGAGGCAGCTCTACCATGCAGTATTAAATTGAACTCTAAGGTGACTATGATTTTTATGTTTTCTACACCTGGACCCTCAGAGAAAAAAAAGCGCCTTTAAAGAAGCAGTTGGCTTATTCAATAGCATCTATTAAAGTTTTGAACAGTTCTAACTCTTCATTTAAGAAAGTATTTTCATAAAGACTAAACTATTAGAAAAAGGTGTATTTCTTCCAGAATATTAATAGTTTGTGACAGTTCACATGGCAAATCCTGAACAAAATATTCAAGAGGAAGTGCATAATGTAAAAATAAAGACCAAAAACCCCATTTTGCTGAACGCAGAAGATACCGAACAGTCTGAAAAAAAAAATCAAAGAAATAGTACTTTTCATTTTCTGTCTTACAAGAACTAACGATGTATTTGTTTATCCTCAATCTAATTATCAGATCTCTTATCTTAACACTCTCAAATTAGTTTCTTTTTGGAAATGAAAAATTCATGACAATAGCTGAAGGGAAAATAAAAAGTAAAATACATTTTTAGATCCAGATAAAATTTATGTTGACTTCCCAAAAAAGAATTCTTAAACTGACCTCTTTTATTTTGGCATATGCTTGACCCTTTGCACTTGCAGCAACAGCTAGAACTTCAGTGTCAAAGACAAACTGAACAAAAGCTTTTAGGTTGGACCAAAATATTAGCTGTGTGTTGCTCAAAGAGGATATAATTTTCCAGGCCAAATCAAATGCTTCTATGCAGAGAGACTCCACTGAGTCCAGAAGCTGAAAACAGAGAAGAAAAAGTGTTACGTTTGACAAAAAACACCCCCAAAACTATTAATATCGTGCAGCTGTTTTATCTTTCACCTTGGGAACAAGGACTTTCATGCAGTCGAACACAGGTAAAACTTGGTCTGAAGGAAGAATAGTTAGGGCTTCTAATGCAGACTCCAGAATTTTTCTTGACCTTTCAACTGTAGATAATGACATTTCTGAAGTTTCTTCATACTCTTGAGCCAGTATTGGAAATGAATTTAAAATGAAACGAAGGCAAATCCACTGGTCACGAACATAGCGTGCAACAATTTTCCCCCATCCTTGAGATGTTGTTTCTTCGCATAAGCTGTAAGGAGAATATTATTCTTAAATATATATTGTATTAATTTATCCTGCACATTGCTACTCCACCAGGAACAGCTTAACTGTACAAACTCACTATACTTCAAGACACTAAAATTTACACAGGCTCAAGGGGAGGCTGGAAAAGTTCACGGAAGAGAAATCTACAAATAAAAGTTTTTTAAAGGCAGAAGAATCAGTTCTGGGCTCAGGCAGTCTCATCAGTCATAAAAATCTGGGAGAGCATTCAATGGAAACATCACTATAAGCTGACCGTCTTTTTTTGTTAACCAAGTATTTGGTTTTTGGTCCTCAGGCTTGCTCTAGGCTTCCCTTCCCCAACAGTAAATTTCCGTTTCAACTCACTTGCATACATGCTATCGCTTTGTGCAGTGTATGTATATTTAAGCTGGCATAAGGATAAGCAATGTTCAAAGCTAGCTCTGGCTTCACAGCACTAGAGGACTGTGCAAAAGAACCTTTGGTCTGATCAATTATGGCTGCTTTAATGTTCTAAAACCTGAATGTTGAGACAAAAGAGCAACTAAATGAATAGTTTGTGTTCAGAATTCTTCAATTTTATCTTGACAAACAGTTATCAAAGAAAAGAACAGGAAAAGCCAGCGTCTTAATCACTGCTCCATGCTAATCAAATTTATGCTGGAAAATTACTGAAGCTATAGCACAGACATACCTACTTTTTTCTTCAATGTACGATGGCTTCTTTAATACTTCATTGAATTGAAAAAAGGAAATAAATCTCTTCAGAGCATCCACAGAAGGCAGAGATTCAAGGTGTGCTTCAGGTTTCTGATCCATTATCTCACAAACTGCTGTAAGTGAAGCCATGCTAGCTACTTTCTTAATTTGTTCTTTAAGCTTTGGCTCCTAATTAAAACCAAACCACACATGAACAAACATGCACCGATTTCTTCTAATATGATACAAGTAACCTACGGATACATTTGATAATCCTATTTGTATCACCTCAGACATCATAAGGTAGCAACTCTGCATCCTTCTACTTCCTTATTTACTTACCCTATGCATAACACAGCTTTGCTTGGCTGGGTCAGTGCTATCAATCACAAATTACAAGCATTGAAAAAAGTATAAATCTTGCAAATTACAGTCACTTATTCATTAAGTGCAGGCGCCTAGCTCAACTATGATAGAACACTTCTATCTTGCTAGGTAGCAGCTTATGTATATTGCTGGATAGCAATTAGACAAAAAAAAAAAAAAAAGATGTGGGTCCATGTAGTCAGAAACCCAGGGCAACAAGACAGCTGAAATTTGGAACATGACATGCTAACTGCTTCAAGAGGCTAAAAGGTCACAACACCTACTACAATTATTTTGTGTGATAAACGCATATATTCAAAGAGGCATGAAATAAAAAGTCTCAATAAAAAAGTCAATAAGCATATAGTTCCCTAACAGTATTAAAAGCTCAATGTTATTTAAACATCTTCAAGTTACTTTCAGCTGTCTAGAGCACAGAAAAGATTTTTCTCATCTGTAATTACTCAGCATTTTCTTTTCTCTTCTTAAACTGAAGATGTACTATATGTGCAACTGAAGAAATTTTAATGACAATATAATTCCACTGAATTCAAAAGAAGTTGGTAGAGGCCCCCAGTAAACGCTCAGTTTGAATCATAAAATGTTTGCTTTGAAACTACTGGAATAAGTACACAATTCACATAACCAAAGGAGAAAAAAATAAATTAAGTCTTGATCTTTGTTTCCTTAGAAAAGTAAACCTAGCAAATTAAATACTTACGATCTTTTTAATGTGTTATTAACTGTTCTTGATCAATAATTCAACCCAGAAAATACCAAAGATTATACCGCCCAACAAATCTTAATTTAAATCTCCTCCTTTCACAGAAGTCATTAATGTTTCTTTATCTTTTGAAAATATATCTATCTCAGATATACTAGCCTAATACGTACAACTATGGGACAATGAACGTAACTATATGAAAAAGCCAAAGTAATGCTGAGTTCTATGATTTCTTTTTCTCTGCATGTTCCAGCTTGGAAATTCAACAGATCATTAATACAAAAGGCATTTTCATTTAACAGTATACTTCCTCGGTAATATTGGTTCATATTTGACGAAAAAGCTTTTGAGTACACATAGTCCATTATTACAACTGAAGTTTTACTTTAGCTACATAGACTTCTAAAAAATGAAATGTAAGAAAACAAAAGTACTAAAAATCTTACCTACAAATATTTTACATTAGCATTACACTGCCAACTAAAGATGCATGTGCTAGGGAATATATAGACACATAACATTCACACAAACTTGTTATTAATTTATTATATATTATTTATAATTATATTGATAGGTATAAAAATATATTTATAATATAAATATTTGTATATTAAGTTGTATTTATAGTATGTTATAATCATTTACATATCATCTAAATAGTATATAAGCATTAGAAATAAAATATTTATTTTAATTAATATTTACTGGCTTATTTATATTAACATTTACTGTTGTAAATAATGTTAAATTACCTCTTCACAATTTCTCTCCTGAAGATTACGAATAGACGCATTTGTCAGGGACAAAATGAAATTCTTGATAGATGGTACCTTCTTCCAGCTGACTTGCAAGCACAAGTTCACTATCTCTGGAATTAAAGCTAAGTATAGATCACAACGATCCAGATCGCCAACCTAAAAATGAGGAAACACAAGGTAAACTGAAGCATTAAGAGGAGGAAACAAACTGAAAAGAAAGAAAACGAACAGTAACAATGACAGCAGAAGGAAAATAACAGCAGTCATCGCAGTTGGACAACCTTTTCTTTAATTTTGGGAGGGTTTTTTTTGGGGGGAGGGGGTGGTGTGTGTTTGTGTTTTTATTTTTTAAATCTTTTTATCTTACAGGTTCTTTTAGTTTTATGGTTCTGGAGTATGCCTTAGAAAAGGCAGTGTGAAATTCTGAAAGAAATCTCCACTTCTTTTAATTGGTAAGTTTACTTAACTTCCCTTCCTGGGCCCAAAGGAATGCCACATAAAAACACCTGAGTTAGCCTGAGTATCAGAAGCAGTGCTCAAGGCCAACTCAGTTAGTGGAACATGGCACAGCACTCCACCCTGTACACACTCAGTGGTGCACCTTGCACTTCTTCCCCAACTACATTTTATCTCATGGCTGTATCTTGCTTGTTTTATGGCTTTTTATTCTGCTTTTGTATTTGCAACTTTTCTCCACATATCATTGTCCTGGTTTTGGCTGGGGTAGAGTTACCTTCCTAGTAGCTGGTCCATCCA
>NW_008795520.1:4451689-4470223 GCF_000699145.1 Aptenodytes forsteri
TAAAAAACCACCCCCGTATAAAGCCATACACTCAAGGAACTGTGTGAAGGAAGAACTCTTCCTTCTTTAGTTTTGCGAGAAAATACACCTTTGAATTTTCACCTACCTTCAGAAGCCATTCTCCTGATTCAACCCTAACTTTTGCTTTAACACAGACCACTTTTCACATCGATCTTCCATCACACTCACGTTTTGGGGACTGTCCACTATCAGATTTATTTTCTTTCCTTGCATTTCCCCTTCAATTTGTACTTTCCATGCTGTTTCTGAGAAAGTACCCCAGAACCCCATGCTCCTCTCTAAGTTTCCACCCTTGCAGAAACACGTGCTTTCATTTCCCCACCAACTTACAGACTTTTTACACTCTCCCAAACACAAGAAGCAAATCTGACTTCTGTTCATTATCATTTCTGCACACTTGTCCATATAACTTTCTCCATGAAGCCATGGTTGTCTTTTCTAACTCACTCTTCACTAAATAATTCTAAAAATGCCACTTTACCCATCTCCGCATCACAGTTGCCTCTTCCTTTCCAATCCTTCTGGTCTTCTCCCTTCTCCCCAGTAGTCTATCCAAATGCAGTCCACTAAATTAACAATCTTTAAACTGACATCTTCTCTTTAAATCTCTATTTTGGTTTTCTGCCTTTTATGATATAAAATTAAAAGTGACACAATTAAAGGTCACAATTAAAAGAACTGTGAAGATCTTACAACTTTTCATTTTCTCTTACTCCATATCCTTCTCTTCAAATTCCTAATCTATTTTTACCTCGCTTTCAAAGTTCCTACTTTGCATTTCATTGAGCTTCTGAGTTTTGAGAATTAGCCTCCTTTTTAACTTCCACCAATCCCTCTTTCTCAAATCTGTTTTCTTCCAAAAATAACATAATTCTCCTCACCAACATTACATTCTAATTCCTCTTTCTCCATCTGGAAACATCTGTAAACATTTTGCTTTACATGTCTTGTGTCTTTCTATTAACATATGACTTGAAAGCTCTTTAGAGTAGGAAACATGTACCTCCTCTCTCTCTAAGCAGCAGTGCATTTCTTTCATACATTCAACAGGGTATTTTTAAAGAGGTCAACCTCCTCTACCATCAAGTCATTTTCCTTCAAAAGTCACAGGTTTCTTTGGGGTATAAAGTTAAACACTGGCCACTGCAAAGAACAAACAGTGGAAGATAGCCAATAAAGATGTTAACCGGGCTGAGTACTAAAAGTCTCCAAATATCTGATGTCCACAACGGTACTAGTAGATACAGTACAGCATGATATGATACTCATGATTTCTCACTGTATGACTTCTTTAGATTTGAGAAGAAACAAGGAATATGGGCTACAGACACTAAACACTACTTGTCAAGACACCTTTTTTTTTTTTCTGTATTCTTACTGTGCCCATTTAAGAAAGTTAAGTGTTTCTATGCAAACTGAATTTCTAGGCATTTAAAGACTTGATATGAAAACTAGGAACACTGGTAAATCAAATTAACAACAAGCAAAACACTCAAGTATGTCTCGTAATAATTACTTACAGTGCTTAACTCATTTGTAGTAAGCCGTCGGAGAACAAATTCAAGAATACTCTCCACAGCTGTCATTAGAGATTTCCAGATAAAAAACAATACCCCATCTGTGTGAAGAGAAAAAAAAAATGTATTAACATACAGAAATACACTTTCCTTAAGAAATTTATTACATCATGCAGATTTAATTAAGTTACAGAGTCAAAGCTATACAGTAATAAGTATTCAAATACCTAAGAATACCTTAAAGCAGCTCTGTACTCTTTAGCAGCGTAAGCCATAGGGCTGAAAGAATCAAACCAGATGATATGCTTTCCTGAGATCTAATGTGAATTAGTGAACCAAAAACCACACAAAGCCAGAAGACCAAAGCATAATTTTCCAACTTTTAATGCACACTTTCGTCCTATTCCCAACCCTCTGCACAAACAGCTCATTAATGAACTTACTTTTTAATAAAGAACAAAAGTTTCCATATCCAGCAATTATTGTATGTGAGAAAAATGCAGTTATCCATTTCTAGTATGTACAGAAGTGAAAGCTGGTTTTTGGTTGTTTGTTTTTTTTTTTTTTCTGTTTAGAAATAATTCAGCTTTGGATACAGGGTAATCTTACAAGATTTCAGTCAAGTAGCTTCCTGGCTTACATTGTAAACAAAACCGCAAGGTTATAACACAAAATGCGATACTTCAAGAAAAGGCTAGGCTACAAAGTATACCACACATGCATAGCATTTCACAAATGAAAAGACACAAGTTTATTACACAAGGGAGGTAGGTCACTCTGGTAAAACATTTTTAAACACAAGCACACTTCAATGTGTGCTTCAAGGGTAAGGGCTAGCTGAAAGCCAAAGATAACACGTATCAATATGAAAATTGAGTTAAAATACTCTGTATGACCGTCTTGTTCTAAAAATATCAGTCATTAGTTTCAGTATTTAGGAGAGTTACCCTGAGGTTCTATCCGCTGTTTTTTTCTGGAGGTGACCCTGAGTTACATTTCACATAGTGAAATTATTATGAAATGGAAGACCTTCCAAAGATAGAAATATAAAGGGACGCATTTCCAGAAGTTCCAAATCTATATTGTACTTATTTTCAATGCTCTCTATTAAAACAGCTCATTGGACTGCATTTCTAATGCTTAATTTGTTTAGAACAAACAGTTTAGCTATGTCAGATTATTATCCCATTTCACCGTAAGTCTCAAATCACTAAAACATCTTCTGCAATTAAAATGCAGAAATTCTTCAGATAAACATGTAAGACAGTAAAAACCAACTCACTACCAGCGGCTCTGTAACACTGTCAAAAAAATTATTAGCAAAAACTTACTGTTTAAAATAGTGAAGTCTAACAACAGTACAGACAGCAAAATCTGTAGAAAAATGCTGCTGCTTTTAACATGCATTGCAGACATGTCTATCCCCATTAAGGTATTCTTAAATAAAACTCTTCCCAATTGTTATTACTTCTGTTTTACAAGCTTAAATGCCTTTCTTCTTCCCTCCCATTTTATCCTTTTTCCATTTGACAGACAGGACTTTTCACCTCCTGTTCAACCAACGCAGAAACAAAACTTCTGTATTTTACAGCATCACTCTTCCCGCCCCTCAACACAGTCAATTCACAGCTGCGGAAACAAGATCTATTACTTGGCTCTCCTGTGCAGGAGGAAGAAGCACAAAAACATTGTCGAAAATAATATAAGAAAAGTAATCCTTGTTTCACTTAACACAGAAAGACATAATATTGCAAGTCCAATTCTGAAAGCCTCTTGAAAGACTCTGCTGACGATGAGCTGTACTGGAGTACCTATGGGGGTGTTCAGAAGGACAGAGGCGCTGCAATGCTCAGCCTCGCCGTGCCTCAAGAACTCTGTCAGCAGAACTTAACATGTTAAGTCAGGTATCAACATTCTCAAGGCAGGAGCCATTGATTATACATCTACATTAGCAAGCACAGTGGCACATAAGAAAATGATTTACAGAGTTAAATACTTGATACTAAAAACTTAACATGCGCTCGCACGTGTTTTGGAGGGTTCTGCTTCAGCCTTGCTCTAGCCTCATGCTGTGGACTGAACAGACACTGGCAGTTGGGGCACATCTTCCAGTTTAGTTTCACCTGAAGGAATCCAAGCAGTCAGAGACCACCCCGCAGTATGAACTTTAACAGGTTGCATAATTAGTTCTCAGTATTTCAGTCAAACAGCTAAAATTCAAGAGGGAGGTGACTGTATAAAGCACTTCTTAAAATTAGGTTAAGCATTTACTTCAGGGCTGCATTTAGACATCTGCACAAAACCTGGATGCAGAACCCGAAATAATTTTTTTTCCATGTAAGAGCCTAGATCTGTGGGATGCAGAACCCGAAATAATTCTTTTTCCATGTAAGAGCCTAGATCTGTGGCTTCTGCTCCAAAACTACTCTTGTATTTCATGTTATAAAAATACTGAAAAAAAATCCCGAAACAATCTGGGGAAGCAGAAACCAAATGCCAAGATCCCTCTTGTTCCAGTTCAGCATCCTAATTCATGAAAATAATGCAATTCTTCACTTGCTCTCAGGAAAAAAAATTATAGATCTATTCTGGTTACAAATTGACCAAGTTCTAATAAAAGTAGTAAGAACTCTATAGCTTTTGTTCAGACTCTCCTGAAACGTCTACAAATTAAAATGCTCAATCTGGGGCGGGGGCAGAACTCCCAGACAGTCAGGTCATCAGGCTTGTGCTTAAGTGGGCACCTCTTAACTGCCTTGCTTTTTAACTAAGGTCAAATTGAAGCAAGCCAGTTAAGCATGCCTACTGAAATTCATGCCTAACACTGTGAAATAACCAGAGGCATCCTGTCTTTTGCAGTCTAAACAGCATTAGTTGAGACAAAAGTATCTACCAGTCAACTCAGAAAACAGCATGTCTAGCAGGATCACTTTATGCACTCAGGGAGGGCTCTGCCTGAACCTGGGGGAACTAAGCAGGTTTGGCTGGGTTTCTGTACTAACTTCTTTCTGAAGTGTCTAGATGATTTATGGAATCCATACATTGGCAAAGAATAGGCCTATAAATATTTGTAATAGGGTCACACTCTCCAAATTTTAACTAACTGCTAATCTAATCCTAATGGGTAACAACTGCTTTCTCAGAGGGCTTCCACATTCTCAATTCCCAGTCCTTGGGACACCTTCAGAAAAGCCCCTGTAGGATTGGACCCACAGCTCAGTTTTGTAACAGATATGCCAGATTGTCAACTTTTACATTTACCACTTCTAGGCTGGTAATAATTTGACAAGATAGCCTTAAAACATTAAGTACCTTATTTTTAGTTAGACTATAATTAATATAAGACACAGTATACTGAGTATATCACTAACCATCTTGTGTATTGGAACATTTTAACGAACGGGTCTGCAATAACTTCAAGAGAAGCTGTAGGCTTTTATCTGTTTTCAGTGTTGGTATGTAAGCATTACTGCCAAGTTTCATCAAGACATCCAGAAGAGGGTTCAAGAAAGCCTCTAGTTCAATCCATTCTATGTTGCTTTTTCCACTACACAAAAACAAAAATTAAAAAGAAAGTCTTCTTCTGAGTATCTGCCTTAAGTGCTGAAGTCACTTATGGAAATAAATAGGACACACGTTTCCAGGTCACTTAAGTATCTTTAGAAGTGTTACGCAGTATGTTTGCAGCAACAGTTGCACAAGGTCTAAGGAACCAAGGTCTAAGGCTGACCAAAAGTCTACAGAGAAAGACGGACAACTTCCTGACTTGATCAGGCTTCTACTGGACCCTTCAGGAGTAGGGGGGTTGAAAAAGAGAGAAATGTAAAACAAGATATTTCATACTTACCTGTATTTATTCCTCATGTGCTCCACGTCTGCAGCCAACAAAATCACTGTTGCGACAAGCTTAGCTTCAAACCAGTCAGGCATAAAGCAATTTTCTCCTGATTAAAGATATTTTAAGGTTTCCACAGTATTTAAAAAATACCTTCATATTAATTTTTAAAATCTTTGTTTTTCTAACTTATTAAAATAAATTAGTAGTATAACAACAATTAATGCTAACAAGAATATTACTACTAATTTTTTGCATTCTTTTATCTAGATACAAACTAAACTCAAACACAATTGCTTTTCCTCTACGCCTCAAAGAGGCTAATCTCATTGGCCTCTATGCTGAAATCAATTTTAGGCAAGGTGTCATATTATGTAGTAGCATATATTATGTAGTAGCTCCCAACAGGCTTTTCTATTGCTTTTAAAAATACATTAGCATATTCAAATGAAGTAACTGAGAACATAATTCCACTATGCTTCGTCAGAAACATCAGCTGTGATTTTGATCAGCTAAAAGTTATATGAAGAACTAAAACGATTCTGTCAAAAAGAAATAAAAAAACCTAACTGAAGTTTCTCTTTTCATCGATCTTCTATGCAGGACCACATCATCATACTCGTAAAATTGTTTCTTAAATAGTAGTACGTAAGTTGCTTTTAGGGGTTTTTGACTGGTATGTTTTTGGCTTTGGGAATTTAGAAAGCAAAACACACTTTGGAAGTCCAGTTCAAGCAGCTGGACATGGTTGTTGTTTTTTTTTTCCCTCCACAGAGCTGCTTATAAGCTAAGACTCAAATCGAGCCAGGAAATTACAAACATAAATTTTTAGAAGTGAAACACAGATGTTTGCCATGGAATTACAGATAATATAGACCAAGGACTAAACAAATATTTCAGGAAGGAGAGAAGATCTGCCAAAATTTTTAGCAAAGCATTTACCTTGGAATATCAATAGACAAAATTTGCTCACAACTTTTCTAACCGTAAGACAATCAAGTGAAGTTTCCCAGGCCGCAGGAAGCTTCTGAAGCTATTTATCATTAGCAAATTCTGACCTAGTTTTTATATCTCCTAAATTCTGACCTAGCTTTTATATCTCCTATAAGTATAATATTTTAAAAGTGTTCATATAGTTTTATAATGTCAAAATTCAAAACTGAAATTCGCTACAATTGCCATGCTTAAGTAGCAAATAAGCGAGTGCCACACAAAAGTTAAAGTATTCAAAAAGTCAATTTGCCATTCCTTTCAATATATCTGAAAGAAAATTCTGCACTGAAGTTATAATAATTTAAAATGTGGCAGTGAACAAGGAAGTCCCTTCAGAATTTATCTGCATGTTGATACAGCATACAAAGAACCTTCTTTGGTTATAACATGTGGCAGCTCATCTGCTGCAAGCGGTCCAAGATCAAAAGAACACCACTACGCAGGAAGGTGTGTAATGAGCTGCCAAACTGCGTAACTATACGGCACCTCTCTCCGCATGTACTCGGTCATTTTACAAACCTCTGCTGAGAAAGGCTATAGAACCTGTATCTATTTACATTCCTTGTGCTTTCCCTCTGCCCCCATAGTCCAGTATTTTCAGGCACCGCTAAAAAAGTAACAGAAGAAATCTAATGGACAAGCATCAGTGCAGCATTAAAATTGAATATGAAGGCTTAATTTCAATTAATACTGCAGGACTGCATTTTATGAAGGAAAACTGGAATTAGAAAATAAAGTTCAAACTTAAGAATCGTGAATACCACAAATTAGGTAGAATTTGAATAGGTAAAATATAAATAAACAAACAGCTCTTCTAAAATCCAAAGGATTTTTGTAGTTTTTTAAATTATCTTAAAAAATCTTTTTATATTAATAAACATTTAACTTACTTTCAGATGCTGGTGTCTTAAGATACTCTCCCACAAGACTGCGTACATATTGACATAATGATGATGTCTCTTGATGTTCAAAATCAGAGGTTACTGACTTTCCGAAGCATCTGTCATTCACTTGTAACCAACTGCAAAGCTAAATTAAAACCAGTATGTTACTATTTAACCATAACTGCCAGTGCTGTACTGACATTACCAACATAACAGTTCATTAAAGCACTGTTAAATCCACACTGTGAGAAGTATTAACTGGAGCTACCTTGAGGCTTAGCAGACTGTTCCCCTCTAATTAATATAGCAAAAGGTTCTTCCAGAGAGTAATTCAGAGCACCTAAAAAAAAGATTATTGGTACCAATATATGAAAAAACCCAGCCCTTAAAAATAAGCAAGACTGGTAAAATTTCCCTTACATCAAAAGGGTTTCCTACAGCCAAGTGTTATCTAGTGAGAGACGCATTTTTTTTTTTTTTTAACTTTTATGCCAAAAATCAACAGAATAGGATGAAACGTACAGCATATAGAACAAGAGGACATTATGCAAAAAATCATCTATCATTATGTCCTGGTTTTGGCTGGGATAGAGTTAATTTTCTTCCGAGTAGCTGGTACAGTGCTACCACTGATACCTTTGGATTTAGGATGAGAATAATGTTGGTAACACACCGATGTTTTAGTTGTTGCTAAGCAGTGCTTACACTAGTCAAGGACTTTTCAGCTTCCCATGCTCTGCCAGGTGCACAAGAAGCTGGGAGGGGGCACAGCCAGGACGGCTGACCCAAACTGGCCACAGGGATATTCCATACCATGTGACATCATGCTCAGTACATCAACTGGGGGGAGTTGGCCGGGGGACGGTGACCGCTGCTCGGGGACTGGCTGGGCATCAGTCAGCAGGTGGTGAGCAATTGCATTGTGCATCACTTATTTTGTATATTCTTTTATCATCATCATCATTATTATTTTTCCCGTCCTTTTCTGTCCTATTAAACTCTCTTTATCTCAACCCACAAATTTTACTTTTTTTTCCCCCCGATTCTCTCCCCCATCCCACTCGGAGGGGGGGTGGGGTGGGGGTGGGTGTGAGCAAATGGCTGTGTGGTGTTTAGCTGCCTGCCGGGTTAAACCACAACACATTATATTACTGTACAACTATCCAAAGTTATGGCTATGTATTCAGTTGGCTCTGGTATATCCTATATATATATATATAATGATTTCTTCTTTGAGGCTTTTTCATAGCATTTTGCACCTTGCAAAGACATAAAACACATATCGTCTGGAAATTTAAAATTTACAATCTCATTCTACATGGCATGCACACTTTTCCCTTCGAGATTACCCTGTTATTCCTGCCAGTGCTGGGTTCAACCAAACAACATGCAAATCACATTCCAGGCACACTTTTCCCTTTCGAGATTACCCTGTTATTCCTGCCAGTGCTGGGTTCAACCAAACAACATGCAAATCAGAGGCAGCTCTTCTACAATTTTTATGGCCCATATACTGGCCCATTCAGAAAGTCTCAGGATCCACATTACCTCAGACAGTAATTTCAGGACTAAGAGAAAGGTGAAACATGCACCATACTAGCAGATTATTCCTCTAAAGATAGAACAAACTTAGGAAATAGTGTTCTTTTCCATCAAATGAAATTTTACAACAGAGAGTTGAGGGGAAGTGAGAAGGAAGTAGCCAAAAAGAAAATACATGATATACAGAAATAACTGTCTGTAGAATCCGATGAGCAAGAGCAGCTTCAGCTGAGGATATTACATCCACCTGGTATCCTTAATAAAAGTAGAGAGAGAGAAGCCCAAGTCATGGCTCTGTGGATTCCATAAGATGTCCTGCTTCGCACTCTCTCCATGAAATTACCAACCATGCAGAGGAGTGAGCATGGATCCCTGATGGGAGAGATTACAGATACTGCTGCAGGCTTACCAATAGCGATTTTAGTTCCTACAACCTTGGCAAAGGATGCAGAAGACTAGGACTGTGACGAACAAACAGAAGTCTCTTAAAGAACCAGTATTCAGGGACCAAAAGTCTGAGTGAGATCTGATTCTAATTTGCATTTCAATATGGTTACGCCCAACAGCTGCAATACCAAGATGAACTCTAGGAAACACAATGAACTGGGGCATGCAAGCTCTGAAGGAATTCAGAAAAACCTCTGCCTCAAGAAAGAGCTTTTTCTTCTGCAGAATTGAGAATTTCTGCATGAAGAAAGAAAGAGTCATATTTTTCTCCCCACCCACTTTACCTTCCCTTCAACGACCTCAGAATTCTTCCACTTTGAATCTGCTGAATAATTTGTTTAGGGTTAACATTAACACCTCTATAGCATTTAAAAAAAAAATAATAATCATAGCTTTCAAGTGAAACATAAATCCATCAGGACCCCACATCCAGAAATTCCAGAAGGTACCAATGCAAAAGTAGCTAACTATTTAAACATGAAATTAGCAATAATAAATCATGCATCTGTATAGGTATTAAAAAATGTTTCATGAACATAAAGCCAGCTTGACTTCTCACCTCCATCCATAACATAGTATCTCTCCTTAGGGATTCCTCTGGTCTAAGGGACAGAAGAAAGTTTGCAACTTCTGGGAGGGACACTTTCTCCTGAAGAAATTAATCGAGACACAATTGTTGCCAACGTAATATACAACAGATAGCATCTATATAACGACTCAAGAAGTTTGCTGTCATCTGACAAAAGTTTCAGAAAAATAAACTGACTTTTTCCTTTCCATGACACAGACTCATTTTTGCCTCTGTGGGACCAACTTATCTTTACCAAGGAACACAATGTAATTTTCCCAAGTATTAAAATCTATCTGAAAGTTAACGAATGACTAGAAGAATAGGGCTATTCACTAATGACACCTTTTAAATGAATGTACATGAGTAACAGTCACTGATAAGTACTATTTCTGTATTTCCTAAAGGAAATTCTGCTCAGACAAGTTCATAGCCATAACACAACATGGAAGACAGTCTACTTATCTAGAAAGCAAGCATGTTATAAGACAACCAAAACATGAATACTTTGACTACTGAGTAATTAAGGTCTTGCTATTTCAACATTAATGGTAGTTTCAGCATTCTGGTTTTTTGAATACTTTATTCTCTTAGGTATTTCAGAAAATTCCATTTAGTTTCTATCTGTTAAAACCTGAGTTTATACAGTGGATATCGTAATAGGATACTATTCCAAAACTATTGCGTGAAAACCCTAGAAGAAAACATCAACTAATAAAGAGTAATGAAAAAAATACATCTTATGAAAACCAGAAGTTAACAGAAGCATACCCATACTTACATATCACAATTTTTTTAGTCACTAAAAAAAAAAAAATCACAAATCCAGCAAAAATCAGTTGTTCCATGTTGTATTTAGCAATTTTCTGAATATTGTTTACCCTGTAAAGTGTTAGTGTATTTCTATTACACCAGAAAAAAAAAACAACAAACCAAAAAACCCCTCACCACATCTGTCAAATGCATAGCTGTTTGAAGAAGATAGCACTGAGCAGCTCCACGCAACAAAATCTGATGTGTAATCATAGTACACTGGAGGACATCTCTGCAAAGAGGAAAAATATACGCTGCAGAAAACGCACACTTAGGAAGTTTAAACATTTTCATGTATTTGCTTATTATTAACCATTTTCAGTATTTTAGATTGTATTTAACAAACATATTCTACTAAGTATAACACGATCACTGCCTGATCAGCCAGCATACAATCCGGAACCAAGACTACTGCTATATGTACTTTCAAAAACGGATTATTACAACTTGGATAAGCATATACCTGACAAGATAAAAAAGCATGGGGGGGGGGGGGAGAAAAGCAAGACAAAACCAAAACTAAAGGAACAATCCCCATGATCACATTAGTTCAAACTGATAATTTAATATTTGCATTTCCCTCTGTAACAAATATAGAAATAAAGTATGTTTGCCATCAAATTCTCACTCTAGCACAAAACTGAAAGAAACCTTCAATGCTCTTTTATCAGCAGAGGTGTGTCTGACTTTTTTTTGCCTTTTTTTTTTTTGGTAAATTTCTTTTATACAATATTCTTTCAACCACCAGTAAGATTTTATTTCAAAGCTCGAATTCGATTAAACCGGAATAATTGCTGGTTTTTAGTGGCTCTAGGAAGTGAAAGCAGATACTTGGGAAACATCAGTGTGATTAAGGACAACACGCATGCCAAGAACTTTTACCTAGCCTTTTATTTATAAGTCCTTCAGTTTTCAATTTTGTGGGCTGTCCCCTAATATAGCCTCAACTGCCATTAAACAAGGTTTTAATGTAATTAGAAGAAAAGGAAGAAGTTTGATATATATCAGTTAGGAAGTATGGAAGACCAGGGGAAAATGATGCCAAAAAGAAGTGATGACAAAGGACTGAAATGCAAAACACTCATTTTTTAAGTCACACAGAGATATAAATACATTGGTTCTTAAATTGCTTTCCTCTGTGAATTAGACATAAAGGAGACGGAACCTTCCACTCCCATGCACAGACATCACATTCTCCCAGAAGTAACAAACATGAATTAAATCCTGGCTCTCCAGACGTTCAGCACATTTCTTTACAAGAAGTCTGTAAGAACACAATACAGTGTACATTTTACCTTAAAGCATGAAGTCCTTCAGTGCCCAGTACTTTACACGCAGGGACATATGCCAGAGCCATAGAAAGAAATAAAACGGGTACAGCACACCAATGCCTACTGGTCATCTTCTGAATAAATTTTAACAGGAAACTACCTTAAAATAGAAGTAAACAAAACAAACAATCCAGAGTGATTTCTTGTTCTCCAATGCATTTAAACAACACTGACCCCAACAGGAAAGTGTTATGATCATTTCTGAAAATTAAATGAAAGACAACAGAATAATTTCCTCATTATTTCAATGAAAAGAGAACGTTCCAAAGAAGTCTGTCAGTAAGGTAATATGACAAGGATATAACCAGAAATAAACCAAATTTTGGCTTTGGTGATCTGCCCCAATCACCATATTCAGTAATGGAATTTTAACTCTGATTGTTTCAAGTACTAGACAATGCCTTTTTTAAGCTGCTACTCAGTCCGTGTGACAGCAGACCAAAGTACATGGCGACTCAACCAGTTTAATCGATGCTGGCATGGCCAAAGCAAGCCTCAACAAGACACCACAGCTACCATCTGTAGAAGCAGGTCACCCAGTCTTCAGGGTTGCTAATCACAGACCCTTTTTTTCGTGATAAAATATATGCCTTGGGACAGGGCAGAGAAAAAGGGCATCTACGGCATTACAAACATGTAAGGTGTTTCCTACCAGAATATGTACCTGTAGATGCAGAATACTGAACAGAGCTGGTTCTACCCTCATTTAATCCAATTAGACCAGCTATTAAATTCTGGTCTGTCAAAGGTTGCTCCTTCTTTTCAGCCTACACTAACACCAAAATTTGGAACAATCTCAGAAATCTTCCTCCGTCCAGCCTCACAATAAAAGAATCCTTACTCAACTTCAGACTTGGACTGGCTCTTTTGAATGCCTAACTACACAGGTTTTGAATAAAAAAAAAAAAAACAAAAAACAAACAACCCCCCCCAAAACCACAAACAAACCCAAACCAAAAAACCCACACCAAGACCCCCAAAACAAACAAACAGGATAGTTCTAAAGATTTTGCTCAGCACAGTATTATCTACACTGACAAATAAAGAAAAAAGAATCCGCAAATACTGTTCACCTTCAGAACTTCGGAGTTTGTTTGGTTTTTTTAACAAAAAAAGTAAGTCTGCTTCAGTTTGTCCCTAAAACAATTTCGTAGCTTAATACTGCAGCATCCCTCAAAGCCTGTGGAGACCTCTCTCTTCTCTGGAAACTCCACTGCCACAAGGAGAACTACTCCTTTTTTCTCTCAAGTAATGTAGAAAAATAGCAGTAAATGTTTACATGAAATACAGAAAATGGGTCCATAGTTTTTATTTGGTTTCTTTATTTAAAAAAAAGATAAAGGTGAAATTGTAACATACCTTTTTGTTCCTCTGGAAGAAGCATGAGATAAGTAGCCAAAAACTTCTGTAGCCTCATTCCCAAAGGAGGACAGGCTCCCATTAACTGACCTGATGTCCTGTTGGGTTTTAAAACATCAAATACACAACTGGCATGTTAACAGCTACAAGTAGGATTGCCCCTAAACAAAAACAAAGTGCAGTTCAGTGGTTACTTCACTGCAGAGACTGCTCCAACAGGCCACAGAGATGGAGTGCATCAGCTTGTGTCCTCCGCTTATCCCAGTATTCCAGCAGCACCCAGCAAACACACAGAGGATGGGGACAGTCACAACAGCGTGCCTCTCCCTGGCCACCTACAAGGACATGGTGGCAGCACACTCCGGCGTTCAAGCGCAGCCTCAAGTCAAGTTACTGAGGCCTGAGAGCATCTTATGTTGAGGCCACGGTAAGAAACGGCACTGTCAGTTCAACCCCATGCCCGCACCCAGAGAATGACACGGGCCTCCGGGAGCAGGTTGCCAAGGCCCATGGGACAGCACCAGTGGTACGCAGCAAGGATGTGACCAGTCTGATCTGGAGAACAGCGCAGACAAATTACCTACACAAGTGTGCTAGGCAGCAAGACTATAAAGTCAGTATAAACAAAACCACCAGCTAGCACAGAAGGTTTTAAGTAAAGACGCAAGAAACACTCCATGAGACCAACAGAGACAACCTGTGTCCTACCAGGAGTCTCAGGATCCTGGCTATCGAGGATTAGCATCAGACAGTCATGAGATTTTATAGTTCTCTCATACAGCCTGACGTTAACCATAACAACTCTGCATATTCTTGGTATACTCAAACATGCACCCTCCTCTACACATTCCAACACTTTCACCAGAAATACAGAAGCTAAGAGAGAAGATTATGAAGCATCGATCCAACACAGCTCTAACATACACACCGGAACACTCAGCACTTGCTTCAACTTCTGACTTCCCATCAGCGTATGCCCATGGAAAGCATACCGCAGCCAGCTAATTGAGATGAGAAACGCCTAACTGCTGCGAGAGCCCAAAGAGGTCACATTTGTCCTGTCGTGTTTAGATGAAACAACCTATTTTGACTACACTTCATCCAGAATCACCCAATCCAAACTAATCACCGGTTTAATAAGCAACAGTCACTTTTTTTTCCCAAAAAAAAGGGCATGAATAGACAGTGTCAACTTTTCTAGCTGCCTAACAAGGTCAGCCAGTCAAGGCTCCTCCAACATCGTTCCGAACTGAGTTTCAGATTGCTTGCTGAATCACCCAAGCCACTGCATCTGGCACAATGCTGAGTGCATGAAGTGAATTCAGCACTTCATTCCCCATCCTCAGTACTCTCCATGCAACTAGCACAAAGGACTGAATGCCATCAGCACACTGAATGTGTAGCAACTTGCAATGCCTCAAGCTTTTATCTGTTCTTTATGTGTTTACACCAAGAGAGGCCACCGTCATCTGTCAACCTCAAATAGTCTCCTGTGAAAAAGTATTCATTTCCCAAAAGATAATCAGGCACTGTTGAAAAAACACTTTATCAGTTATAAATTGGCAACAATTAGAGCAGTCCCTTCTTTCTTTATGGCAAGAAAATAGCAAAGTCATCTTTTTATCTTCTCAAGTTATTCATTTATCATATCTCACTTCATTTCCAAATTAATATTTCAATGCCAGGTGTAAAATAGGACCTTGAGGCATCCCTATGTTGATATTACTAGGATAAAATTGAACCTACTTCATCTTATTCACAGCCACCCACCTTTCCTGAAAAACTCTTCACCTGTCAGGAAGTTTAGCAACACCATTTGTTCATTAATGTGTTTTCCTTTATCCAAGACCTTACCCACATGTTCAAGCCGGTATTATTAGAATAACTTTCCAATAATCAATATATTTATAAAAAAAAATTAAAATCAGTGGCTTACCTGCTATAGAGGGAACTTTCTGACAAGGCATCCATTAACGGTCCGATAACAAACTGATAAAAGGAAACAAGAACAACGGCTAAATGTACACTTGCAAGGCACTGTTACATAGAGGCTAACTAGATTTATCTCACCAGACTTTAAAAGGACAGAGTCAGAAATCAGAGAACACTCTTGCTAGTAGTAACTAGTAGGAGAAAAAAAGAGGAGGAAACTAAAGAGAAGGGGGAGCAGGAGAATAAACGAGCAAAGCAATTTTTTCACTAGGTACGTTTCACAGAGCATTGTGAAAGGTGCAGGCAAGTAAGAAATCTTTTTGGGAAACGGATTGAGAAGAGATATTTAAACATGAAATAAAAGAAAGACTAGGGGCCAACACAAGTAGAAAGATTTAGGGTGTGTTTGAAGGTTGACTGGATTTCAAGTTAGTCATCAAGAGGCTGACTTGATTTTATAAATCAGAGATGTTAACCTCCGAGGGCAACGCTCCTTCTACGAAGGAGAGAAAGAAGAAATAATAGTATAATACGGATCATTCCTTCCTAAGGTGTAGCCTGGCTGGGGAGTCAACCTACAAACGATATTAGTAATTAAAAAACTGAAAGAACTTTGAACTTACAATATTTCTTCCCACATATGCAATATTTTAAAGTGTGGCTTTTAATGGGATACAGTAATATACTGATTATACTACAGAGACATTCACCTCCTCACAGGGTTATCTAGCAATGGATCTTCAAAATCCATCCTTGAGTAGGAGATACTATGCACAGACTTGAAGTCTGTAGACCAGGTTTATCCAAGATTCTGTTCAACCAATTAATATTAATTAATAATTTTGAAAAGGTTCAGGGGGCTCTGAAAATCTGAAGCATCAATCACCCCTCTGAGAATTTCACTTCTGGTAACAAATTTCAATAACTGGGAGCCAACTTCAATTAGAGAGCATTAGTTTGAAATAAAGGAATGAATGACTGCACTCAAAAATGCATTCCCTCTAGCCAGGCCATTTTTCAAGTAATTATATATTTAACACCACTTACAAATACTGCTATCACTTGCACAGCTACGTAAGATGGTATTTCTACAGAACATGTCTAATTCCAACACCACTGAGGCAATTAGTCTTAAGATATATTACTTCTGGCAAATAACAGCAACACTCTCACCTCTGAAAAACCAAGTGAATTTGGAAGAGGCTTTGTTTCATAAAGCTCCAGAAAATGAAGAATGCCTTCCTTCGTCAACGTTTTATTCTCACTCTCAAACATTCGTTTATAGATGCACATGTGCCACGATGGGTGAAACAACCAACAACCTGTCACAAAAGCAAATTCTTCTGAACTGACACAGAAGTGACAGTTAACAAACTAACACACAACTTACAGACATTCTAGGCAACATCATAGTCAACTCACAGGACATTTCAAAAAGATGATTATAGCTATTAGATTTAAAAAAGTACCCTGCTAAATCTCCAATACAAAAAAAAATACTTATTAACATGGCTTTCAAAACTTATCCTGTAAATTTTAGTAGTTACAAATCAAAATGACTAACAAATGCAAAAACCATGTCCTTCTTCCTGCAACTCAACATTGTATTCACCTGCAACACTTTCACACTAACAGTTTTCCCACTTTAGAACTTTCACTTCTAACATCTTGCACTACCTAATTAGATGTGTTCTGTTTTGCCCTACAAGAGATGATATTACATCCTTCACCATGCTGTCTCAGCACTCATTTTATTTCTTCCCTCCCCACTTGCAGTGAGGGAGTTGTGCAGGTAACTTGGCCCATCGGACTCACCCGAAGAATCTCTGGCTTTGTTTTATTTTCACATTAGCTTAAGTAAAGCAAAACACAATGAAAAAGGACCATTTAGCTGGGCTTGCTGACAGAAAAAATATTTCATGATAACATAGTAAGCAATAAGCATATGCTAGGATTTCTCCTTGTTGCACCTCAGAGCAGAGCGGCACAACCTGTGCACACTTGCCAAGCAACCCATGCATATAGCAGACCCACAAAAACCGGAACAGCCACCCAGAAAACAGCTAATCTGAGAAACAAAACATAACAAAAAGCTGCTACTAAAACAGTAAAGAAAAAAGTGTGACTTAACTGCCTAATATTTAGGAGATGTTTCAGAAGAGTTACGTCTTACCTTTTTCCCCTGATACAGCATGCTCATACAGACTGTTTAGTTTTGGTAATACTGGCTTTATGACGTGGATCTGAAATGCAAACCAGATATAAACTGACTACTTATATTACATCTCAAACCTAAGAACTGGCACTTAGTCATGGGCAAGCATTACTACAGTAATTGACAATATAACGGCATTTAAATAAACCTCAACGCCTGTGCAGCTGATCCGGGCACTTGGTACGCAACACTCAATGGCAGGTTAGCGCTGAAGAAAAACTGATACTTCTGTGCTACTGTATCATAAGAACAATACTTTCTCATAACCAACCATTCTATTCATCAAAAGTATAACAAAACAGCACAAATCTCTAAAATTAAACACTCTGGTAAATACTATTTCCCCCAGTTACAGGACAATTACGTAGCAATAAAATAAAATAACTACAAAGAGGTGGTCACACAACTGATAGTTAACACAATACCACACAATTATGGAAGCCTCAAGTCAACAGGAGTCTTTCTGCCAAGGAGCCTGGACACCGAGTCAAACTCAGTAGTTTTCATCCAAGGCCACAAGCGCTTTACTATACAGATACAGAGCCCTCTACTGAAAAGAGGTTAGTAAGTTGCAATAGCCCGATTTTCACTAAGAAAGAGGTTACCCGTGGCCTCGCAATAAGCCGCAATCCAGGGTTCTCTTTCTTAGTTCAACCCACTGCTTTAACCAGAATTATTCCAAAGACAGAGGAGAGTTCTGGATTTATTCCAAAGGAATTACACATGCTGTGTTTTAAACATTCAGCATTCGAAATAAAAACATTCCTGCTAATGCCTACGTAGATACCCTCACCCACCGACACTGGAAATGCTCTACCCAACAGAAGTATTTGCAGTACGTGTGCCAGAAGTAACGTACCACGTATAAACTACGACAGGCGCAGATGTTACGGTGCTCCTACCTGGTTTCCTTCCAAAGTTTCCATTACCAAAATGTAAGTTTCCCAAAACAGCATCAGTTTCTCATTCTTCTCAGCAGACCACCAAAACAGACTCGATTCTAACAAAGAAAGAGCAAGTTTCTCCCCGCCGTTCAGCCCGGGCCCCGCCGCGCTCCCCGCTCCCGCCCCCCGCCCC
>NW_008795520.1:4471405-4523868 GCF_000699145.1 Aptenodytes forsteri
TGCGCGGCTGTGCGCGGCCGTGTGCCTGTTTCCAGTTGTCTTTGCAAAGCAAAGCCTGATCCCCGTGTGTGCTCTCACGGGCCGAGCGCGGGAAGGCCGGACAGAGGCGTCTTGGGTGTGGGCGCCATGTTTGAGGGGGTGAAGTTCCTTCACTGTGTGTCTTAAGAAACCCTCTTTACGCCTCGTGCGCATTGCAGCACGAGATCAAGCAGCAGTAATACACCAAATGCTCAGTTTTTCCAGCTGTCGGGCTTGTTGTTATCCGTTTATGCCGATGTAAGCTGTTGAAACCAGTCGACGCCGTCGTCACGGCACCCCGGAAGTCTACCCGAGTGCCCCGCGTCTCTTTCGGAAGGAGGCCAGAGGCCGTCCTGGGCGCTGGCTCCGTGCCGTTGGCTTGTTACGAGGGTCCAGGCCGCTGGCACTGGGGCCGGAGGACAGCTCCCAAGCGGTTTAATGTACTGGTGCAGCCAAAGCGTAACCAAGAAAAGCAACCTGATTCCCAGTAAGTGTAAATTCACTGTACAAGATTACAATTCCCTTGGAAAAAAATTAGAGATCGGCACGTCAAAAATGGTGGCAAACCACTCTCCTAGAAGACACGGTCACAGGTAAGGGCAAGCCTGGAACCTTCTGTTGCCGCGAAAGCAACGGAGGGCAGCAGCAGGGGTCCAGCGTGGTTTCCAGTGGGTGTGGGAGTCACCTTGGCCACGCCGTAGTTGCTTAGGCCTCTAACGAAGAAGAAAGACTTGAAAGTTTTCAGTGTGAGCTCCCGCTTGATCACTCTCTCCGAATCACATGAGTACAGTCTCTCCTTTTCCCGGCTATCCATTTTCCCCAGACTTTATTAGGAATTTGTTATCTTTGAGAGTCTACCGATTGCAAAATGGCTGAAGCTTCTTATTAGAAGTGGACCTGTAGTGTGACTATATATGCAATATTTCCTAGAAAAAGAAGGTGGAAAGGAATTATTTTAAACCTGCTAGCTGACACGGTTTCCGTATGCCTCACTGCTCTGCATGTATTCAGTTACATACAAAATACAGATTCTAGAAAAAGCTCAAGAAAACAGTTCAAACAGATACATTTACTTAAATGTAAATAAAACCTAGTTCTTCGTTTCGCATGCAGAAAAACATTTTTCAGAGGAGGAATGAGTACAGTGTAAGTAAATAGGATGCTTACAGTTGAAATATCTTTCATGCCATAATACATTTTGTTTGCTTTTCCGTTTGCGCTGATGTCTTAGTAATTCTTCCATTTCTTACTTACAGCATGCAGTCTGATGAATTGTGGGTGTTTCTTTTATCAGGCTTGAAAAAGTGCCAAGCGGGGTATCCCTTCTTTATTACAATCTTACTCTTCCCTTCCAGGCACCTGTAAGACTTAACTAAATGAAGCGTTAAAGGTCTGCGCAACAAGTAGTAACCAAAACGGAATAAAATACCAGGTGCTGTGCCGTTTCTCCGTTATTGTCTGAATTCTGCCTTGCCTTTATTTATCACAGTGGGGCATCAAATCTAAAGTCTTATGACACCAAGTTAAACATCAGCATTTAAATTTGAACTGTTTCACTGCAGATCGTCTTACCAGACAAAAAGAAGTGAGTGAGAAATTAAGGCCACGGGAGGTTAGGCTGGGGAGCTTCTGAGCGGAATGTGATGCAGAAAGTTAAACAACAACCAAAAAAACCCAGAAAGGTGGACATGGAGTTAAGAGAGGGGAAAGGAGCAAGAAGCAGCATTTTGTAATTTTCAGATGGCAAGAGCCACAGCATGCACACCGTCGCGCCGTACTCGTTAAGTGTCCTTATGCTAGGACTCTAAATTTGTGCTTTCCAGCTCTGCACTTCCAAAGCATACCCCTACCTCACCCAAGACCACGTCCCGTTCTGTTTTCTCCACTTCCCAAGTTTATCCCAACCCTTTCCTGCCTTCTTCCCAAGCCAGCCCTGCTCGCAGGCCCCCAGCCTGCCAGCTGCAGCCACCTCTAGGATCCCAAAGCCCTTTCAGCCTAGGCTTACTGCACCAGCCTCAGCGCTCGGAACATCCCACACCTGCCGATCTCTCGTATACTCTGCACTCCTATTTAGAAGATATTCTGTGTTCCCCGAGCTATCCAGGTCCCCTCCGACCTCAGCATATGGGCTAGATCAAAGGTTGAAATAGCTTGGGTTTTTTTCAGAGAGGACGGCCTGCAGCTGCTTTATTTATTTCTGCCATATGAGATATTCTCCCTCAATCAGATTAATCTGTTTTAGAAACCTAAGACTAAGAGGAATTGCCTGAAACGTCAAAACCAACCCTGAAATAAATGGCCAGTCTGGACATGTCCTCTTCGCAGGCCACTACTATCTATAGGCCATGAAATACTTCCCAACTCTCTGTGACAGATGTAGGGCTTGCTACAGACTCCCCTCCCTTAACCAGAATCTCTCTGTGCCATTTAATACTATTACTGAGCCTATGGGAGGCAGGACAGAGGTGAGAAACACGTATTATTGTTGATTCTTATCTGAACTTTGTAATAGCACCTTTGCTGTTGATTTGGATTTCCAGCGCGTGATAACTAGCTGACCAAGTTGGGGCTGATTTTACAACTCAGATACGTAACAATAATGGTTTGTTGGTTTTCGTCAGGACCCGTAATGCTACACCAATTTAGCAATACAAGAGGACTGAGGTTCCTTCCTCACACCCCTAGTTAAAAAATCAGTGCCTTAGTTAACTGCATACTCTTTTAGACAAATGTATACTTGTTCCGATGTAAATGTTTTCCCCTGTGCTCACGCAATCAGGCAATTCTGTACTAGGAACAATCCGTGGATGATCATTCCAGCGGTCGGTTGTATTAGAAAAGGATCATGGACAAAACTACAGTATAAACTACAGACAACTAGTTATAAGTCTTGGAAATCCCCACTTACAATTTTGGAAGCATGTGTTATGCCGTTGCCATAAAGCCACCGCTGAGCTGAACCACCACGTTAGGTTATTAGAGCCCAGGCCAAATACATGTCTTTAAAAAAGTTTCGTGTCGATGGTGGTTTTGGATCACACAAAATACCTTTCTTCTCACGAAAACTGTTACAGTCCCGTACTGCCACCTGCACATTGACAGGCAATTCTGCACAGTTTATAAGGAGGAGGGCTTAGCTGACCCTGCAGCGTGATTTTCTTTCCTTGCTGGAGTCCCTAGGAGCATGTCTGTATAGTGTAAGATCTCTAGTGGGACCAGGTACATAACACAGCCTTTCCTCTCCTCTCCCACTGCGTGCAGGAGAAGTAGATGGGAGATTTCTGGAAAAGACTCGTGCAGAAAATTTCCCACCACATCCCTATCCCACAATAAAATGGGAGAATGAAATGAAAAGCATAGATGTGCTCCGTACAATAAACTTTACCAGATAGTTAGGTATATTCACATCCTCTTCTAGATTTCCTCGGTGATTGTTGTGCAAAAACCCAGCAGCGCACATGGCTTTTACATGTATTTCATTCCAAGACAGCACTTGCAGCGAGGAGCATACATGGGAAAAGCGGACCAGGTACTATGGTGAAGGTTCATACCCAAGCACAGACATACGTGTATCTTCTAGGTTTAGGTCAAGCTGGACAAGATGGGTGGAAGGACTAGAAAGGGGAGGTTACTGAGAAACTTCTGCTCTTTGCCAGGGGATAAGGAAAAAGAGAGTTACAAGAGGTGAGAAAGGGAAGGAATAAAATCACCTCATTTTTGTCAGTTTGCCCTAAAGTCCTTGAACTCCCTTGCTAAGAGGGATAGAGGCAGAAGCGTTCAAGCTGAAAGAGGAAATAATCGATGTGCAGCCAGGAAAGCTGGTCACAACTTTTCTACAAGGTGGCTCTGCTGTTATCTCCTGATCCTCTCATACTTGTTTCATTCACACACACACAGCCCCCGCATTGCTTCTAAATCTTTCTTCTGGCTCTTTCACGTCACAGTGCAAGCATGTCTTAATCTTTACCATTTTAAAATGAGATTCAGCTTGTCCCTCCAGCTACCGCCTTCTCTCCCTCCTCCCTTTAATTTCTGAACTTACTACCCACTTACAGTGAGCCTGGAGTTTGTCCTCTCCAGTTCCACTTCAGCGTTCATTTCAACACTCGCATCCCAGTCTGATTCTTCTATCCCAATCTGACTAACGGTATGTCTACTCTTATTATAGTATGTCAGCTATCACTGCCCACAAGCTACCTGTTGAGTAGCTAGCTCCACATTTCTATCACCAAACTCCACTGTGAAATAAGAACAAACCCTGTATCTTGCAAATTCTGTCTGCAGAATTTCCCCAAAACAGGCCCATTCCTATCTACCCACATACTTAAAATTATTGTCTGGGCTGTCGTCGTACCACATCCACATCCCCTTCCCTGGCTTAACGAAAGCAATCTTACCCTAATTAGATCTTGCCGTTGTGAAGATCTGTTTCTTAGCCTGCTGTTTTGACCTTGCCACCTCTCCCTTTATGTCCCTCTGCTGGCTCCCTCCTCTGCGCTACATCAAACACATGCTGCTTCTTTTCCCTTTCCCTTTCCGGACCCATTAGTCTATCCTTCCCCATCTTCTTATCTAATACCAAGACATTGACTTCCACACTGACCTACCCATGCTGCCAGTCTTAATTGTCCATATATTAGACTTTGAAGTAAGACTTCATGCTTCATGCTTTTTCTCATGCTAACTCCCACCTCATTTTCTTCTTCTATACCTCAAACACCCCTTTGTTGTCACACTGGCACAAATTTTAGGCAGCACATGGTCTATGACCTTCTGTGGTCTATGGCCTTCTGTGTGGACTGATAAGCTGGTCCCCTGCCTGCGTGTATCTTGTCATCTATTTGGGCTGCGTATTTCCCTTGGTGACAATCAGTGCAGTACTATCAGTGGAGAATAAGGACAACACTAATTGTGATAAATAAACAAATAAACAGTTTAACAAACAAATAAAATCAGAAACTGGCAGTGTGTCAAGCCACAGGGAAGGAAAGCAAAAGTAGCCTAAGTTTTGAAACTGAGCTTTTATGAGGAGGAGAGTAAAAGACGAATGTAAAGGTGGCTCACAGAGGTAAGTGCTATGAGAGCTGAAGTTTTTGTAGCCTTTCATACACCCATACTTCCCCACATACATTCAGACTTGTTCAGACATTGAAACTCATGAAGAGTTAGTTCAGATCCAGCTCTAGCTCCAAATTTTTCAACCGGACCCATCTCCAAAGGACTTATGGAAACATGAGAGTGAAACCTTCATAATCTCTGCGGAACAGAAGATGGTGCTATTGTCACTGACGTGTGCCTTCCAATTTTTTTTCTGGTGAAAAGAAAGCAAGTGATAGTGGAGAAAAAGAGAGGAAAGTAAAAGGAAAGGTATAGGAAGAAAGGTAACTGCCATTTCCCAGATTTTTTACTGGAGAAATTTAGAAACTCAAAGAGAAGAATGATAAACGCACAGAAAACGGAAAGGACTATCTAAAAGAGAGCCCAGATCTGGAACTTTCAAGAGGTGTTGGTACAGAGGGAGGTGTAAAAGCAGCGAGGCAGCACAGACCGTATGCTTGATGCACTCTTCCCCATTTCCCTGAAGATAATATAAACTAGGCTTAGGAAGGTGCTGAATACTGTCAGTCCCCCATTGACTCCGTAAGGAGCTATTATCGATAGCTGGTCAGCACCTGGTCAGATCAGGCTCAGTGTGTCCCAAGCCAGGCATTTGAAAACCGAGACGTAAAAAACCAGTGGGAATTTTCAAAAAATAGCTTTAAATAATTGAGTGGGGAAGGAGGAAGGACAGAATCGGGCAGGCAATGAGAAGCTGTGACTGCAGAACGGGCCCTCTTGCACTGAATCATGGACTGCACGCTTTCGACGTTATCAGGGCTGTGCTGCATGGCTTCCTTTCTTTATCTGCACAGGAAAAAAAGAGCACAGGAAAGAAACAGTAAGGTATCTTTAGGACGGTACTGTTAGTACTGTGCTGTGAGATTACCCACATCTAGGTAGGAGATTCCAGCCTGAAATTCTTCTTTGACTGAGCAGGACAGCTACATTCACCAGAAACACTCTGATATTCCTGGGCTTTTTAGGATGTTTGCTTTAAAAATGAAGCTAGAGTTCTACTGTTGTAACACTGTAAACATCCTTGGTTCAGAAGCAGCATTTAAAGGCAGCTGATGAAAAGCAGTTGTGTCCAATTAAACATTCCTAATGATGGGAAGTTACAAATCTATACTATGCGGTTTGTCACTGTGAGCTATAGAGGGGAAGTTAAGCTGGTAAATCTCTAGTTAGACTGAGTGCAGTGGAATGGTCAGGAAGAGATGAATTAGGAAAAAGAATTAGATATAATCCTTTGCCATCTGTCTTTATTTTGCTAACCTACTTGACAGGACACTACTGAAATCTGCAGTCATTTTTTATCTGCTTCATGTAGCTGAAGAGCATTTGCTGTACAGACTGGAATTAAAATGCTATGCTTCCCAGTAACAGTCGGCTTTCCCATTTGTTGACCCCATTTGCTTTCCTTTTAAAAAAAAAAAAAATTATGACTCCATTCAGCCAAATGCATCATTTATTTTTGACCTCTTCCCCTCGCTAGGACTCAGACCCAGGTGGTAAAGCTTAAATAGATTTTACCATTGGCTCTACAGGGAAGCAAAAGGGCTGTTAAAATGTACGTACTCCATGCTTCTCCAGCTTTCAGCCTGAAAAGCATATATAGATCTGGAAGAAATGTGACAATTGACAGAGTGTCCGTATGGTATCACAGTTTCTCCATAACAGCTTTTGTCTATAGGTCTTCATCTAGCAAATCATGTAAACACGAGCTTATCTCTAAGCACATGCATGAGTATTTTGCTGCCTCTGGATTTCAGTGTACAGGGGATCCTACTGATGATGAACCAGATAAGAGGATCTACTGTAGTGGAGAAAATACTCTGTAGCTTCTGCACGAAAATTTACCAGCTGCAACCCTGGGAGCCTTTAGTCTTTTTAAAGCCCTGGTGTTATTACTGGGAGTAATGCTACAGGAAGGCGGATTAAAAAAATTCCCAAATATAACCAAAGCAAACCACAAGGACCAATCCGGTTCTCACTTACTTCCGTGGGAATAGAGCAAAATGCCACTTTATTTTGGGGAGGGAGGAAAGAAGGAAGGAAGAGAGGGCGGGAGGCAGGGAGGAAGCTTTCACTTTATTTCCAACTCCTAGGTATTTTTCTTTGCAAATGTGAAGGTTTGCAACTCAGTGTCTTTTCAGAATGCAGGGTGTGAAGAACTTTGTAGCTCCTCGGCTTCAGAAAATACAGCATAGGTGAGTAGCTTTTCAGGGATGAGCTAAAGTTAATCTGCTGTCCCTTCTGGGAGCATAGAGATAGCCCGCTAGGTACAGAGAAGTTATCTTTGGTTTTCAGATCAGTGGTGGAATTGGTCAGGCACTGGTTGAGAGCAAGGTTATTTCCTCAGTGGGAAGTCAGGACGCAAAAGGCCCAGACCACTGCTGCCTTCCATCTCTCACAGTCTTTTACATCAATGTGAAGCAAGGGAAAACAGGTTTAAAATATTCTCCTTCATCTTCCATAGTACTTTAGGTTGCGCTGGTTTAACTAACCTCACAAGGAAAAAAGCGGGAGTAAGTTGTGTCAAGATGTAATTTTCACACTTTGACTTCAAAGAACTTCTTCCAAGTTTATTTTGAATTTCCCGTACTAAAAATAAAGACACAGAACAACTCATCAGTTTAGCTGAGAACAGCAGCTTTGAAAGCATTAGGCAAGAAGAAGCTCTAGTGTTTTGAAAACAGCTCCTAATGCTGTTGTCTTTAATGGGGATGGCTAATCTTCCCTGTTTTCTCATATTCCCAGTGAGTCTCTCTAAGTGGAAGCCTGCCAGTTATTCTGCAAAACTCCTGACTCATTCCGACATCATTTAGGACCTTCTTAATTGATTGCAGGATACCTTCAAAGTCAGACGAGGGCTCTTGTTTGATGCTGTAAAAGGTTTTCCAAGAGGTTCCGATCTCTTCAGTTTTTGTAGTGTATTTTAAAGATAGTGGGATCAAAGGACAAACCCCCAGATAAGCTCATTTTTAGAAATACCTCACTTTTACAATTGCATTATAAAGACAGTGGGGGGTGTTTTTTAAAAATATTTTTCAATTATTAGTGAATTAATTTACCTTGGCCTTGCAGGTCTACCTTGGGTTCTCTTCCTGCTGTCCATATAGGAATAGTAAAAAGGAGGCATTTATCATATTGTCACAACATTTCTTTTTTGCTTCATCCCCTAAATCTCAATCTCGTAAAAAATTATAATGGTAGTCTTTTACACATTTATGAGGTCTTCCATTAAAGTCCATTCAATGCATTTTATAGACAATAACGTATGAAGCCTCAAAGCACACTGCCGAGGTATTTATTACCACATTTTTACACTCAGGAAGATGTACCACAATAATCACACAACCTGAAGACCACAATAACTAGTCATCAGGTTTTGGGCAGTAGAAACACTTTAATGGAACCCAGCATTCAGAAGCTGAATAATTTTCTGAAAGTATGGCTCTCCTCTAGTAGCTGCCCAAAAATGGAGGCATCCAAAATAACTCTCCATCTTTGAGAATCTTGACATTTAGATGTTTTCTTCGACCTCCACCTCCTGTCACTGCATCTAAGTAGTTCTCTTTTTATTCAGTGTTGCATAATTCTTGAAACTTCCCACTGTAGAGGCATAACACTGTGTTGCAAAAAAATTGCTTTCTTCAAAAAAAAAAGATGGCATTTTTCAGAAGCATTTGACCTTAGCCTAGACCCCTTCTGGTTTCCATTGAAATTACTGTATATATGAATGCTGAGCAAAGCTGTTTCTTTGGAGATCTTGCAATCTTTTTCGTGGGAAACCGGTTTTACAATACATGCTCATATCGGAGTTACATCTGTAAGCCCACTCTAGAGATCTCTGGCCGTCTGTGCTTTAAAAAAAATGGTGTTTACAGATCATGGTGCAGATTTTTCCTCACAAAAACATTTGGAAAACAAAAGCCAGAGAGAAAACTCCCAACTTTTGGTTAGCTCTGCAAGGAAGTTCTCAGACAAACTATCGTAAAAGCCTGTTCTAGATTCAGCATCACTACCAGGCCAAAATGCATGGTCCTGCTTTACCTTTCTGATGAGATCCTCTCACATACCAAAAAGGTCCTAAACGTCCATGTTGATACATAGTTTTTGACACTAAATGCATAAATTCTAACTAGTTCCATATTCTGGACTGTAAGGCGTCCTAAAATGTGCTGCTACTAAGAAAAACAAGTCTAAAAATAGCATTGAGGTGTGTGCATGTTTGACTTTGTATGTGGAAGGGGAATTCAGCATTTCTCATCTCTTGATAATTCTATGTAAATATACTCAGTTTATATTATATAAATACTTTCCCCCCCTAAACAGCATTGAGGCAGATTCATCCTGGACTCTTAAGAAATGAAACATTTGTGTAGCTTCTAATTTGTGGATCACTGTTAAAATGTTGCAAGAGATACTTGGTTAGTCATGGCTTATGATATGAAGTCCAAGCCAAAATCCTGTTCGTGCCGGTATGGAGTAATACAGAGTTAAGAAGGATCAGTTAGAGACAGGAAACAACCTACTTTTGTCAGTAAAATGTTCTTTCACTTTAGAAAGAAAAGGAACCAAAAATGATTTTTTTTATACTCACAAAAACAAGTTAAACCTTTCCTTTCTCTTAAAAGATACCCTCATATCTGGTAATAAGTTTGGTAAGATACGACATTTCAGCAATACTTCTTCATTCAGGACTTCATACGTGACAAAATATACCTGAGAGATGAGGGAAAGGGAGAAGATTAAAATAAGTAATCATGCTCTTAAAAAAGAACCTCAGACTTTTAACTCCTGCAATAACAAAGGAGACCCAGCAGATGGTGGAAGGAGACCACGGTGCCAAAGGAGTGTGCTTGTCATTTTGTTCCAGTTATGGACATTAGCCCTTAAAGGAAGTTATTATTCTTCGTAATGCACTGTAAGTGTTTAAAAGAAAAATAGGACCAGAATTGTTTTGACTACGCATTTTGTGTCCAAAAATTTAGATGAGATCGTGTAAGACTGATTTTGACTAACGTGGCAAATGTATTCTTTTTAACTGTGGATCTGAGGCTGTGTTTTAAAGCCAATTGACATAAATGACAGTAAAAAATTACTTAACTAATAAAAATGCTGGTGGCTGCTTCTATTTGTGTCTAATTGTTGTTGGGGAGGGAGTGTATTTTATTTGTCTTTCTTTTTTTGGGGGGGGGAAGTGTTTTTGTTTTTCAAGCATTTTGATTTATTGTTCAGCTGGTAGCTGAAGATCATATCTGCATTACCCAAAGATGTAACGAGAAGAAAAAGACTTTACACTTTCAGACCATATTTGCTCTCTGAGTGACAGGACCCTGCAGAGCTCCCTATCTGCAGCAGCTTCCTGTCATGAGTGCTAGCGAAGACCTGGAATCCAGCAATATGTCTGCTGTAATCCTAAGAAATGTACAATTGGGGGCTGACATCTTGTTTCATCTGGTTCATTCTTTAAATATTCTCTCTCTCTAACTTCAACGTCTGGCTTACGCCATATCAAGATAGACATTAAACACCTGAGAGATGATCCAGATCAAAGGCACCCTGATTTTTCTCTGTAAAGGATCAACTATTACATAAAAAACAGTATCAGTGTTACTGCGATTTTGATGGCACTTTCAGTGATTAGAATGTGCTTCAGAAATACCGGGACAGAAATGCTGACAATGGGGAACCCCCCTTTGCATCTGCAAAGGTTGACAGGAGGTAGGTCTGAAGTGTCAGTGTGACACACCTCTTCCTACTCGTCGTTTTGGCACCTAAACCTGCTGTCCCACAAGCACCCCAAGCACTCCTTGGCCTTAGCAGAAGGCCCGTAAAAATACATTCTCCGAATAGTTTTCAAACAACTAGGCTTATTTTATTACAGCAGGCTGAAAATAAAACTGATGGGAGCTTAGGCCTTTTTTTGATTAGCGGACGTCCTATCATTTTTCTGTTTGGGGCACGTATCTCCTGCTGAGTGACTCTAAGTGGGCTTATTTTGGTTGATACTCTTTACAGACGTGGTGGCCGTAGCCGGTGGACGCCCACTGCTCAAGCTTGAAAAGCTTGCCATCGGCCCACCGTCTTTTACAGTCTTCAGAGATGAACAGCAGTTGCTTTTTCCTGCCCTCAGTGCAGTTCCCCAAAAGGATGTATTTATAAGGTGCACTTCTGAGGTCTCCCAGGGCCACCAGGTACATTGCTCCTCCTGCCCTTTGCAGCAGGCAGGGAAGCCTGACCGGCCACAGCTGCGCTCCCTGATGTACTGGGGCCCTGCTGCTCCCTGCCTCCTCTCTGCCTCCCACCCAGACTGCCGGCTGCCCGCTACCTGCAGCTCAGCGTTTCAGTGCTGCGGGTTTATCTCTTTCTCTGTGTCTTCTGTGCTTCTCATCCAGTGCTTGCTATTTATCTCTGTCTCTTCTGTGCTTCTCATCCAGTGCTTGCTAAGGTGACGTTATCCTCTGCCTGAGTATCCAAGTCCATGGCAAGTCCCAGTTGGGCACTTCAGTTTTGTGGCTTTGGTCACTTTGAGACCACAGCATTAAACACGAATAGCACAAGCTGCATGAACCTTTAATGTACCATTGTACATGCTTAACATCTGTCTCATTTTGTCTCTTCTGTGCTTCTCATCCAGTGCTTGCTAAGGTGACGTTATCCTCTGCCTGAGTATCCAAGTCCATGGCAAGTCCCAGTTGGGCACTTCAGTTTTGTGGCTTTGGTCACTTTGAGACCACAGCATTAAACACGAATAGCACAAGCTGCATGAACCTTTAATGTACCATTGTACATGCTTAACATCTGTCTCATTTTATAGATAATGTACTGCTTTTTTTTTCTTTTTTCTGTTCAGTTCTTTTGGGAGCAAGGCTATTTTCCTCTGTGTCTGAAGGGGCTGTTCTTTCATGCCGGAGTACTGTACTGCCTCATGTGTACACCTGGAAGTGGGCTTGATGGTGGAGTCGGTGTGTCATTCACACATGATCACAGATGACTGCATTCTGCTTGAGTTCTTCAGCAATGTGTTTTCTAGGGTATTGCATCTATTCCCACAGTCACTGCTCTTTTTCTTCTGCTTCAATCTGTGCCCTGTCAATCAGGTCTGCAGAGTGTGTAATTCACTGCTATCTCTGTGTCTTCTGCACACAGCAGGTTAATGTATTTGAGGTTTCATGGAAATACGTGTTTACCAATGCTGTATTACATGAGCAAGAACTTATCTGCTCAAGAAAATAGTTTGCATCCCAGAACATGATATGTCTAGAGGAAATAGTCTGATAGGAATACCTTCTTCTGCTGGTAGTTCTGGGAGGTCTTTATTTCATCATTCACGGGAGGCTTTGGCTTTCACATGTTTCTTCTGTTTGTCTGAGATTCCTTTCATTGCTGCTAGTCACATTAATGATGCCACCGCTGAAGGCATCAGAAGATGGAAGCAGATTGAGCCGGGCTTTCTGTGAGATTGTTTCTCCATTCAAGAACGGAGATGCTATGTATTTTCTTCGTGATCTTCAGCATTAATAAAATTTCAGGCATTTTACGTGCTAATTTGGCTTTGCCATTTGGTGGCGATGCTGTGGTGATGATCGAAGTGAGTAAATTTGAGGATGGATTGCAAGCAAACAGATCTGAGTTCCCACTGCATGGGATGTTCTGCCCGCTGAAGTACTTCATTGCTTTAAACTCATCCACTGACCAGAAGTCTGAGTAGCAGCCCAAATAGCCAGATTTGGGGTGGGGAGGCGCATTCCTGTTCTCCCCATGGACTGTGGGAAGAGCAGTGTGTTTCCACTTCTTCTTTGCTGGTTACCCTATACATGCCACAACAGACCATCAGATGTTGGCTAGCCTCTGTCACATTTGGCCAAGACAGAGTATTACCGGCTTCCTCTGCACAGACTGCAGCTCCAGAGAAGAGCTGGGCAATTCCCAAAGAAAGTGTCCATTCCCCGCAATCTGGGTATTGTGATTTCCTGTACATTCAACCTGTCTCAGTAGATCCAGTACTCTTGAAAATGGGGACATTTCCCCCTGCTTTCTGGCCTTTCCAATAGAAAAAATGGAGGTCACCACATGATTTCATCTTGGATGTCTTCCAAATCCTTTAAGTGGTGAACTTGGCTTGACGGAGGCTTTCTGTGTCTTTACATTGTTTCTGTCAGATTCACATTCAGCTGCCGTATTTTTGGGCTGTGTACAGTGGCAGCTATAACCATGTCAGCCTTTTTCTTCATTTTGGATACCTAAAACTTAGCGTGAATGCTTCAGAGGCGTGTGCTGAAGGTGATATGGGGCTGCCAGCAGCAATCTAAAATGCTCGCCAACAGTTTATGATCACTCTCTGCTCAAGTGTTTTCCTATTCATGGTTACACTGACAATACCTTCCACTTGTAGATATTACTGAAAGATTTAGCTTTTCTGTTTGGATATATCTCTCTGTTCTGCTGGAGATACTAAAATCGCGCTATAGGTTAGCAAGTGGAATGTGTCTTTTTCTAAGGGGTAGCACTCCTCATTAGCAATATGTTATATATCTGCCTCTTTATTAAAGGTGGGATAATTAAGTGTCTGCTCTTTCACACGTGTGATAGTTGCATCCTGTGATGACACCAGTTGTCCATATTGCAACTTTATTCAGCGGCTATATCAATGACTTGCACATATGTGAAAACCGTGGAAGAAAAGTTGTCAGATAGGTTACAAATCCCAAGAGACTCTGGATGGAGTCTGTGCATTTGAGAGTAGGAAGCTGCTGTATTGCTCTAGATTGCCGAGGTTGGTCCCAGCCCTTGGGAGATCAACAGATGTCTCATACAGCGTACTGCAAACAATCCCAATGCCATTATGGTTTTATTCAGCTCTAGATCTATTCCCTAACTCTTTCTACCTGACAGTTGAAGATGGGATCATGATGTATCACAGCTTCTGCCACACGATCTCTGCCTCCATCCCCAGAACATCAGCAGCCATTACACTGATCCCTCAGAGTCCTTTTAATACATCTTGCTGACAGCGCTGATGCTCTCCCACCTCACATCTGATCCCAGTGGTGCTCTCAACCATTTGCATCTGCTCTTTTCCTGGATGCGATGAGGTAGTTTCTTTCCTTCTCCAACAGTTCTTGTCAATACTCCATGTGCCATGAATACGTTTGTTCTCGCTAAGCTGGATATTTCCTCGCCTGTAGCCATTCAGTTGAACACTCTTTTAGTGCTTGTTGAAGTTACTTCAGTCTTCAGAAAGGGGTAGGCTGTCTGGCTTCTCAGCATCCATACTGCTTATGTGACTTGTGGTAGCCCCTGACATTAGTTAAAGATGTCTTCCTTTTCCATTCCCTCTACTGCTCCACTTATTTTTTCCTGTTATGCTGTAGTCACTCCTGGAGGCACAAGTTGTAAAGATGGAAATAGATGAAGGCAACTGTATGCCTGGAAGACATCCTCCCCTTCAAACACTTCTTGATATGCCTCCTAACAGCTTCATTGCAGGGATGCTAGCGAATATTGCCAGCTCAGCACATTTAATTTTTTTTTTTAATTTGTTCTGTTTGCATTGCCTGCATGAATTGTTTGCTTCAAACTTAGAGCCCCTGTGTGGTGATGAATTCACTGGGTGCAGCTGAAAGCAGAGAATTTGGTGTTGCCAGCAACACCGACTTGACTTGCCATTTGCTCTGCCTAATGGCGTGGGGTCATTGCATTGCTTTAATTTAGCTTTGCATGGTTATAATTCCTTTCCCTCCTTGGCATAGCTCTAAGGAAGCCTTTGCAACCTAACACATTTAATAATGTCCTACTGTCTCCCCGGCACTCATTCTCCTGACTAAGTGCTGCTGCTGTCTCTTGGCACATAGCTCAGAGTTTTATTTTTGCCCTTTTGCACCATATTAACATCATCACTGTGCAAACTTTCCTATCCTGTGCACATTTTTCTCGCAGCACCAAAGGTCTTCCCTGATGTTCTTTGCTTCATATTTATGCATTTGCTTTTGATGTTATTTTATGCTTCTCAGTTCTGCCTTCTGAGCTAACTGCATCCACCCCACCTATGCTCTGCTTTTGGCTGGGTGCTTTTGCAGCAGCTTTAGACACTCCTGTAGTTTACTAGCAGTGAGGACAGCTTTTCTTTCAGCAGTCTCACTGCACTTTTTTCCCACTTATGAATCTACCACTAATTACTTCAGGTTTTAAGATTGCATACTCACATGAGTCAGCCATTTTCTGCACAGTTTGGCAGCATACCAATCTATTGTTTCTCCAGCTTCTTGATTACACAACTGTGGGGCAGATACCTTCTCTATGTGTCATTTTTCTGAGGACTGGAAATGCTTCTGAGGCATTTCTAGGATTTTGCATGGGGTTCTTCCAGTCTGCAGTTGGTATACATCCAGATGCTGCAGAAACACGTGGGAGCCATCACCCAGTACAGCTAGCAGTGTGAATGGGCTTATTTTGGCTTCCTGTTTACCCAGCCCCGTGGCAATGGGTTACATTTCCCATGTGACTCTAAGGAATGGCTAGCAGAGCTACTGCTGGTACTTCCTCTTTCATTTTCTGCAGCTTTGGAACAGGAGCCTGGTGTGAACCCATGATGTCTTCTCTGTACTTCTGTGTTTTGGGGAAGTGTAGGGTTGTCTCTTTTTTTCCAGTCTTCATAGCTGCCTATGACACATGCCTGCCTAATCTCTTTTGCCACCATATCCAATGTCCATAGTGGCACGGAATACGAACCTGACAGAGAACCAGGGAGCCAATGTTGGTGGCTGGTCCCTATCTTCTCCCCTTTCCCTCCTCTTCTGGGAGTGCTACAGCAGTAAGGAGCTCCCCTGCTTTCAAGCAGAGCTACCTCCTCTTCTGGAGCTCACGCAGCCCGTCCCAAAAGGAAATTGCCAGCTCTTCCTTTGTGGTGCTGCTTTGTGCGGGCTCTAAACAGTCAACCAGGGAAGGACTGCTGTAATGGAGACTGTGGATTTTGTACAGGAGTCAAAGCAAGACACAGCTGTGCAGCCTGAAAGATGATCAGAAGATAAAATGGCAAAGGCTGAATTTCTAAAGACATTCTAATGCCAATTAGAAGTCTGAAATCTTCCTGGCTTGCCCTGCCCCAGAAATTCAGATCAAATCATGCACTGAGTTGTTCCCACAAAAGGAACTGGAAATTCAATAGGTCAGATTGTCAGTTAGAATAAGTCCACTGACTCCAGGGGAACTACTCCACTCTCTGTCGTCAGAGAACCTGGCCCCATGACCGTGAGCTGCAGATTTTCCACATGGCTGTTTCCTTGGGACTTGCATCATTGCCTTGCACAACAAGGAGAGTCCAAGGTCCCAGTGTAGGAGGATTTTTAAGGAAGCAAAGCAAGAGACCCAAAAAAAGCTCAAGTTCATCTTGTGCCTCCATAATACCACCTGGTTTAGTAGACTTGTGGATCAATATCTTCCCACATCCTCAGGTGCCACGTGATTGGTGCCAGATCTCAGTGCTGAGTCCTTCAACTCACACAAGAAATGGGGGAAGTCGAGGACCCCCAGAGCAGCTGTGCTGTGGCTTTGCTTCTAGCCAGTCCCACGCCATCTATGATGCAATACTCACAGGATCAGGGTACAGATAAAGAATGCCTTAAAAGCATTAGTTTCCCTTACTGCTGTCTCCTGACCTGCTGCTCATTAATATAGGAAGGAATATCTTGTATCTCAGTCTTACAGTGAGAACCCAAATCATAAGATAACATGTAGGATTTCTAGGATGAGCAATGCCAATGGAAATGAGTTTTAGAAATTCTGCCTGAAATTCCCAAAGCATGACATTCGCCCCTAGGCAGAAAGCCTGCAGGCAGTTCTGTGCATCAATTAATAGGTGTTAAGTCACCCACTCAGCCTCATGTGGGCTGCTCCATCAGTGAGATTCAGCTAAAAATCACAGTTAGGAAGAAGAATTTCAGTGCTGCTATGAAGAAGAATGATCATTACCTAACACACCTCTCCTTGCAAAGGCATGAATTCAGTGATTTACTAGTTCTTGCCCATTGCTGACTACTGTGATCTTACATGCTGTATATCATATTAACAAAATAAGAGCTTTGGTGTGATCCCTTCCTGCCCCCTGCTGTTACCCTGAACCTTTTATCTGAGGACTGAAAATGTAAACTGTTTGTTTTAAAATTGTCAGGACAGCAGAGGGAAAAACTCTTAAAAATGAGCTACTAATTATTAATGTGAATGCTTTTCACATCCATCTCCTACTAACTATCTCAATGGAATGATTCAGTTGAACATCGCACAGTGAGAAGATCCATTTGTCATACTTCTTTAATTTTTTATCCATTTGTAAAGCATCTCAAAACCTAGCCAGCAATAAAACAGCAAAGAAATTGCCCAAGGCATCCTCTTAAGGAAGCAGTATGGGCTGGGTTCTGTTCTGCCACAGATTAGTCTAAATCGGTAGTTATTCCATGATGTCAGTGAAACTGAACGGCCAAAATGCAGAGGCGAATCTGGCCCCATGATCTAATTGTGTGATGAAATTGCTAGTGTAAATAATGACTGTTGCTGTTCAGCTCTTCCCCCCCACTCCCCAAAGTGCTTTAATGAATAATGAATTTTATGAATAAGCTTTAATGAATGACTGAATACGTTTTAACAGCCAAACTAATAAGATCGTAAGTTAGAACACTTTCCTTCACACTTTCCTCTCCTCCTATAGCCCCGCTGCCTTCCCTGGCTTCCTTGAACCAGAGAATTGCCCCTTTAAACTACCCATCAATCACACATACAATTACCACATCCCAGAAGGGATTATCAAACTGCAAAAGTGGCCAGTTTTTAATTCCAGGAAAGACATTCCATATTTGTTTTAGACATCTAATTTATGTTCCAAAATGCAAGTGCTGAAACAGAACAAACCTTTAAGCATTTATTCCTTCCTTCCCCGCCCCCCGAGATTAAAATCCATTCATTTCGATCAAGTCATTCAGAGGAGGGCTGTAAAATGAATGACATAATTAGCCACTTAATATAGTGCATATGGAATTTTAATTCCAGCTGAAAATCAGACAGGCTTTTCTAAAGCTGTTCACTGGCAAAAAAAATTGTGGTATTTGAAGACAGCCAACACTTCTCCGTTTAGTGCTACTTTTTTGTTTGGGCTCCCTTGCACTCTAAGCACTACTAAATAAACCTTGACTTCCATCATAAGGGTGCAAATATACCATTACAGATGGAAGAAGTCAAGAAGACAGTGAGACTAAGGACCCAGTTTTGCCAGGTTACAGTGCAATCACAGAGAAGGAAGCGACTGCTCGTCTTACTGAATACTATGGGAACCAGTTTTGGGACAATTTTCTGAAATGTCTTCCAAGTGGCTCAAGGACAACATTCAAAAATGGAGGCACCTCCAATCAGTCCGTACTTCTGAAAATACTTAGTCATGCACCCAAAGTCATATGAAGAACATGTATCTGATCCAGCAGCAGTTTTAACCAAACGCCTTCTGACCAAAGCAATGGGATTTTATGGGTGCAGCTTAAAAATTAATCAAAATAAACAAATAAAACACCCCTTACAGGAGAGCTAGAAGGCAACTGGGCAGTTTGCTATCTGATGAACTTGACTGTCTCTGTAACCAGTCCATCCTGTTAAATCCTGCTGGCCGCCCGTTTCTGTCCTGCTTGTATTGGCATATTCTGCAGGCTTTTAACCATGTTACTGAGTCAGGTAACACTAAAAGATGACCCATTAGCCAGTTAGATTAAACAAGAGACACTAAACAGCAGATAATAGCCAAAGGGTAGGGAATGGGAACAAGTCAACATTACTCAAGGGGTTAGCAAGATATTTCAAAATGTAATCTCAGTGTTCATTTCATTGAGTAAATATACAGTCAACCCCCATTTGCACAAGCCTTGATCACATGAAGTAATCATTTCTGGGGAAAAAAGCCACATTCCACCGGTGTGGATTTTGTGTAACAAAATACTCTCACACACACACACTCCTCCCAGGCTTCAGGAGCGATTTCATTTACCTGCATTACTTTCACTGCCCGCTGGTTGCTCTCAGATCTATATGCCCATACCACGGGGAATGCAGCAGGAAGTGCAATGGTTCCGCTATGAAAAAAAGGCCCAAGAAAATGCTGGAGACAGAGGGAAAGGTTAAAAAAGCATGTGTTTAAAGTGTTGAAATCCCCTGGCATTGATCTACACCCCAGATTACCTCAATTACATTCTTTTCTTTCTTTTTTTTTTTTTTGTTCTTTTTGTGCAAACCAAAACAACCATATTAAAAATATGCTTACCAGTATAAAACTATATTCTTTATGTTCTTTTTTTGGTTTGTGGTGGTTTTTTTTTTCACAAGGATTGAACTGAACTTTGTAAACCTGATGTGTTCTTTATACTTCAGGTTGCATGTGGGAGTTTTTTTCTTATTTTGTTCTGAGAGAGGGGGTGAGGCAGAGCTTCCTGACCCAGACTAATGGAAACCTTTCGGGGTTCCCCTCATACCACATCATGTCAATCCCATGCACTTTACTAGTTGCGTAACTCCAGTCACTGCAACATTATTTTCAGCCTAATCCGGCATACCTCGTCAATGAGGGAAAAATTAAAAATGAACCTGCTCAACAAAGCAGCAGAAGGTCTTTGTGGAGATCTGCAGCATCTAAAATCTAGAAGGTCGCGGGGCCATTTTCCTGAAGAATTGTCCGAGTTGAACAGAAGGAGCACAAAGTCTTGTATCACAACTGGCATACACAAGATGGAAGATGTGCACCAAAATTTTGGCTTTTTCTTCCGTGTCCCATAGGCAGTACGAATCAACAGGGTTGTTGGCTTTCTGGGGGAGAGGCCTTGCAACACCACTGGAAGCCCCTTCCCAGGACACTAGTGCAGGAGCTTAGGCCAGCAGTTGAGTCACATGCCAATCTTTCACTCCGATTGCTACACAGGATTGATTGGGAAAGAGAAAGGAACAGTCCAGTTTTTCCAGTATTCCAGCTCTCGGCCTCTTGGGGACTTGGTGCTGAGGCAAAAGCCGCTGCTCTGATCCTTTACGTAACCAGGCTGCTGGCCTCGCGCGCCGATGCTCTGTTAACCTCCGGAGCCTCACAGCCTCTCACCTTGCAGCTCTCCAGTATGGTCCTCAGCTGTTAAGCATCAGACCTCAAAGTGAAATGCAAACATTTTATTTTTACATGTTTATAAAGGTCCCATCACGACATCCCTGGCCTCATATAATAGTCAATAAAATACGCCAGCAAAGGCCTGCAGACAGTTAAGAAGTCTCACTGCAGAGTTAAATTGTACAGGACCTCCAAAATCATCCTTTCCAGCCTGAGCCAACACAGAGCCTGGCATCGCGCTCTGACAGTCAGCGTATTTGGAAGCAAATGAGGGACCCGCCACCGATGCCTGGCAGTCTTGGAAATGTAATGTTACAAAGACTTATAAAAATGCATCTCAGAGTGTCTTGCTTCCATGCACCACTTTTTTTCTCCTTTAATTATTTGATGTTTTTAACTTCAGGAAACACTTCCCTGTCCTTGGAACAAGAGCAACTGTGTCACAGAGATCATGGTCCCTTTAAAGTTCATGTGGTTACAACACTGATGTCCCACTTCTATCATAAACTGTGTCACTGCACATCTGGTCTGGTCGCATCTGCTTTCTGCATGCCCTTTCCTGCTTAGGGATCACCTTGAGAGGCTGTCGCCCTCCATCCAGCGGCTGGTGAGCAGCCATGGTGGCACTTGTCCAACGGCGGAAACTGATGAGCCATCATGTTTGCCCATCCAACACCAGCAGGGCCCTGGCTTGATTGCCCTCTTGAAAATGCTGCGTCCAGATGGAAATTCCCACTTGGAGAGAACTCTCCAAAATGCATGTATCCATAGGACATTACTGGGCAAAACCAAGCAAAGGAGTCTGTTTATGTCTCTAAAGCCTGCCTCCACACTAATTTGACTTCAGGCCTCATTATTCCTGTTGCGCTTACTGCAGTAGCTTATCACTGTCAACAGGAGGATTTATCAGGGTGGCCAAGCTCTGACTGACTCAGCATGGTTGGAGCTTAAGAACTCCATGAGGATGGATGGACAGAAGTCGGCACGGAGGAGAGCATCACCAGCATTCAGCCCAAAATGGCTGCAGGGGGAAGCTCTTCTACAAAATACAATACAGCATCAGGCAAATTTAAAATCCTTTTCCCAGCTACAACCTCGCTATCATTCTGGACAAAGATTGGAGGCTGTTTCAGCCTGACTGGTGTTTAATACTCCCTGGCCCACTCTGTGAGATGCGAGAGGCATGCACCACAGCAACGTCAAGCTTCAACATGCTGCTTTCCCACAGTGTTGAATGTTGAACTACTGACCATGCTTGCCACCTTTGCATCATGCTTCCTGAGTGGGTTAGACCCACAGACCTTCTCTGCTGCCCTCCATATTACAGACCCACAGCAATCCTCTAATCTCCCTGCTCAAGAAGTAAACAAATAAAAAAAACTTTGTGGCATGCCTTCCACAATACACACGCTTCTCATAATGGCAGGTGTAGAGAAAAGCTGTAGAAAAGGTGGACGAGGTACTCTCTGCATATTGCCTAGCTAGGAGGACGTTCTTTCTGCATATTTTCCTGGGTTGCAATTTCAAACATGATGCTTTGAGTGGGATTTGTCTCACCCTGCTTTAGATATCTACATCTGAACCATCCACCTTTCATATTCAATGAAGAAAAATAGGCATGTCTGGGGTGTGAATCATCTGATTTACTTTATACGTCTCCTTTAGACTGAGATGAATCACATCCCAGAAGTGCTTATTTTCCTCTATTGACTATAAAGGGAATCAAGATGAATACTCAGATACAGACGTCTACATTTGGTCAGATGACTCTTACCCAGCACCTTCTGGGAAACAGCTTCAGGTAACATCCTCCACACAGGCAATCACAACCCTGCCTCTGTCTGTCACTCACCTGTGCCATAGCCTAAAACCAGGACAGTTGTTCACTCATGCTCCCACCCCAAAATCTACTACACGCCCAAAGCCAGCACAGAGATCTGAACACCAGTCTTTGCTAGAATAATCTACAGAAATTAATGGGGGAAATAATTGAGAAATGTATTACTATATTGAAGGAAACCCCAGAATGGAAAGGTAGAATTGGAGTAACATACATGGAAGGAATTATCATTATCGGCATAGAAGATGGGAGCCCATTAAAAACACTCAGTTCAGGGTGGGGGGTGGGGGGCATCCTCATTTCCATTGGCAACTATAGCACCAGGGACCACAAAAAAAAGAAGAGTTATTAACTGTCAGCAGCTTTTGAATTTTTCACAAAACCCAAGAAAAATGGAAAAGGAAGTATCCATTCGGAGAACTCCTGCATTCATCCCCACAGGGCTCTGTGAAAGCAAGTATTGGTAAGGCTGATTCCTAGTGCATTCCCAGTGCTGGAGACGTGATGCGCGCAGAGCGCAGGGAAGTGGCAGTGGCAGATCGCCTGTTGGCACAGTGCTCCGCTACAGCCTTCCACCTACACGAGGACAGCCATGTCAACCAGCGATCAATGGCCTGTCTCCCTACAGCAGATACCCATTTCAGTCCATAGCCATCAGCAGCCTCTGAATTCTGCTGAAGTCTAGCTACAGTTCAGTTATATCCACCCTACATTTATATGATATTCTTATTTACCTGCTTTTGTTCGTATCATCAGCCACGTGCTGCTTATATTTATCGCGGGCAAGCTGGTTGAAAGATTTCACTGAGGACCAGCTATTCTCATGAACGTGACACCCAGCACATGCTGTGGTTTTTCAGTGAAATCAATTAGAAACATTACCTTGTTTGGGATACATTCATTACCCACAATGCTGTTTCCTTGACCCGTCAGGGCATTTTCATAGACATCCTTTGTGGATGTCCTTAAGGTTCAGAAATCTCCCTGCCTCCTGTTCCCATCCATGCCCTCAAGAGCACTCACTTGCTGTCAGAGGTGTCCAAAAATACAGTGCACACTTCTCACATGAGGCACGTACTAGCCAGAAATAACTAGTGTTTCCATTCGGCATGGCTATCTACCCTTTGGTCTTCCAAGCATTCACTATACCCACATTCTGCAGCTACGCAAGGGAACATTAATTTGCTCCTTTTCCTGGCCTAAGTCTCCAGCAAGAGATTTCCTAAGGGGCACAAGAGGACAAGCTGGGTTTCTGTGACTGACAGGCGGGGTCATAGCACTGTTGATATCCATTAGCACAGACCTATAAAACGTTCAGGACAAACATGAGTTCTGGTTAAAAACAAACAAAAAAGATTTTTATAACATTGATAAGTATTAAAAGACAATTCAAAACATCTGGAATCTCAAATAAGTCTCTGTACACACTGTTTTAACCCAAGTTCCCTGATATTCATGGAATTTCCCCTGCACTTCACTCTGAGCAGAGCTGACTGGCTGAGGTGAACCAGGTTTCTTTCCTGCGTTAGGAGAAACAGCTGGACACAGAACTTCTGCTTTGCATTGACCAAAACAGTTAGCTGATGAGCCATTTTTAATGGGAACATTTGGCTGAGCAGCCATCCCCCAAAACAGGCCTGAGTTTCTAAATCCTCTGGCATCACAAAAGGACGTGTGATAACCTTCTTCATGGGTCTGGCATAGCTCTCCTATGCTACCATAGTGCCTGTCACACTCTCCCTGCAACTTATGAGTTGACTCACCTGTAGATGACTCATTTCAAACTATACTCTGAAAACAAAAGGCAATATGCTCAGTGCTGGGTCTCTAGATACGCTAGTTACTGCCAGTGCTATCACTGTCTTCCGTGAGAGAGGGAGACAGGTGAAGCCGAGGCAATGGTGTCCTTCAGATTGCAACCTGAGGACCTGTGCTTACCATCAGAAAGCCACACCTTCCTAACTCAGTATTTCCTTGGGCTGCCTCTGACTTTCTCTGCTTACAGCAGCAGGAAGTTGCACCTTATGACACCTGCCCAGAATATTGAGCGTTTGGCTTAAAAAGCACAAAGTCATGGGGAAACGATGACTAACAGTAAGTCACCGTGGAATCCAGTCCCCAGGAAGTACCTGCAGACAGCCTGGCAAATTGGTATGGATGTACATTAGCTTGCCAGCATTGCATTCAGGGCTAATTTAATGGAGTATTGCTGCAGCAAAAATAGAGGCAGGGATATTTTCTAGTCCTCCAGTGACCAGTTTCAGTGAGCTGTTTCAGACCATCCTGGATCAAAACTACTCCAGTTAAGTTGGCATGCTTAGATCAGGTGAAAGAACATGGTGTGACAAATCTGTGCCAACCTCTGAGGATCGCTTCCTTCAGACAGTCACATTTAAAAGCTGATCAGCATAGCCCCTGAAGCCTTTCATCTTGGCACCACGTGTGGAAGGAAGACATAAAAAGTGCAACTTATACGGGGCTTTGTAGATTGCTGTCAGTGTTGCGAGGGTACTCCTACATCCACTGAGGTCAGTGGCAAGGTTCCCGCTGCCTTCTCTGGGCGCACGGGCAGGGAGTGTTGAACTGCACCCAGAGTTGGGGAGGAAGCACACTTGGAAAGCTGATAGGATGTGCAGAGCTCAAGGGCAAGCTGGCACCCACCTCCTACAGCTGCAGCTACTCAGTGACTGTAAGCAGTACTCTTGTGCGACAGAAGTTTCAGGGATTGAGATATCACTGGGATTTTCAAAGCCGAGCTCTCAGGCAGTACAAAAGACCTCAACTCGCAGCTTTCTGGGACTAGGAGACAGTTCATTCACAGCACCATAAAAATTCAAACCTATTCAAGAGCTGACCTTCATTCGACTATCATCTATTTGAATAATGACACAAGGAGTCAGGATAGAGCAATTGTGTTTTCAAGGCTCTGTTTCTGAAGGGTTTGCCATGTATTTAACTTTACCTCAGAAAACGCCCTTTGCAGCAGACAGGAGTCTTGTGTTATATATAGAAGTGCATGATAGCAATAGACAGAGAGGAGCCACAGGGCTGACAGTAGGTAAGGGTCGGGGCTTTGAAGGAAGATTTGGGGCTCATCTCACTTGGTGAGAAATCTGGGGTCTATAGCAGGTGAATGGAGGGAAGGAGTCGAACCTGGGAGGGATGAGTTACAAGCTCTGTCTCAGAGAAGGAACCTTTTAACTTCTCCTTGCCCTCCCCACACCGCTGGCCCTGATGTGGGGGCTGCTTCTCCCTCAGGAAGACCTAGCTCACAGAGGCAATCACCCTCAGGAAGGCAACCACAGCCCTGCGCTAGCCTCCGCAGCAGCCAAAAGGCAACAGCAGCTACAGCTGGGGTCAGTCCTGCCTCTGGCATCGGTGTTCCCAATCACGCCCAGCTGCTCAGCAGGGGCCTTGCTCCTCTCTCTTGCCAGGCTGGTAACCTACAGCCAAATGCCCCTCGATTTGGAAGTCGGTACTCTCCACCTGCCTCCAGCATATGACCCTGTCCCAGTTTTGGATTACCCCCATGAGTCACATTTTTTCCCCCTCCTTCTTCCAGCCTCCCCAGCAGAGTGGCAGCTCAAGGACAAGGGTAGAACAAACACCCATCACTATCTGGCTCTGACTCCCGATGAGCAGCAGGCTCTAGAGAAGCAGGGGTACAGACCACGTGGCTGAGCAATCTTTATCTCCATGTGGGATTCAGGTGTCATGGGGCTCAGGGGAAAGCCAGTTCTCCTGGCACTCCGAGACAGTGGAGGGCAAGGTTACTCCTCCCTAGGGCTGCCTGCCTCTGGCCTCAGCCTTATAGTGGGTGCCCCACGTTCTCCCACTGAACTGAGTCACCGATCACCTGTCTGTCGAGGGTCAAGCTGGCCATGCCAGTTGGAGACCAGCCAGGTGGCTACCATAAGGACAAACAGGCACAGAGCTTAGGCAGGAGCGTTGGTCCCCCTCGTAAATGTATGTACATGGGCACATGCAAAAGCTCAACCTGAAGGGCTCGGTAGTTTCCTTGCTGCTAATGCAGGTTGCCAAATCAGGGTGCTCAGGAAGCCCTGTCCTGCCCTGCAGCGCTCTCCTATCTGCAGGCAGGGACCTCCTGCCTCTGCTTGGACCCCAGCGAGCACCTCCATCCCCCAAGCTGCCTGCCTGCCCATTTCAGGCATACGGATACCTTCTGCAGCCTAAGGAAACAGCTCTCTGTGGGGTGCTACGCAGGAGGCAAATTCCACCGCTGGGGTCAAATTCCTCAAGCGAGGAATCTGGAAGTCCTTCAATACTGGATAAAGACTGCAAAATAACAGAGCTCGCAGTCCCCTCGGCAGAACTGAGTTTTAACCAGCAGAGCTGCTTTCTAATCTGGCGCTTTTGGTCAGTGGGATTGTGTGAAATGCCTACGACAGTGATAAATCATCACGAACGCTTAGTAACGCTCCTTGACCAAAATTAAGTTACTCACAAAGTGATTTCTTAGAATGACTTCTTTGCTTGCTCTTCCCAAATGATTAAATTGCAAGTCTGTGATTAATTACTACAGCAACTGCACAGCAAACTTAAAACTGTCACCTAAGAACAAAAGGTCTTTCAGATAGGGGATGTTTGCTTTCAGCTGAAAGGGCACATGCTCAAATTTGGTCAAGTGTACCTTACTTGCATTTTAATTCTTCAAGTTGAAAATAGCAGCTGGCTGCATGGAGAAGCAGAAAGGTGAAGATGTCATTGGATAAAACCTCCGACTATTTCTCACAACTGGCACTAACAAATGGTTTCCGGAAGCTAGAGGTCACTGCGCACACAGTCCTACAGCTTTCAGGCATTAACCTGAAGTTATTGTATGTAACTGGAATTCCTAAAGCAAGGTCAGATAGTTTATCCCAAATGTTAGCAAATTCCAACAACTAATCTAACACAGGCGCTTTCATTCCCTCCAGTGGAATGCTTCGGAGGCAAAGGAGGAGTGGTTTTGAACAGGGCTGCTGCTTCCTCAGTGCATACAAACAGCAATCACGCTGCAGATGGGCTTTTTCCTTCACCCAGATCTGACTGTACTGCTGTGACACTCCCCCAAAAGGTATTAAGCCTGATCTACATAGGTATATAATTTTTTAATGCATAGGGCAGCAGGAGACACTAGCTACTCTGTCACCTAAGTGTTTTTGGAAGAGGAAAAAGAGCTATTCAGCATTAAAGATTCAGGAATGTCTGTTGACATATTAAGGAAACAACCTCGGGGGACAGCTGACACGGCTCCAAGAAGCATTACCAAGGGAACAGTGACGCAAATGTCTTCCATTTTTACAGGCTGGCAGCTCGCCAGGTTCCCTCGCCTGATGGCTGATGTAATGCTAATCCCTATCTGGGTTAGCGCTCAGATATCAACCACAGCAGCTCACTCTGCTGCAATCAATATAGCACACTTTTTATAGAAGAGCGTATAAAAAAATTCTGCTCTAATCTACTAGGAATATGTACAGTAGAGTAATAGCAGGGGAAATCTAATGGCTAGCCTGGAGCTCACCCAGCGTGTGCTTTTGCAAGCGTGCACGTGTGTGCGCAGGCTTGTACACAAACCCATCTACACCTCAAATAATGGCAAGTCCAGGCGAGGGCCACACATTGAGAAAGGGCTGGCTGTTCATCACATACAAGAAGAGCCTTCCAATTCCTTTATTAAGTGATGTACCAGCAGAAAAAAACAAGCAAAAAGGGACTGGAAAATAAAATGGGCTGTCAGTTATAGCATGGAATAAAGTGGTTTTTTATGTAGTAATGGCGACATTTTGTACTTCTATGGGGTACTGTCTGGGGGGGATTAACAAAGCCTCGCAGCAGCTCTACAGGGTAGACAGCACCGAGGCAGAATGAAGGACTCAAAGTGAGTCACTAGCAGTCAAAACCCGTCAGCCCCGCAGCCAGTGTGTCAATTCCATAGCGGACACCAACGCCAGTACCTTAAGACAAGACACGAGCAGGAGAGGAATCCAGGGATCCTAAATTACCATGTCATTATCTGAGCAGTAATTTGGCTTGCTCATAAGAGAAGAACTTTGAAAACCTGAGTAACCTCCGGTGAATATAGTCCTGGCTTTACACCTTCTACCGTGGAAAGTCCTTCCAGTGCTTAGCAGCACCCTAAAACCAGTCTAGAGCACTGGTTTGCTACTAAGTGGATCATCACCCTACTTCCTGTAAGCGATAACCCCACACCAGTTTATTTCACAGGATATTGGTGTCATAACTGTGAAAATTTCTTTGTGTGTTCTTGCACCAGATAAAATTTTGAGATAAACTCTGTGGGTAACAAAGTAGATGAATTCCAGCCTGTATCCAACACCTAGTGTGATGAGGACCTTTGCAGGCCAATGCATTGTTTCCTTCTATTCCTCCTTTATCAGATAAAATTTAAGGGGAATTTTAGGAAAATGGTACTTTAAAATAGAAGCTGATTTTCCAGTAATATTAGTCTTTGGGTTAACTCCTGGCAGATGTGAGAAGAATATTAACCACATCATTCAGGATTTCCAGAGGGGGTCAGCTTCACAGATCAGCCTGAGAGCTGGGCTGGTATTTTGGGAAAATCCAGTTACATGGCCCGTGGAGATTTTTTAATCTCTCAGATCCATCCTTTCCCAGGCCACGCTCAAGGCAACCTTTCCACAGCAGCCATTGTCGATTTGACTGAATAACTGCCCCTACCTTTCACTGGCACTAAAAATTAAGGAAATCAGTGTCTGTCCACGTTAGCCCATAACTACTCAAGCAGCCACATGGCATAAAGCTCCCCTGAGATGCTCACCGGCACCCAGCTGCAACCCCACACATCCGTCAGGCGTTTCCTTGCATTTCTGCCTCCCTTTTGCCAGGAGCTGCCATGGCACGATGCTGTTTCTGGCCGCCCCTCCCTCCTCTGCTTTTCATTCCCTGCCAGCTGGGCCCTGGCCAGAGCAGCAGTAGCTGTGGGCAGGGCTGCCTGTGGGAGCGATGGGGGGCTGTGCTGTGCGGGGAGGGTTTTCCGGGTCCCTCCAGCAGGCAGAAAGGCTCAGGGAACAAAAGGAGGAAGGCGAGAGCGGGGCAGGAGGTACCCGAAAGGGCAGGGTAGGTGCGGGGAGGCGAAAGCAGGGAGAGGACAGCGTTTGGCCTCATAACTTCTTCCTTGATTTCTACACCTGCAGTCCCCAGAAGCCTTGGCCTCTTCCATCCACCCGCCCCGCTGAGGCACGCGCTGCTGCCTGGCCCAACAACAGCTCCTCTGCCTTTAGTTTTCAAAACAAATACACTTTAAGTGGATGGATGGTCTTATTACAACAGCCTCATAAACCAGACCAGTTGAGAGCATTAATATAATTATGTTACCCCCATCTCTGATTTGTGAAGAGGTAAAATGTTTGATGACCAAAGAGCCTCCCTTCTCCAACAAAGGATTTAACTGGTTTTGCTCACGTGAAAGTAAGCAAATATCTTAAGTGAAGATACATTTTAGCACACCATATACATGTCAGTGCTCCAGACATGCCCTCCCTTTGCAGCACATACACACGTAACAGGGAGGGAACTGTAGGCCCAGTCCTCCTAGCCGGCAGTCAAAGATGACCTCATGGAATTACAATGCAATCCCAATGTGAAAGGAAAATCCAAGTCCTTCCTAAGCAATACATAGGGCGTTTGCACAATTTTTAACATATGTGTTTGTATTTCTTAATATTTAATGAAATGCTTAAGAAAAAACATGTTCTAAAAATGTTGATGTAATTACAGTTTGTTGTGCTTGAATTCTGAATGGAGAACAGTCTCCATTATTTTTTCCACATGCTCATACTACTTTATATTAAAAACATATTCTACTCAGTCAGACATGTGTTGGTGCTTTATAAACACTTTGCAGAGTTGGAAATGTTCATGTTTAGCAAAAATCCTACCACCATCAAATGCAATGTGGAGAGCCTCCTTTGCAGCAAATGGTCTGCACTCTGATCATGGGAGGTGATCAGAGGGGTCACGTATGAAGGGCCTGGCCAAAGGGACCTATTCTGCATCTGTGTGCAGCTCAGCTGGGCTCCTCAGGGCCCAGCACTGCTGAGTGGAGGGCTCTCCCTCTCCAGAGGACACAAAACTTGAGTGAGAAGACTCCAGACAAGTTAATACTCTGGTCTAGGTGGAGTTTGTATTCTTGTATTTTAAAATACAAGATACATATCAGTTAGCGTCAGTGCCCTGCAAGGTTCATTGCCTTCCCAGCCTCTCTCACACTTACGGTGTGGTCCAGTAATCTCTGACAACCCAATTAATGTGACTCAGCCATTATCACACAATCTTTCTTACTCTAATCACCCTATTTTATTGCCGTACTCCTAGAATTAGTCAGACAACTCCAAAAAGATCATCGTAGTATTTTGTTTTAAAACGTTCATGTAAGGCTGATGTTCATAATCTCTAGTGACCAATTAGTAAAACTAGGTGGTTTTCAGAGCAAAATCCTTAGACTAAATTCACAGGAATGAGAAAATGTCAGCTTTTCATTTTCACAGCAAACATGGTCCTGTGGTTTTGGTGCAAGAATCATCCTTACCCAGGCCACTTCATGCATCAGCTGGGTTTTCCACATTTTTCCTATGCATAAACAAAATAAATCTGGGGTGCGGATCGGTCCCCAGTTCCAAACCCTCTGATTCCTTTCCAAAGCGAAGGCCCCATCAGGTGCAAAATGGATTCCACTTCCCAACTGGAATAATATGTGCGCTACGTCCAGAACCGGGGTCAGTGGGTAGATGGATGAATTCGTGCCGGTTCCATATTAATGGAAGGGTCACAAGGAAAACATTAGCGATCAAGAGCATTTTACGGACCTTCCCTTTACCATGTATCATCCTACACCACATAAATATACATTAGCAGCTTGTGAGAGATACAAGCCAGTTCTTACGCTTTAATGCCTGCTGGCACCTTGATGTGACAACAACATGGTTCAACAACATGCAGGAAATACTGTTGATGGAAATAGGCATTTAGCAAAGAAAAACAAGCATTTCTTTGCCTGAGGAACGCTGAAATGGGAGCATTCTTTCCTGAATTCATGGAAATGCGTTTCCTTTTATTCATTATAGCAACTGTGTGGCAATTGATGATAGTTTTCCTCATTGTTTTCATGTTATACTCTCTTTTTTGATATGTGGTTCCCTGTCCCAGACACACACTGGTCGGGGGGCAAGGCTGAGACCTGTGAATCCTCCTAGCAGCCCTGTGAAAAGCAGGACCCGTGCTCCCAGTCAGGTGATGTGATCACGGTCTGGGTAGGTTGCCCACTCCTTTAGCTCATGTCTTTCAGAGTAGGGCTGTATCCATCCCCACATGTTCTGCTGGGCAGACAACCAGGCTCCTCCAAATGTGCAAGGTGAGGACCACAGAACACAAAAGTCCTATTCCTAAAGCTAGCGAAGGATCTGCTTTAGCCCAGAGCACTGGGGTCTGGGTTTCTTTTCACACTCCTGCACAAGCACAAATTAGCTAGAGAGGGACCCGCCTGTTCTGTTACAACAAGCTTCACACAAAAGTAGAGGATCACTAACCTTGGTCTTAACAGCAGCATCTGCCGCTGAAGGTGTATTTCTTACTGTGAAAACACCCATCAAAGGCAAGCATTTAGCCTTATGCCCTAAAATGAAGACACAGCTTGCTGGAGAGCTGAGCTGAGACCTGGCCTGGCCAACATTGCCCAACAGTATGTTTGAGGAAGCCAAAGAGAACCACACTTCGTTATCCTACCCATTAGGCATTCGTGCTCCATCCAGCTGCGTGCGACTGCGCCGCTGTCTCTGACCATCAGAGGAGCCGTGCGCGGATCTGAGTAGCTGGAATCACTCCACCCTGGGTCATTACAATGCTCAATTATGGCTCCGTACTTAAGTGACACAATAGGTATGGGAATTGAAAGCAGAAAAACTCCTAACCTCTGATCCTGTCTCTACAACAGAATCCCTCGGTGGCTTTAGGCAAGGTACTTAACATGTCCGCCTCAGTTTTCCCATTTGCAGAAGGGGGCTAATAATACTCAGCCACCTACTCCACAGGGGAGTCCTGAGGATTCATTACTTAACGTAAAGTGGCTAGAAGATGAAAACCTGCATGTAAGTGCCAAGCGTTATTACAGTTACCCAGGTTTAGCTTCAATTTTTGAGACTTGCTTTCCTCTTTGAAATGAGGAAAAGTATTCCTTTTAGTTGACCAAGATTAGTGTTCTGCACTGCGTTTCCTACAGAAGTGGGAAGGAGCCTTGGCAGTATGAGAGAAAAGGAGAAAAATGTGTCCCCTTGGATCCCAATCTTCTTTTCACATCCTCTCAGGAAATTGTTTTGAAAGTGCCCGACACTCGGTGCAATATGCTGCAGTCACATGGCAAAAATTTTACTCTTTCAGGAATGTTTTATGAGCCCCAGGAATAAATCATCTCTAGCAGGGATGGTTAAGCATAATGTTGAGAGTCTGTGATTCTCCCCAGAGGTAGAGCAATCATTCCAAGCTTTTCTTCAATTTGGTCATGAAACTTTAACAAGAAAATACCGAGGGCTGTTCTGGCACATCGCTGGGATATGTACATTAAGACAAACCAAGGGGAGTGTTTGGATTGACCAAATTATTTCTTTCGATCTCAAATTGGTTAAATATTTGATTTTAAGTGACAGTTCTGGTATGGCAAACTACTTCCATGGCAATGTGGTCAACATTATGCTTGGTCAGCATCTTTAAACAGACCGGCATAACTGAGTTTGACAATATGACAGTGATGGAGAGCAGGGGAACTGGTCATCCTAACACGAGCTACGCTGAGACTACAATCTGCAATAAATGAGTGCAGCAAACAGAAGGATCAATTCAGTGTTTGCAAATGCTACGATTATCAGAAACAAAGGAAATAATTTTGTCACCCCAGAAAAAAAAATATGGCCTTTTATGATTGTTCTGAAAAAGCCCTCTGCCATGAACTGCTGCCACTCCTAAGAATTCAGAGCATGCAGCTAATGCACATGGCTCTGCTTCCAACTTCATTAATATGAGATTTTGGCACTGCAGGAGCACCGCCTTGTGCATACTGGATCCAGATCTGGCCTAAGCACACAATTATGTTTCTGTTGAATTAGTCAGAGCACACGATGTGGTATTTATGCCAGTTTTCTGCTGACTGGAGGACAGACGTTACCTGATTCTGTACGGTGTCTGCCAGAAATTGTCAAACATATCTGAACCAACATAGTAAGTATGTGCTTGTTCAGTGCTTGGCAGCGCATGGCTGTGATGTCCTGGTCCAGCACGGGGCACTTTTTATGCCAGATTTTCTATCCCATGGAACCGTGGTTTAAGACGTACAGTGCAGTTACATGCCTTGCTTCTATTAACTGAGCTGCCCTGCCCCTGTACTGTAAGGTGTTTAATTCTCATGTGCATGACAGGGATTATATAATTCCAGAGAAAAAGCTCTCCTTTGATGTTTACTCCAGGGCTTTGTGTTTCTTAATGATGCAGTAATTGCCAGGTTCATCTGCCTCCTGAACATAAAAAGTTTATGTCTCACTTCAATAAGTAAATAAAAGGCACCAAGTTAATATGAACAAAGCATGGAAAGAAAAGGAGTGTCAGATCAGAAGAGAAATCTACTATCCACTCCTGCTTTTCTGACTTCCCATTGAGTAGGGTGTAGAGCCAAGCCACCCTGCACTCTGAGTTGCTCCACTTTCAACAAATATTGGTCAAATCCTGCAGGATCAGAGCCAGCTTTGGGATTTTGAGATGTGCTGGCAAGAGGATTCTGCTGCGATCCTCCCTTCCTCATCATCCCTCCCAAGCAGAACAGAGTCATTTGCAGCAAAGTGGGTGGGGAGGGTTCAGAAATCTTTGAGCCCCAATGGCTTGCCTGGGCAACATAGAGGCCAGCCACATGTGCACTGGGGATGTCAGCATCTCAACTATTTTCTAGAAACAATTCCCTCTGAAGGGAGCAGTCCTTCAGACAAAGCCTTGTGATGCATCCAGGTGATTTTTAGGCATTTTTCTCTTCCTTTTCTTCTAATTACTTAGTCATGGAACCCAGAATAATCAGCAATAAGTGGTCAAAAGAGCCACAGAAACAAAATGCCTCTTGGGACATTGCAGCACAATACTGAACTAGTAAAAAGAAACTTCATTAACCTAAGAACAGTGTGAGTCTCTTTGTTTCACCTGCTTTCTCCCATGTCTCTATCTTATTTTTCCTCCTTCCACCTCTGGTTTTTTCTGTCTTCTCCACGTCATTCTCTCCTGTCTTGGTTTGCATTCCCTCTTCTAAAAATACTTTTCTTCTCGTGCTCATTATGTCACTCCTTTTCTTTTCATGGTGGTTTTACCCACGTCTCTCTTTTTCCCCTGGTCATTCCCATTCATTCCTGGCCACCATCCTCCTCAGTTTCTTTGCTCTGGCTGGTCAGTTCTTCCTTGCTCTTCTCTCCACCCCAGTTGTCCCTGTCTGATGTTTTCTCTTCTTTAATCTTTGCCTCCCTGAGGAAATTAAATTCTCTCACCCTGAGTCTCACACGTTCTTACTCCCCATTCTTGCAGTCCTTCCCTTCCTTACACTGTGGATTATTCTCATTCCCTTGCACCTCGCTGCCCCGCAAACCTTCTGTATCCTTATCCATTAGCTACCCGGCAAAATGTCTTTTACAAGCTACGGATGTCACTACAGCCACAGGAGCCACAGTCATGGGAGCGATGTTTGCAGAGACAAGGCTGGGCTGAAAAGAAGCTCCACTTGTGCACAAGTTAACTCATGGGGAGGCTATTAGTTGGGCTTATCAAAGGGTGGGTCAGCAGACAGGAAAATCCCAAGCTTATCTGTTTCTCCTTTGGACAGCTATGCCTGTTTTGTCACTGTAACTAATCCTCTCCTGCTTTCCCAAAGAGCGTTGTCGGTGCTGCACAGATGAAGGGCTGCTGGTTGCCCCTTCCCTTGCCCCTCTTGGAGGTGGGGATGGTTGCTGTGGTCGAAGGCATGCAGCAGCAGAGCCAGATCCCCTCTTCCACTTATGCTGGTATGCAGCTTGGAGCTGAGTCAGCTCTTTGGATGAGATGCTCTTTCCTGTGGCTTGAAGTTGCATCAGAAGTTCACCACAGAGGACAGCTGAGCCACCAGGCAGCAGCCAGCCAGCGCCTGGCAGGGTGCTTTCGCACTCCTTTCATGGGCTTTACCCAGGTAGTTAGTTCCCTGCCGTGCTGTGAGCTGATCCACAGAAAGGACAGCCACGCACAACCCGAGTGCTGGAGCTCATCACTGGCCATATAGAAATTGTGCACAATGTGCTTTTAAGTTGTTGTGATGAATCCCCTCTGCTCATGGCCAGCCTCCACGCCAAATGCTCTCTTTACAGCAAAGAAGTCTAGAAACTACCCGGACTAACTCCTTCCCAAGGGCACCATCACTAAGTCAACAAAATTGCGGTATAAATGCATGTGTCCCATTGTTAGGGGTGGGAGAGCCAAAACTGACAGGGGTTGGTCAGGAACACCCACAAAGATCCTTAGACACAGAGCAACCAAGTTTAAAGCTCCAAAGGTCAGCGCCTTGCAACAGCAGGAGCCAAGCACGGTCAAGCAACTGAACATTTGCTTTTCTGCTTCATATCCTTCCCAGGCCTTTCCTTAAGAAATGTAAAGGATTAATAATTTTGGATGCAGAGCCTGAGTTCACACAAACACGTATGAAACCGGCAAACAATACCCCCATTAAAGAAGCTCTGAGAAGCTCAGAGACTGGAACAACTCACCTCCAAGAGCTTCACCCAAGTCCCACAGGAAGGCTACGGCAGAGCCAGAAATAGAGCCCAGACCTCCTGACTCCGAGCCCTGGGCCCTAACAAAAACACCGGCTTCCCTCCACCATCTCTCTCTTCATACACTACATTGACCAGACTGGAAAAGGCGTTCAAAATAAATAAAACCCACTTCTTGCGCCAAGTTTTAAAAAACATTTTCTTGTCATGGCTGGTTGTTTTTCTCCCACTAGACGTTAGGCAGTCTCCACCGAGGGAGACAGCTTTCCTTTCTTCTCCAGGAAACACAGTTGTCTCCCACATGTTGCACTCAATGTAGCTCAAACAAATGTTTTAGGAAATTCCCCCTAATTCGGTGAAATTGTTAGCTTGGCAGTGGCGCGCTGGAAAGATTGCCTTGGGTTTTTTTTTTATTTTTCCTTTTTAAAGTGTACAGGAGAGCTCGGGCTTCAGACGGGCTGCTGAGGAAGAAACTCATGTTACATATAAAGGATTTGGCAGGCCTGAACACAGAAATTTCCAGAAGTGTTTGCGTGGCAATAGCACTGTGCCAATCCACATTTTTTAGCTATTCTGGACGGATGCCCGGACGACAAGAAAGTCTTGTATCTCCACGCAGTTCACTGGCTTCCCTGAGGAGTTTCCATACTGCATGGCAACATGGGATAATCTCATTTGTGCGCCAGAAAAACTCCTGCTACTTACACTGTTACTAAATACCAGATGTGCTTAATAAAGAGTAAGTGGAGCCAAACCTAGGGTAATCACATAACCTATCATTAACATTTTCTAAAAACAAAAAAAATGCCATTGGAACAGCAGATTACTGTTTTGCTTTGTTTGCTTTACGCCCTGTTACGGGAACCCCTGGGGTGCTGGGAAGGGAGCGCGGCAGGAGCAGACAGCTCTGGCACGGCCGATGACATTGTTTACAATCACACCCCTGCACATCTGAAACATGTGTGAGAAAGTAAAGGCTAAGCAGATTTCCCCTGCGCTGGAGAGGGAAGGGAGGATTGCAGCAGGAAGTCTACGCACCGAGAAAGTGCTGGAGTCGTGTTTCTTCATCCCGGGGAGGTGGCTGGGGAGGGGGGAGCAGCAGCGGCGGCGTGAGTTTAGTCCTTCATGACTTGCACATCTCCAAGTCCCCGGTGCATGGGAATGCGGGAGTGGGCCTTGTTCCTTGAAATTTAATGACAGCCCAAATCCTCCAAGCCCATTTAAAACAATTTTTTGTGCGAGTCAGGGGACAGCCACCACACAAAATGTGTGCACACATTTATTATGGATTTAGATGGATGTTGCGCATGTGCATATCTGATGCTGACCAGACCCTTGAGGGAAATAGCGAAGTCACGGTGATGGCGAGTGAATTCTGCTGCGACAGGCTGTTAAGAGAAGGAGGGAGACAAATGCACTGCGACGTTTGCAGCCCCTATGCACCCCTCGCAGCAGAGGCCCGGTGCGGCTCAGCCCAGAGCCCAGAGACCTGTGAGCCACCTGGGTGCAAGGGGGGCATCCCTCCCTGTAACGAGACGTGGGTGAAAGAGCTGGTTTCTCCCGCAGCTGTTGCTGTGGTTGACAGGGAGGAATGGAGTTAAATGACTAGCAAATGAGGTTTTGTCTTTATTTTAGTGTCCACTGCTACCCAGATGGAAGAGAAGTCTGGCAAATGTGCGCTGACAGGGTTCTCCCAAGGGCGGCCATCTCTCGCAGGTCTGCTTGCTCTGGCTTGGTGGAAGCCAAGGCAAGGGGATGGGAGCAGGGACAAGTCCAGGCCTTGCCTGTTGTGTACATGAAGGTGGGGAGCAGTGAGTCACCCTCATCACACAACAGTCCAGAGCAGTGTCATTGCTCTAGTCCCTCAAGCAAAACTCTGACCCACGTCAGTGGGAGTCGAAGCTATGCAAAGCTGGGATATCTGATGCCAGGAGCCATGCCAAGGGCACGGGGTGAGAAGGTCACAGCGGGTGTCAGTCTGCCACAGCCCAGGAGCAGGAAGGCGGCCACCCCCAAGCACTCACATGGTTCCTAATGTGACTGAATTCCAGCATTTTCCAAAGGCTGGCTGCTGCCCACAAGATGAGAAAGACCAGGGAAATGCAGCAGTCTTGATGCTGCAAGCCCTGTGCTCGTGCCCTCCCTGCTCAGCCCCATTTATTGCACCCACCGTGCAAGGTTGGGTCCACACTCTGTTTCACCTCACAAATTCAGCAGCGCCAGTCTTAAAGGCTGTGCAAAGTGATGGTGAGTAGCACTGCCACCTGTGTTGCGCCCAGTCCAAACAGATGGTACAATCCTGCACTCCTGGCACAGGAGCCAGCTGCACAGCAGGAACAATGGAGCAGCTGGTCTTGCTTGGGCCAGGCTTTTGCCTGATGTAAGTAAGTATTGCCGGGCTGGTCCATAGCCACGAGCTTAGGGCAGCAGACGACTCAGGGCACCAAAAGAGCCATGTCCCCACCACCTATTCTGCCTGCACCGCAGTCCTGGGGAGCTGGGCTTGCTGCTGCCACCGCTTAAAGGTTGGGCTGAGGAGGACGTGGTTAGCCTGTTGGGGGGTGAAGCTCTAGGTCACTTGGGTCCTGCCCCACATCTCCCCCTTCCAGCTCCATCCTTCCCCCTGTCCCGTGGCTGGAGTGGCCCTGGCTGCTCAGCCTTCGGCTGGCAAGACTCAGTTTTGCCTGTGCTGCTGAGAAGCCCCAAGGAGGGTCTAAACATCCTCCAGTGTGCCAATCTTGTTGCTGGCACCTTTCCTGTCTTTGCTACCATATGTCCTGGGCACTCCTGGAAGGCTGAAGGAGTGGTGTGTGACCTGGCAGCCAGAGCAGGAGACAAGAAGCCTTCTCCACCCACAGCGCAGGCACAGAGTGACCAGCTTTCCCAAACTAAAAACCTGGGACAGCAGCGAAGCAGCCAGCAGCCCTCTCCCTCGGTGTGCCCACTCCCTGTCAGCCAGAAGATTTGGTATCAGTGGAGCTGCTAGTTCGGGGAAGCCTCACCCCACCAGCTGTGGGTGGTGTGCAAGAGAGCCAGGAGAAAATTAGGTAGCGGCTGGCCAACGCTGCATCACTGTTTCCACTTCAGGCTTTAAGGATCTTCTAAAAGAGTCAGGAAACAGCAGAGAGGAACAGCTAATCAGCTGCATAAAGGCGCTCCTTCCTTCCCCTCCCTGCTGCCCGGGACTCCCGGCCCCCTGCCCACCCCACCCTGCCAGACGCCTCCGGTCAGCTGCCTCCCTTTTGGTCTCCTCCTGGGAGGCTGGGGGGATGCTCAGGCAAGGCCCTTTGACTGCAAGGGTCCAGGCGTCTAGACACACCCCATCAGATCTGCCCATTCCTCGCTGCGCTGCATAGGCCATTCACTTCAGTCTGTAGGTGAACCAACAAAAAGATGTTTTCCTACAGCCGCTTCCAGGAGTCCGGCAACTGTACTGCCCTTTGAAGTTTGGTTTGTTTGTTGTGTTGTGAAGGCGAACCCATCAGAGGGTCCTGAAAATGAACACCTAACCCCATCCCCAGTTGGCAGCAGGAAGGAAAGGCTTCTGCCAAGCAGTCACAAGGCATGCCACAAACAGCTTGCTTCACCTCCCCGCCAGGGAACAAAGTCCATTGCCATTAGGAGATTTCAGTCCACAAAGCAAAGATGTTTCCCCTGGCTCTGGTTCCCATAGGTCAGACTCATAAAAGACCAAGCCCTGCTATTCAAGATTTTGGTGAAGGGCTTATTTCTTGGATTTAGAGCCTTTCTTTTCTGAAAGGCAAGTCTTTTTAACCTGTATTGTTGACATATTGACTGTCACTGTGACCTCTTCTTTGCTATGCTTCATGTCCAGTCATGTCACTCTAGAGACATGGGATCCCACGAGCCCAACAGGGCTGGCCCATGGGACAAGCCCAGCCCACTTGGCAGAAAGACAAATTCAATACAGAGATTGCCGCTCTTGAGTTTTACGGTGGATCAGGATGCATGTGGGGTTTCTCTGTTCTCTTGTGGCAGTGTGCAGGGGCCAGGCAGAACTGGATCTGCGCTTGGCAAGGTATCGTACAGGTCTGAACCATGGGGCAGTCCTTGACCTGAAGAGCTATCTCTAGAGAGACAAGGCAATAAAAGGGATTGAACAAGGAAGCAGAGGGGACATAAAAGGAGTTCGCAAATACCACCGTAGTGCCATGGTCAATGTGAAAAGAGATGGGTTTTGAGGTCTTTATTAGGAGAGAGCTAAGGAAGAGGCATGAGAAGGGCAAGGGCAGGAAAGAGCAGGGAGGGCAGATGAGATGAGGCTGAGAGGAAGGGGAAGGGGAAAGGGAAGACAACCCTGACAGGTCCCACTATACTTTCTTCTGTTCCCCAGCAGCCAGGAGATAGGGAAAGGTGCACAAAATGGGTCCTTACATGTGCAGTAAAGATGCAGGGGGTGACTCTGGTTCATCACTTCAGTTCTTACACTGGTGAGCCTAAGCTGACGCTGTCTTTTCCCATGTCACGGGGCTGCCGTATCTGTTCAAACAACTTCTGCTTACTTCCATTAATCGGAGCCAAAGTTGGACAAGTGGGCAACACAAATGTCAGGGAACAACTACAACCTAATGCACACAGGAAAGATCTGCTAGAGCTCTCCAACACATTGACAGGTTTTATCTTATCTGTTGCCAGGAGGGACAAAGAGCTGGAGGGACAAAGAGCTAGAGGCACAGTGAAGGTCAATCAGGCACTTAGGAGAGCTCAGAATAAGGGAATAACTGATTACACTGAAGGACATCACAATTGCAATTAAGGTTGAGCTCCAAAAGCATGGGGAAAGTAAGCTGTTTCTCTTCCCCAGCCCAGCATAAGAAAGGCTCCGCACTGGCCACACCAACAATCGTGTGGAAGTGTCATTCCCCTTCGTGAGTCCCCACCATGTCCTGAATGAGGCAGGATGAGCAATAAGCCTGTAAGTATTTACAAGAAAAAAGCTTAGCACAAAGTGCTTCTGGGCACAGCTCTGTTGCCAGTAAAAAGCATGATGAAAAGCATACTTTCTTTGATGAAACCTCATTTGAGTGGTTTATGGGTAAAGGTGAATCTAGTATATATCATATTTGTCTGATGGCAAACAGAGCCCCTTGTGAAATCCATCTGACTAGATGTTCTGAAAAAATCTTCATGAAACATCTGCAAGCTTTGAATCAGTCCATTGTTGTCAGCGTTTCAGCTGGAAATTGTTCTGGATGCGAGGGAATGGTGGGTCACTAATGGCTTATTTCTTATTAAATGCTTTGGGTTTAGGGACTTTGAGGATATGTAGATTTTTTTCTCATTTGCAGCTTCACATGAAGCAAAATACTAGATGAAGGTAAATAACCAGAGCAACTTGCCTTTTGCTTGAATAGTAAAGACCCAGGTTATTGCTGTGTTAAGAAAATATGTGAAAATATGTGAAAAGTGCTTTTGACACTCTAGAAGAGAATATCTCTGTCACTGATCCAGATTAACAGGCCTTAAGATGCAACTGCTGTGGGCCAAAGAGGAAGGTATGTGCTGTGGTTATGCCCCGGAGAGAGACTCAGCATATCTGGCTTAACCTCCCGGCTCTGTTGTTGACATCCTATCATTTTACCTCTCTCTCTTGCTTTAGTACAGCAATTTGAGAACACCAAAAGTAATTGATTGTTTGTGGTTTTAGAGTTAGATACTCTGCTGGATGGCTCTTAGATCCTCTGCTCAAAAATGGCAAGTGTAAGATGCCTCTCCTGCCGGCTTCAGTCCAGAGAGGGCAGTTTCATGCTTCAGGGAACTGCTGAGAAGGTGCGTCTGCTGGACACCCTCTCCATCACCTCTGCTCGCAAGCAAAGCTTTGCAGGTTATCTCCTAGGTTTCACTGGAGGGAAAAAAAAGTAATCACAGCTTTCCTAATTCAGTCCCCCCTTGGTGGACTTTCCGCTGCTTAGGGCCACACGCCAGTGTCCCCGCTAGCCCAGCCCGCTGTCAATTCAGCCTTCTCTCACTTCATTTCCTCGGCTGTTAAATGATGCTGAAGTCACGGTCAGGACTTTAGCCGCAGTGAAACAGGGCACTGCTACACTGAAACAAGAACCTCCATGGAAACACCTCCTGAAACAATGAAAAGTGTGAAATAAAACTGGCTTAGGTGTTTGAGAGCTGCAGCTGCGTGTCACATAGCTGTGATGTTGGCCTACAGCCGGCCGTGGGAAATTCACCAGTGCAAGCTAGGCTAGATCAGGTCCAGACCCCCTTGTGACAACTCCCAACACTCCAGGTGCCGGTTAAAGCACTGCACCCCTGCCTGCATGCCAGGCACTGTCTTGTCTTTTCCCTTGCATGCACAACCTTTAAGATGACCAGGAGCAAGCTGGGAGAGCCCACAGCCATTGCTCTCACCCTCTGTCCCCACGGCTCAGCCACACACGCCACCCTACACTCACAGCAGCTGAGGGCTGATCGCGGCGGGGATTTTGGGGGTGATGCATTAAAAATCTGCTTCACAGGCTCATCTGGGGGTTGCTGTGGCTGGCTCTGCTCCCCGTGCCACCTGCCATGCCTGCAGCTAGGACTGCGCTGACTGCGACTCCCCAGGATGGCTGCTAGTGCCGGAGGGACAATGGGCAAAAGTCTTCACCCAGCCATATCCCTTCAGCATCCTGCTGGGAGGGCTCAGGAGCCTCATCCTTCTGTCCCATCAGTGGGGTTCCCCCTCCCTTCCCCACATCTGTGCCATGGTCTCTCAGCTATAACACTGCTGCAAAAAATGGTGTCCAGACACCAGCAAGATGAGCTCCTTGCAGCTCGCCAGAGTAGTAACAGCGAGAGGCAATTCTGCAAGACTTGGCCCAGGCGTAAGCAGTCGTCCTTAGTAGCCACATGACTATGGCTGAAGCCTGAACAGAAGGCAGAGCACCTGCCACTGAGCAAGCTGGTGGAGGCACGGTGAGAGACCACCCCAGCCGTCAATGTTTAACATGCAAAGGATCATGACCTTGGGGAAAAGGAAGAAGTGATTTTCTGGTATTACTGAGTTATTGGGACGGCTATGGGGATCTCCCAGTATCACACAGAAAATGCATTACATGATCAGGAACGAACCCAGGTTTCCTAATTCCCAGTCCCACGGCAGCCATCGTACTGGTTCCTGCCCAGTAGAAGCCATCAGGATCCATTCAGCGTTTTGAAATGGCAGCTGCCTATATTACTCCAAGGAGCAGCATCTTTCTTCATTTTACAAACTCACTCCAAGTTTCCTTGAATACCCCACTGACACAGGGTGAATTTCTGAGAGTAATCTTTCCTCCTTTTTCCCAGAACAGCAAACATCTGGGACTACTGAGATATCATCTTGTGGTATCGGCTGACTTTTTTCTTTAACGAGTTTCTGTGTAACAACTTCATGATGTTTTTCCTGGGAGGACAACTGTCTCATCTAAAACCTTGTCTCACATATTCCTTTATAGAAGGATGTTTTATGCTAAAGCTCTTGAAAGAATTTCCTTTCGTGCTCCATCCCCACCTTTCTCTGTTTAATTCCTCCCAAATGTCTCTCTGATGCTTAACCTGCAGGTCGTCCTATTCACCAAAAACAAAGCAAAATGCTGGTTTGAATAAGCTCAGGATACATGGATGTCATTTCTGAACATTAGCAGGCCACATGATACTACCAACTTTATCTGATCCCATTTGCTGGCGCAGCCCGAATTTCTCAGGGGCAGGTTTTTTTTAATCCTAGTTCATTATTGTTCAAACCCATCAAGCAAATGGCTGTGGAGCGGAAGCTTGAATGGGCTTGTTTAATAAACAGGCAAAGTCATTCATCTGCAGCATAGCAGCTCTGCAGCAAGGCTACATCTTCCCCCTCCTGCTTATTACAGGGTCTGCGTCGACAGCAGTTATGTTAAACCCTGGTAGGGAAATGCTAGGGAGGGTAAATTTTTGGCTTCGTGCTAACCGCTTTTGCCCGCTGCAAGAAATCCTTGCTGAAGCAAATAGTCTGATTGTTTCCGTGGGTCAGTCACCTATTTTAAATTTATTTCTCACATCTCACTTGGCACGGCTGAGGACACCAGCCCCACGACAGGCTGTGCTCTTTATCTGAGCGAGTGACGGCCAAAGCAGGAACCCACTCAGGCCCCAAACTGTAGCCTTGGGATCTGTTGACGATACATTTGCAGCTCCCTACAGGTCTTATCAACACTGCCATGGAGAGCCGAGATAAGCTGTGAAACCATGGCACCTGCCGGGTTTGGAAAACTAGCCCTAAGCTGTCAGGATGGGCATGCCCCTGTGAGCTGAGAGCTGCACTGAGCTTCTTTACCCCCCTGACTCACCCCACGTTTGAATTAAGGATCAGACCCTCAGCTGGCGTGAACTGGTGCATGGAAATTTGGTGGATCCCTGCCAGGTAGTGGCAGCTGAAGATCTGGCACCCGAATCTATTTTTTATACATAAAACTTGCTATTTTTGCACGACCTTTGGTTTCACAGCAATGCCAGAAAAGCGCCCCGGCTGCGTTTCCCCTACGAAAGCGTGAATGTAAGATTTTGTTGCTGGACACTTGCACCAAAGACATGTTCAAGACAGCTAACTGCTAGTATCTGTCACGGGGCCATTTCTGCGCCGAGCAAAGCGCGTGGGAGCCCTCCCTGTCCCCCCTGCTCCCTGCCTGCTAAAACCCAACTGAAACTCATTACATACCAGGAATACCAGCGTCCCCGCAAAGCCTGTGCTGCGCGGAGGAGGCTCTCCCTCGCTCCCTTTTTTCCCTTCCGTCCCGCTTGGCTAGGTCTTTGGCAGAGCCCCAGGACCTGGGAGGGGGGCGACTTCCCGAGCATACCCACGGCCTCATTTTGATCTGCGGTACTGCCTGCTCATTTCCACTTCACAGATGCTGCTGAGCTCTGCCACTGAGAGACAAATCCCAGAAGGGGAAGGGAGCATGGTGGGGAGGGAAGAGATGAAAGCAGAAAAGAGCTGCATTTATTAAGCTGTTTTTCTTTCAGTGAAAAGAAGCATTTATCAGTGATTTCATATATCATGTGAGATGTGGCTCCCTGCCAATTTCTAAGGATGCAAACAAGCCACTGACATCATACACTAAATATAGAGCAGCTCCTGCTTTAGGTGAATAAATAATGCAGATGCAAAAGCCCAGGTCTTCAGTTACACATTCATTACCATCCGTCTGTCAGGTTCTCATCATCAAGAGAACAACGTCCGACTCCCGCAAGGAGTGACAGGTGAAGAATGCAAAACAACTGCAGACAATAGGTGATTAAACAGAATTTCCTTGTTCTCTGCTTTTTTCTTACAGCTACATTTCGTTTCGGCAGTAATCAACGGTGCAGCTTTTCCAGCGCAGCTCTGCCGCCTCCCCCCTTTCCCTTCGAGCCAAGCTGGAGCAACAAGACTGGGTGGGGAGAGCCTGAACAATGAACACCGCCAAAATGTGGAAACTTCCCTAGGCGCTTAGCGGGGGGAAAAAAACAGAAGAAAGAAAAAAGAAAAAAAAAAAAAAAGGCTCTGCTCAGACTGTGCAAGCAGTAAAGCAGCAGCATCCCCCTATGAAACAGAAGTTTTCCATGCCGTGTCAGAGAGGGGTTTTAATTAGGGTCTCCCAATGCTAATAATTCTTGATTCCTCTAGTGGTTTTATTTAAGGCGCCCATTTTAACAACCGCACAAGCGAACCTGTAGCTGGCTCCACAGCATGTTATTTTAGCTCTCAGTTAGCACCCCAAGAAGGATTAGTCTTGATAATAAAACCCAATCGATACTTCCCCCCTTCTCCTCCTTCAGATCAAAGGCACTGAGCAGGAGGAAGCATCCCAACCCATCCTTACTGGGGGAGAACGGAGACAGGAGAGCAGGAAACAAGAAGACAATGCGCCATCAAAGCTGCCGCAAGGTGTTGGATCAATGACAACATCTGCATGAGGGTCTGGGCTACAATAGAAGCTGTTACCATGGAAACGGGCAAAAAAGCATCAGGAAGGAAGGAGCAGGAGATGATGAAAGGTGGGAGAGCAAGAGAGAATATTTTTAGATCACTTAGGAGGAACGCTACACAATGACATCATCCTATCTCATTATTTGCACCCGTGCTGTATAACGCATTGTGGTGTCTGCCCCAGGCTGTTAAATGGGAAAATGTTATTATGGATGTGAATTATAAATACTGTGGTGAAACTTGAGCTCGGGAGTTATTAGACATCACTATTCTGTAATAAAGGAGAGCATTTAATACACTATGCTGTACAGATTCACTGTATGGTGCAAGAATCATTGTGTCTAGGATTTTAATATTCCCAGAAAGTAATTATGAGTCTTCCTTTTATAGTTATTAAGAAGCAGAGTGCAAATAATTTTACACATTTGATATCCCACACATCAACAAGCCTTTTGCACTGGAGAAACATGGCCTAATTTTCCAGAGTGCTGCGTGCCAACATGCTCCGAGTGAATGTGGTAGTAGTCGTAGGTGCTCAGCACTGCCAAAAATCCAGCCATCCATGACACATGTGAAAGAAGCCTCATTAATCTTGAAAATACAAAGTGTACATTCCACTGCCTGTGTTCAGCTCCTTAGATAGGGCCAGACCCCTAGTTAAGGACCCAGTAGATACCTATGGTGTCTGCTGAATATAGCCCTGATTTGGCGGGGGGAAATTCTGACTCTCAGACCCCACTCCCGGCTGACAGAGGGGAAAGCCTCCAACCTGGAGAGGTGAAACAAGCAGGGGCTCGTCTGCCTTGCACCGGAATGCGGGTGCCCGGAGCCCGCCGCACTGGAGAGGCTGGAATCGCTATTCCCGTCACGCCGCCGGCGGTGCATCCGGAGGAGTAAACCCAGAGGAACGTGTTTCTCGTGACTGCAAAACTCTGAGCCCGCTCTCTGCTCTGGAATAACCATCGGTAAATGCTGCGCTCAGCCAGAGCGTGTCCAGGGCCACCGGAGCCTGTCACTGGAGATGGGCAGGGACTGAAATTCCCAACCCATGCTGATACCCACCGACGCTGCCAAAATACTGCCGGGTGAGTGACAGGGCTTGCCCTAGCTTTTGCCCTGTGCAAAGCGAAGCACGTGGGTCCTCAGCCATTTGTTTTCGCACTTAGGACTAACCCCTGCGTCAGCGGGCGAGAACAGGAGGCGGGTAACCGGAGCGGTGCTGGGGCCCGGTGCCAGGGGAGTGGGCATGGGGCAGGCAGCGGAGCACAGCCCGGCTGCGAGGCTGATGTCATTTTGCAGCGCTCCTCCTAGGTGAGCTAAATGTACCTTCCCTTGCTCACCCCCCTTTCCTGCTCCCCGCCGCTGTGCTGCCCGTCCCAAGGGCGCGAGCGGGCACGGGTGGGCCGGGGACAGCAGCGGGAGGCTGGGGGCCTGCGGCCGCAGCCCCGGCCTCCCCTGCCCTGCCATAAAAGGCACTGGAACGCAGCCCGGCCAACTGCATAAAAGGCACTAGTGCGCAGCCCGGCCAACTGGGGAAACAGAGCAAGAAATAGCACAGAGACGACGGCAGATGAGCAGAAATACAAGTGAGCCAGGGAGTTACCACCTGGCTGTAGGCAGAGGTTGCTTAAAGCAAGGACAACAGGTAGCAAGACCTGATTTTTTTTTTTTTTTTCCACCATGCAATTGCAATGTGCCATTCTCTCTGTTTAAGCTCTCCTTCCTCGTAGAAGATCTGACTCCTTAAATATATAATAAATAGTGAAACATGCTGATGTATGTGTGCTATTTCTGATCCATCTTCAGGGGGAGAAGATGAACATTATCCAACACAGTGTAGCTCAGACTGCCAAGGGTCCCATAGGGCACGTCTACAAAGCAGGACTAGAAAAGGTGAGTGAATTTAGCTGAGCCTGAAATATTAACACCTGAAGACATTTTCTTTCCTAGCCTAAATGCACTCTTCTAGCTCCAACATCCCTAAGTCTGTTGTACTTAAATCTTCTGACTTAACTAGACCATGCCTGAAACAGCAGCCTTTTTTATGATATCAATGGCTAACTCGACTTATTCTGCACATCGGCTTCATTCAGCTTAACCTCACCACCTAGTTAAGCTAATGCCCAGCACAATGCTGAATAGCTTTTGCTTTCTTCCTGGCAGCTCTTTTCTGGCTCTTCTCATTTTATTTTATTTTTGAGGAAGGAGGTTAGGGTTCTACATCATACAATATTAGTGTTGGATATAGATGAAACAATATTTCATACAACTTATCATTTAATTTGTATTATATGTTAGCTTTGGCAGTGCAGGCATTGTAGTCATGCCAGTAGAGAAACTTTGATCTGAATGAGCATAAAACTCAGCCAGGCTTGAAGTAGGGTTGCAGAAAATAATTTCAAATATTAAAAATCTGGCCCGTGCTTTTGGGGATAGAGGTGCTGTTGATGCTCTAAATATCCCATTTTATAAAAGGCATGACTTCTCTGCAAAAATCAAGGACCATTTTAGGACAACATACAACTTGGGACGGGGAGTCACTCTGGACATGTGTGGAATTCACCAGACACATTTTGGGCACTGCCCCAACCTGAATCACAGCAGTCGTGGACATGTACGGCTCGAGGGACCTCCAGAGATCATCCACCCCTCTTCCCCTCCCCTTCCCTCTCTTCCTGTCTGATATCCCCGACTGATATTTGTTTAACCTTTTTAAAATATCTTTGGTGACAGGGACAGCCCTCTGCCAGTGCTCACCTCTCCTGATGGTTACAGCATGTTTTTCCTTTAGCTCTAATCCAGCTCACTCTCACTGAGAAACAGCTCACCTTCTTCTCTGCCTACCTGAAGACTAGTTGGTCTAATGGCAATCCTTACATATTTGACACATTGCCACGTCTGCCCTTATCCTCCACTCTTCCAGCCTGGACAAACCAGTTCTTTCAACTTTTCCCTGTAAGCCACGTCTTCCAGGCTACCACCATGCCCTGCTCTCCTCCACGATCGCCTGCATCATCCCTGGAGCAGCAGGACGCTGTCCTCCGCCCGGCTCAGCCCTGAGGAGGGAGGAATGGTGATTTCCCCAGTCCCACATCTGGTGTGACCACTGGCACCTCCTGGTCGGCCCCTTCCCTGTCCCAGAACACCAGCTGCTGCCTTGCTGCTCGCCTGGACCTCCCCTGCTTTGCTGCTGCCAGCCTGGCCCTTCCCCACGGCATTGTTATCTGCTTGAGTCCTCCTTCTAAGTGTCTGCTGTGCACTCCCCTGTATTGAATTTCATTTTATTGATCTCAGACCATTTCTCCCATTTGTCAAGACCGCTTTGATTTCTAGCCCTCCAAAGTGCTTGCAAAGTGTGCTTCCCCACCTGGAGGTACCCACAGATTTTAAAGTGTGCTTTCTATCCCATTACCCTCCTTATTAATGATATAAATAATAGCAGCATGATCCAAAGCCATCTGCTTGGTCACTGCTCTCCCTTCCCTCCCTCTGACCTCTCCTGGTACTGGGGCAGCGCGCCGCCTCGCCTGTGAAATGCAGGAGGGACATGGGCTTGCCACCGGTGATGGCAGCCTCTTGAAGACAGGGGTAAAGCACATCATCCCACGCTCAGCAGCTTGCTGCTGCCAATGTCGGGCATTAGAGCCTCGCATCTAACGTAGGCACACCTCCATCCAAAGTTAAAAAGCTGTTCCTGTGCTTGTGTGCATGCGTGGGGGTGTTGAACCTCAAGCCTGTATCCAGAAGACAAGCTGGGCTTGGTTTGGCTCGGCAGGACCGCTGAAGCTCGGGCTACCAGCAATGTTTACTGAGCGAGTTTGTGCAGCTTCAGCTCAGGCTTGCCAGGGACCCAGCTGAACAATTAAAGGAAATATCAGTTCAGTCACAGGTTGCAGCACACTCATAGCCCTGCCTTCAATGAATAAAATTAATCATTCTCACTGATTCTCTAATCAACCCAGTCCTCAGAGGTATAAATTACGCTGGCAGATGTATAATCAGGGAAGTTTTCCAAATTAACCTAAAAAAAACCCAAGAAGCCACTGAGTCTCTCAGCGTTGGCTGAGCTGAGCAAGGGCTGTCTAAAACAAGTGCAACACAAAACTAGGCGGCAGCAACCGTGCCTTCTGAAAGACAATAGGAAAAAAAACATCCTGGAAGGGACGGCTTCGATTCAAGGTGACGACGCCCCCCCTGGGCCGGCCTTTCCCCAACGACCCTGCCCAGATGCTTGGGACGTGCCTCCAAGCACTGGTTTGCATGGAAATCCCATCAGATCTTACACCTCAGCAGGTGCAGAAGCACCTCAGGAAAGGTGCCAATCCCTTCAGCCGACAGACCTGTAGGACGAAAATAAACCTCAGCACATGGCTAGGAATAAAACACGGAGGGTGGGGGTACGGCCATCAACTGGTGCCACCCTCTGCTAAATGCATCCCTGCTGGCAGCCTCAGTCTGGCTGTTGGATGGAGGGGGACATCAGCTTGACAGCTTCGGCGTGGTTTTGTCTTCTCGCTGCTTCTGTGGTGGGAAACACCAGTGCTCCTTGGAGAAGTGAAGGTGGCTGCTGCATGATAGCGCCCAGCAGACGGCCCATGTGAAATGGTTATTCATCCACTGACCTGGGTCTGCAAAGGACGTTGGGCCGCTTTATTTATTCTCCCTAGAGATGTGGATTGAAATAATGGTACTGGTGAGTACTGAGTAACGAAAAAGAGGAGGTCAGAATTGAAGAGTAATATTTTAAATGCAGCATTGGAGCCTTTAGAGAAAAACAGTGAAGCAAACCAGCAAAACTTGAGTTACAAGTGTATCGCATGCACAACCTAGGGGCACAAAAAGAGTTCAGATGGGGCCCAGCCTGCTGCTTTATGTACCCACTGTTTTATTATGTAAAATAAAAATAAAATGGATTCCAGCAAATAATGGTAAATATTTGATGATGTAATTATGCCTTATTAATGCAATGTTCTTTATTTTGCAAATTAAATTTTCACAGGAATTCATCACCCATTTCATTTTTATTATTTAGGCCATGAGTATGTCACAGTTGTTTGTTATGTACTTTCATAACCATATGATTAATATTAAATGTTTAAAATAAAAGCTCCATTTATATTTTAGTTATAATGGCCCTACGAAAATATTACAAATACGAGTTGGTATTTATGGCCCACATTAGTTCTTAATACTACTTTTGATATTTTTATTGCTCTACAGGACATGCACAGTTCATTACATATGAAAAACGGTTTAATTTTCAGGAGCTTTGTAACAATCCGTAAACCGGAGAGTTTTCCTTGCCATGCTGCACGAGCCCTCTCCGTCCTCCCACTCCCACCTCTTTTATCCTGAAGAAGGCAGACCTGAGGGAGAGACAAACCTACCCTATCTCTGTGCCTGGAAGAGTGGATCTCTTAAAAGGCATGAACGCAAGAGTTACAAGCTTTGAAAATCCTGACAACACAGCTCCTGTCCACCCAAACGTACAGATCTGGACCACGGCTGGGCAGGAATTGGGGAGAGCATTAGCTACCAGCAATTACCTCACGGGTCTGTAAGGCATCTTTCATGCCTGTTGGATGTGGTAATAAACCGAATCCTGTATGTTTGACAATTACCCCATACAGAAAAGCTCCTTGTGGACACTACAGTGGGTGGTTGCAGCCAGCACCCTGCTGCTGTGGGTTTCAGGCTCCAAAGATGCCCGGGAGGAGCAGGTTCCCCTGCGGCACTACGAGCAGCATTGTTTTCTGCTCCAGTATCTCAGGCAATTTCAAGTGCTTCAGTTTTTGGGTTTTTTTTTTGCAGTACTGCAGAGAAGTGCTGTGGCTTCTATTAAAAAAACAAAAAAGGACTGAAAAAACCCCTCCCGAGCACTCCCCCTGCTCTCTGCCAACCCACTGTGAATCAAGCAATCCCATGCAATGTTTTCGGACGGATCAAAACCACCACAGTCACTACTGCGCATGTGTAGGATGTTAGTCCTAAACCAGGTACCTACAAAGGCCTTTTACTTTCCTTTTGCTACAGGGGCTTGGTGCTCTATTAGCTTTGACGACGTCCTTCCAGACTCTAAATGTCACTGTATCTCCTACCGGCCGCAGGCTGCGCTCACAGAGCATCTTCTTCCCAGCTCCAGCTATGCGGGATTTCACTGGCATGCTAGCGTGTCACCTGCAGGAAGAAAATTGGATCCCAGGACTGACAGATAGGAGCAGCCTCACGCTCACAAGCCCTGGCCCTCATGGGGGACTTCAACCACCCCGATATCTGTTGGAGGGACAACACAGCAGGGCATAAGCAATCCAGGAGGTTCCTGGAATGCATCAATGAAAACTTCCTTCTCCAAGTGGTAGAGGAGCCAATGAGGAGAGGTGCTATGCTGGACCTTGTTCTCGCCAACAAGGAGGGGCTGGTGGGGAATGTGAAGCTCAAGGGCAGCCTGGCCTGCAGTGACCATGAAATGGTGGGGTTCAAGATCCTCAGGGCACCGAGGAGGGCGCACAGCAAGCTCACTACCCTGGACGGCAGGAGAGCAGACTTTGGCCTCTTCAGGGATCTGCTTGGCAGAGTGCCATGGGACAAAGCCCTGGAGGGAAGAGGGGCCCAAGAAAGCTGGGTAATATTCAAGGA
>NW_008795520.1:4525679-4526951 GCF_000699145.1 Aptenodytes forsteri
TGGGTCGACGGTTGGACTCAATGATCTTAGAGGTCTCCAAACTATTCTATGATTCTATGATTCTATGACAACATCCTAATGACAGCAGGAGACATGGGGCTGCAGGTGACAGCACCCATCCCCACCACCACTTCCACTGCTGGAAAATGACGGGTCCCAGCTCCCTCGGGATGACAGGGCACAGCTAGGCTTTCCTTGCACAGCTTCCTCTTAGTGACTTGGAAGAAGCATGCCTAGTTCCAGCTTCACTGGGCTTTTATGAGAAATGGTGGACTTCTGCCACACACCTCGTGCTCATTTAAAGTGGTGCAAAGTGAATACGAAACCTCCCCTGTCTGTCTTGATGGCCTCCTATCCGCCTTGCCTTGCTACGCCTGACTAGTCGAGGCAAACGGCTGCGATGGCTGGTCCGTAAAGCAGCAGTACAGTCCTCACCTATGTGAAGCCAACTAATGATGCCAGACCTTAGCAAGTCAAACAGCCCTTGTAAATATTCTCCACTCCAAGCCTGCTCCTCTGTTTCTGAAATGCTGCCAGAGAGCCGTCCTACCTCTGTGGTGGGTAATATCCCCTGCAATTCAGAGTTTGCTAGGCAGAGCGAGCAGACACAGCCAGCAACAAAAGACTTGTATTCTCCTCCGTGGCTGCTGAAGTGACATTTCAAATAAGCAGAGAAAATGTTCCTGAAGGTATAAAGATTTAAGTACCAGAGGTAAAAGCAGCTGCCTCCCCCTGCACCACCAGCGCTTGCTCTCAAGAGCTCATCCTGATTCTCATTTTGGTTCCCCTGGCTCCAGAGGCACATCAGTCCTGGCTTTCCACTGAACTGAAACCTCTTGTTTCAGGTGATGTTTAGCAAAATATTTTCTTCCTGAGGGTGATTCAGGAACTTTTGGGCTGTGGGAGAACAGGCAGAGTGTGCACGGGCCCACACGTGCTGTTTTCACCCTTTCCCTCTCTCAAATACATGCACACAGAGGCTGCCTCTGCACAGGCTGTGCGTGGCCGTGACCCTCTCATTGCAGCCCGCTGTGGGCTGCTAGGTCTGAAGAAGCGAATTCAGACCTCAGTTTGCAGAGGTGAGGGAGCCAGGACCCCATTTCTAAGAGCTGTGGAAACCCCTCCCGATGGTGGGGGCCCTCTCTATTGTCAGAACAGGCTGTGCTTTGTTTCCTTCCAACGCCACCATCTTGGAAAGCAGGAGGGGAGCAGCTCCTGGCCCCTCCGTGGGGGGCTGGCGGCTGGGCCTGGGGTGGCAGGGGAGGGGAGGGG
>NW_008795520.1:4527154-4543006 GCF_000699145.1 Aptenodytes forsteri
AGCAGCTCCTGGCCCCTCCGTGGGGGGCTGGCGGCTGTGCCTGGGCTGGCGCAGGGCAGGAGCGGCACCTGGAACGGGATTTGTGCCCCTTGGCCTCCCATGCTGCCCACCGCTCACTGGGCTGCCGCTTTCCATTAAGGGTAGAGCACTCCATGTTTCTCAGCCACCTTCGTAAAATAGGCAGGGGAGAGGGTGTCAAAGAGGGAGGCCTGATTAACTTGGTTTGAAGGTAACAGCTGCCATGCAAAATAGATGGCTGTTTGGCCCCTGGGTCCCACCTTGCATCTCTGCTAACTTGAAGGGGAGGCGGCCTTCCTCCATTCAGAAACTGTGCTTCCCTTCAGCTGTTGGGCTTCGGGATCTTTGAAAAGAAATAGAGCTCTGGTATGGAAACCGGCAGCAAGAGCCTGGGACAACAACTGAATTATACTGTTAAAAATAATCAGTCCTTTGAACAAACTGAAAAAAAAAAATAGCTTCTTACAGACTAAGAGAAAAGATGCAGCCACATTATCAGCTAGGGCTAGACCATGCACAGCAGCCACCGTATGATGGCAAGGGGCAGGGGGGATGAAGCCCATCGAGTCCCTTCACCCCGTGTCATTCCCAAAGTGCAGAGCTCAGCCATTTCCGGAGCTGCTGCCACTCGGGGCTCTGCAGCAGCCAGGGCCATGGGGCTGCCTCCTGCGAGCTCTGTTTGTTTCTGGAAACTGAAATACTTCAGCTTCCAAATCATGACAGGAGAAGGTGCTTTACTTAGGGGTGAAATTGGAGCCAAAATCTATTCCTGGCAATGACTTGAAGGTCACGCACCAACAAAGAGTTCCTACCCCATCGGTATGTGCTATTAGACAGATGCTGCTGTTGCTCTTTCTCTGACAGTGACAGATTTCAGGCTTAGCATGCCACCCTTTCATGGGTGTGTTTGTTTTCTCCTCCAGTCTGCATTGCTTTCCTAATCCTTGCCCCCAACTCAAGTTTCACCCACTTGTGCCCTCCCCAAAGGGATGCAATTAGGCACAGCTAGTGCAGATCTTTACAGGAACAGCAAACTCCTTCCTGCCTGCAGACTTGACCAGCAGTGAGATGGCAATGTGATTTTGCAAGCGTGCCCTGCATAGCCTCTGGTCTTGGTAACCCCTGAGGTGAGCAGAGCAGTTCACGCACAGCCCTTGCACCCACCGCAGGAGGCTGGGGACAGCCTAGGGGACTCAAAAGTGGAAGCCAGTCAGCAACCCCCCCTGAGATGTGTCCATGGAGACATGTCCCATCACCATCCTTTCCCAGCTGGTGGGATGCAGCACCGCACGCTAACCTCTGAGGTGGCTGTGAGGAGCACAGCCCTGGTTTGCAGCACTAAGGGTCTGGCTCCCTTAGGTACACAGCAGAGGTCCTTTACAGGGCAAACGTCTTGGTCTTCACACTCTGTGGAGGGGTTCAGGCTCCCACAACACAGGGGTGGTTTATTACCAAATCTGGCCATTCCCCCTTGCTCTTCTCTGGAGTAAGGCACCCACCATGCAGAGTAGAGGGGAACAAAGCTCCCAAAAGGGCTGCCCTGCTACCCCACCACCACCACTCTGGTGCCTCTCCATCTCAAGAGGATGATTTTTTTTTAAGGTGGCTCTCCACAGGTGTTTGGCGTATAAGGAGACATCAGTAAGAAACGCAGGAAGCTGAGGGTTATGAATGGTGGCCATGGGATGGGCAAGTCAATCAGAGATAAATTGGGAGTGAGGAAAGAGGAGCCTGATGCACTACTGATCCCCACGGACAGAGATGGATTAGAGCAAACAGTTGCCTGTATTTATAACCTTCCCAACACCCTGCTGCGCCCGAAGGAGAGGAGAGAGGAAGGATCACAAGACCCTCACTAGCTAGGGCTTGGGAAAGGAAGTCTCTGAAATGTGAACACTGGACATCCCCCCCCCCCCCCGAGGTCAAAATTTTCCATGGTGTCACTCCCGCTGCCACTCGCGGGGGGAGCGCTCTGGCGAGCCAATGCTCACTCCCTAAAAATTTCATGGTGTCGCCCCCGCTGCCACTTGCGGGGGGAGCGCTCTGGCGAGCCAATGCTCACTCCCCAGCCCACAGGAGAGCTTTTCAGGAGCCCAGAGAGCCAACCTGAAGGGAGGCAGGGAGAGGCCTGCTCCTCTGGTCCCTGCCCCTCACCCCCTGCCGCCTCCAAGGGCTGGCGGAGCTAATTGATTTATTACGAGTACAGTCCTTTTCAGTGTGGGTCTGTGTTTATGTTTACTTTTAGGAGCTAGAGATGGTACAGATGGCTAATTTGTTTGTTCGGTATTGTTCTTTCTAGCTGCCTAGAGCTGTTTTTGTACTTCTGTATTTGTCATGGTTACTGCATACTCAAAATCTCAAGTGCCTCTTTTCCTGTATGGCAGAAAGCTTACTGAGTATCAGCTGAAAAATCACGACTGTGTAGGAGGATTCTCTCTTTCACCCCCCTGCCCCTTTGTCCGGCGCTACCCCCCATTGCCTTTGTTTAGGTGGGGAGCTCTCGGAGGCAGAAAGCCAGCTGCAGCGCAGAGATTTCCCAGAACACCCAGAAAACACGGACAACGGGCTTTCCCCTGGCTCTGAGAGCCCCCAAAATGGGTCACCTCCCTTGCAGGTTAGGGAGGAACACGGGCAGGGACAACTAGTGCTGCTGGCGAGAGAAATGGTGGTGGTGGGGAGGGAAGCAGCTGCATTTGATCACACAGCATTGCTGCCCGGTTGCTGCTGGTGGGAAGAGCAAGCCCGCTGATTAGCATTCCCAAGAATACAATTAGGAGACAAGGCTATTTTCAGCGGTGTCCCCTCTCATGACTTGTAAAGGCACAAGCGCAAAGAAGCCCGGAGTAGGCGCTTCCTCCACCGCAGGCACTGGATGGCTTATATTAGCACAATGCTCCAAATCCCCTGTAAGTCCTCCCAGAAAGGGAGAGTAAATATAGTTTGTCAAACAGTTATCTTTAGCACACTGTCTCGTCTGCCAGCATGGATCTTTCTGCATGACCTCTTGCTAAGTCAGGGCAATTTCTTCTCATTTGCTTACTCCTGCCTGCGATGCTGTGCCCAGAGGGGAGCCAGGGCTCCCTGGGGCCTTGGGGAGAGACCGCTTCCACCCCCCTTGCTGACCAGCCTCTGTACGGACACAGCTGGGTTATTGACCTTTATGCCCAATTTTTCCCATCTGTTTTAAAAGGCAAAAAATATGAGATGGAAGTTCACACAGAAGGATGGTGAAGGGAAAGAAAAGGAGAGCCAGCTCTGCTGGGGAGCCCCTCTGAGCTCCGGTGGATGAGGGGAACGCTGAGTCCACACCTCTGCACCAGGTTCTCTGTAATGATGAGAGATGGCGGTGGGAGGAGAAACACAGGGAGGTTTTGCAGTGAGCTGAAGCCAGCCCTACATCACACTGCTGCTTAGACAGGCTAGGTGTCTTTCCCTCCCTAGGTCTCACTTTGCTACCGCTTCTCTTGTGCTACCACTCATGCACACAGGCACACACAGAGTTCTCCACCAGACCGGGTTGCCTCTGCCCTGCCGGCTGCATGAGAAGCAGTGTAAGCACAACTAGGAGGGCGGGCAGGTCCCACCTTTGGGGGTTCGCTCGGCCTGGGATGGCTGTGGCCAGCTCATGGGCCACGCATGGGGTGCTAGCAGGGCTGTGACACTGCAAGGCAGTGACTAAACCCTTTTGAGCTGAGAAGGGGAGGTGTGGGAGCAGGGGCCTCGCACACCAGCAGGGACCTCACCTGCTAGATGAAGAGCATCCTTTCTTTTAACAAAAAAAAAAAAGAGTGAAGGACCAGAGTTGACTGCAGCTCTGGTTGCCCACCAGCTGCCCTGCGAGCTGGGGCACTGCAGCAGGCCAGGGCCCCTGCCCACGGGTCTGCAGCCTCTGCCCCTGAAGGAGGGAGAGGCCTCCATGGGGGAGGCTGCCCCACCGCAAGGCAGCTCCCTTGGGGGAAACAGCTACCTGGACAACTTGATAGCACTCAGCAGCCAAAAAAGGCCCAGCCCGTGTCAGGTCATGGCTATACCAGAAAGTCAAAGGCAGAGCTTGCTTTCCCCAGGGTAAGCTGGAGCCATACGAACGGAGCGAGAGGGCAGGCAGCTCCAGCATGCTGTGTCTGTGGGAGCACTGGGTTTCACGGCAGCTCTCCCGTGCCCATCACAGCGGGCAGTGATGTGCCTCCACACAAAAATCCGCACATCTGAACCACTAATTTTCAAACAAATAATTTCCTTTTTTTTAATCTCAGCGGAGTCTCATCCCTTCAGGAAACTGCTACAGGCAACTGGTGTAACACAAAGCTCAGAGACTCCGATGTAATGAAAAGGGGGAGATTAGAGAGTTAATAGCCCCAGCTGCTACCATAAGCTTTACTCTCCCTGGCTGCACTTGGTTTGAGAGGCATCATGTTGCAGCTCCTTCCCCTGTGCCACTCTGTAGCATGTTTGGGGACGTCTCCAGAACAAGAAGGACACAGTTCTGGTGCCGCCTGCCAGACAGAGAAACCCAACCATGCCCTTTTGTCAAGGAGGCCCCCTGCTTCCTCCTGCGCTGCTGAGCAGACCTCTTCCAAACTTGCAGAGGCCAGGTCCTTGTCTCTGCCGTGCTGCCGTAAAGCTACAGCAACTCCAGCACAGCCAGGGTTTACATGGGGGAACGAAGCTGTCCCACGGGGAGGCTAGGCTCAATTGTGCTCCAGGGATGGGGAACGAACCCGGCTCTGGCTGAGCATCAGGAAGGGGACAGAAGGAGAGGAGCTGTCTCCAGCATCCAACAGCCTGCTGCAGAGGATCGCATCCAACAAACCTCCCTCTGTTTGCAATAACCGAGGGTAGGTCTGTTAAATACGTATCTATAAGAAACCTACCTGCTGTCAGGTGACTATAGCCAAAGGAAAGTCAGACAGCTGCGTGCCAGATACGCGGCATACAACTGCACATATTCTGTGGCCAGAACAATGCAGAGGCACCGTAACCATTTCCTACAACATGGGCTGCATGAGGGGCTCTAATCCATGCGCTCTTTTCTTTGTTGGCATCACCTCCATCTTTTCCTCCATTAACTTTGAGCGAGTGAGTGGGGAAGGGAGCACAGGGAGGAGCCTGTGCTTCCTGGGGCACAGGGGTGCCACTCACCTCCCTGCAGCCAGGGCATTGCTCAGCCCTCCTCTCTCTGATGAGGCCTTTTCCAGGGTTGACGAGGTGCCTTCTACTGCTCTCCTGATGGAAGTGGCACCATCCCCTTTGCATTTCTCCCCTGCCCGATGCCTGCCGAAACATTCTGCCTCGGCCTTGTGCAGTCATTAGGTGCTTCCCCACCTCTCCCTGGTGGAGAAATGAGATGAGGAAGACCAGCCATAAGGCTCCTTCATTCAGCACAGCTCAACTCCAGCCAGCCACATCTTGGTGGCCAGCCTTATTCCCGAGGGATTTCCCTACGGTCGTGCTATGCTAAAGTTTCCTGAGGTGCAAATGCACATGTGCAGCACAGACACGCCAGCAGCCAGAGAATCACTTGAGGAGCCTATCAAGTGATTCAAATGAAGCTCACTGCTTCAGCTCAGTTCTTGGGCTTATTCTTTTCATTTCCTCAACTTTGAAGCGGTTCCTGACTTTATCACACCTTCCACACACCTGACCCGGTTACACTTGCCCCGATTCCTGCCTCCGCTAGCTCCCTGGCAGGCTCAGGGGTGACAGAGCACACCCCACTGTCGGAGTCCAGCCACTCCCTCCATCCCAACACAGTTTGCATCTCAGGACTCACAAAGCTCTTTCCCGTTAAGACACTGCTAAGGAGACAGCAACAGTAATAAATGGCTTCAAGAAACTCTCCCAGCCCTTCCTATTTATTATAAACTAGTGAGATGCCAGTAGCAATTAGTAAAGTATTAAAATACACCAGATTCTGCTTGGAAACATGATTTTTTCTCTTGTTATTCATGAATAAGGATTGTATTTCCCAGGTAAATTCACTTGAAACAAATCATTATGATCCCTTATACATACGTTTCTAAAGTTAGTTTAATGTGAATTTTCCAACAACATTTCTTGTTTGTTTTTCAAAAGGCCAATCAAGCTTGCAGTGACAACAAAAGCCCCCTTCCCCTTACTTCAAGGGAAGTAAATATTGTGGAGAAAAGGCGGACTGGTGGATCAGTAACAGCTTCAAGTCCCTCACCCCTACAGCTCTGCACTTCCTTCTGGTTATTCTGAAAAGCAGCCAGGAGATGCCCTGTGTGGAGCCCGGAGCCCTGCAACGCTAGCGACAGGAACCAGCATTTTATTTCACTCATTGGCCACCCCCTGCCCCTTTCCTTCCCAGTTTTTCTAATGACATGCTTGTGAGAGAGTTCAGGCCCCAGCAACTTTGCTCTGATCAGGCCCAGATTGTTCCTTCGCCTTATCTGCACGTACCAAGTACCCTGAAAGAACCAACATTTCTTCTGAATTATTTATAGTATATGGAAATGATAATAACATAGAAATCTGCTACGATTTAATTAATTATGAATAAGCAGTAAGGTAATGCTAGCAATACATTTAACTGAAAAACCTATTTATAATGAAATGATTTCTTACAAATAATTAGAGCAAAACTGTGTGTTGTAACTCATCATTTACATTTAGGGCCTGATTCTTCCTGTGCTTCTGGTGTAACTTCACCCACAGGGATGCTCCCATGGAGCCGGTGAAGCCAATGACAGAGCTGTTGGCAGGATGGGATCCAGGTTAGGATTAGAAGGAGAACAGATTGCAAAAGAAAAAGGTCGCATTTTCTGTTTTGTTTTTTAAACCAACTAAGGGCCAGCAATTCAGTCCCTAAAAGATGAGCTTTGCTTTTTGCCTGGAGAGTAAATTCACCTTATTTTGCCTTCCTTAAGCCCATTTTAAAAGCAAATGAAATCCAGATGACACTAACTCTATTTCACATGTATTGCTTACCATTTGCTCTGCACCCAGTTAACCTAAACCACTCTGGCCTGACTCTGTACGGCAGCTCCTGGCAATGCGGACCCTAACTGATACACTTGTGGGTACCACGGCAAAACCCGAAGTTTGGTTACTGAGATATGATGGGAGGAGAGGTACCTGAAGGAGTGTGCTCATCTGAGCAAGAGGGATTAAATTCAGACTGCCATCACCAGCCTGTCCCTGGTGCCAGCCTGGGCCTTAGCTCAAAGGAGTGATGAGCAATTTAAACCAGCTTCCAGCTCCCGCAGTCAACAGGCAGATGCAGGGATGGATGGCACCTAATTTAGTCTTTTTTTTTAAGTAGATGGTCTCACTGCAGTCCTTTATCTCTGCTTTGGAATCAGGCTGTTTTTTAACTCTGATCAGGTGCAAACTGCTTCACAGAAGCAATACTGCGTTTTGGCTGTAAGCAGTAAACAGAAAGGATGCTTCACTACCGTCACCTTCTTGAAAATGGACAAAATTAAAGAGGAACAGATCTCGCAGTCCTGCTTTCACTGACCTAAGTCAGGGTTTTGCTTAGGAGAGGAACTCAAGGCAAGCTGGAAAACACATTTCACTCAGAGGCCCAGCCTGGCTCCACCAGTGACAACCTCAGATGCAGCCAGTACCCCTCTTTGCCTTTTGCCTTTCTCAGCTGAAAGTAGCCTGTGCTGGAGCGGCACCAGTACCTCTTCCTATGGATTAAGCACTGCTTCAGCTTTCAGAGGGGCTTGTATGAAGTTCTCACTTTCAGCAGGAGCTGAAAACCTGTAATAAAATTAGGCTCAGTAAAGGAAAAGAAAGCCCTCTGCCAACAAAAGTAGCCACATGCATAGCCTTTGATAGGCCAAACGTAGCCCATGAGCCACTAGCTGAACTCCCTTGGTCACCATCAGGATGAAACAGGCAGTGCCACAGCACCTTTTTGGAGCTGCTCAGGAAGAGCTTAAACAAGCCCTGAGGTCACACCCAGTGCAAAGGGTGAATATGGCCGAACCCCAACCTTCCTGGACAGCCCCTTCCCCTGCAGGCATCTCTGAAGGTGCTCTCCCAAGGAAAGCGCTGCCGGCAGCAGGGGCGCCAGGGAAGGACGAGGGGAGGCCCACAGGGCAGGTAACCCCATCTCTCTGCAGCTAGGGAGCAGCTAAAAAGGGAGCCCGGAAGCTTGCCTACGCAAACCAGATTTATTGGTGTCGCTCCAGTGCTTCGTGGGCTGTTATCCATCAAAAGCAGCACTGAAATTGGCACTCCACAGAAGAGGAAGGGATCCACCCCAAAACACTAAATGTCAGGAAACTTTTGTGACACAGGATGAAGAAACACATTCTGCCGCTATAGTTCAAAATGTTCCTGCTCGGGAGATAACCGGGAGGCAGCATGGCCAGGCCCGGCTGCCGGTCCGCACCTTCCACCAGTGCCAGGACTACACAAAACCTGCAGAGCCCTTGCTGCGAGTCCTCCCCGAGGGGTGGCCGGATGCCAAATGACTAACCACCCAGCACGCACCACCATTCCCAGAAAGTCTCGATACCTGGAAAGCCTCGCCGTTAAGAGGCGGATTTCAGGAAATAACCAAATTGTGGAGAAGAGGAGAGGAGCAGAAGTCAGACCTCCACGTTTGCAAGTTAATTTTAACACGGTCAAACAAAGAGGTCCAGGCAAAGAGCCACAGTAACCCAAAGAAGCAGAACCAGTGAGGTGAAATAGAGGAATATAAAAATATTAATGGGGGTATAAAGTAGTCGGTTCAGTTATGGGTACAGGTTATTTGTCTCTCCAAAGGAAAGCAGAAGGCTTACACAAATAGAAGGGCTCTCAACATGAAAGTAATCATCAAAAAAGCCATTAAAAAGCACAGCTAAAAATCATTGCTTCACACTGTTTACCATTGTTTGTTTCCTCTGGGAAAGCCAGAAGGTGCAGCTTAGATGCCTAAGCAGAAATTTTGAACTAATTAGAGTCCCTGGAATGACAAGTTAAAGCCCTAGCAGGGCCCATCCAGCCCCCTTCTTCCCAGGTGCAGGGAAGCCGATACCCAGCACCGCTACTGCATGAAGTGTTTTGTTGCCTGGAGTTGTTAAAGATAGCACAGTACTTTCTGCAAGAAAAAAGAACTCCTTCCTTCTGTAATTTCCAAAGGGAGGTTGCCCTAACTGTATTGACATAGGGAAAATGGATTGAGCCCTATTCAATCACCACCACAAAATCACAGGGAAGTTAGTGTTGGGGTTTTTTTAATTATTACAGTTCGAATAGGTCTGAAAGTGTGATGGAAAAAGTGGTGCTTATGCTGTTTTGGCTTCATTGCAATGCATGAAGTAGGATCTGCACAGGCATGAGTCAGTGTGCAGAGGCTGATTTATTTCCTGATTTTTGTGAAGTGAAAGAAAGGTGATGTTCAGCATCACCTTTCCCAGCTCCCACTGAAGTCTTTCATAGAGTACCCTCATTTTTGAGCTTTCTAACTATCAGCTGAGGGATGATGCATCTTGAAAGAGAAAATTCTTTGTCCCTACTGCTTAGCAGCAGCTGAATTAAGTAAGACAAAAAAAAAAAAGAAGAGTTGTAAATAGTCTGGACAAAATTAAATGCCTCATTCCGTTATGTAGTTATTGCCTAATATCTGTAAGTCCTCTTACTACTGGACAGTTGGAGAATGTGACACTCCTATAAAAAAGGGTTGGAGAAAACCTGGATTTCTGGTGGAAAAAAAGTTAAGGGAATCTATCTGAAAAAATATCAGGCCTCCTTCAGCTCATAAAGATGCAAAAAGAGGAAAAAAAACCAAAACCATGGGAGGGAGAAGGGGAAAGTCCAGCTTGCTTTCTTGTGCCCCTGGCCAAGTGGGTGGCACGGTGAGGCTCCCGTCCTCAGCCGGGGTGCTCCCGCAGCCCACCGCCTGCCCGCTTCCCAGCCGCCAGCCAGCCGCCCCGGCCCGGCAGTGTGGGAAAAGGAGGAGTTGTTTCCCGCTGCAAGGAAGCGACCTGGTGAACCAATAACCCCTTTCATCTCTGTTTACTCATCTTCTGTTGCTAAGTGGTTGCCAAAAAAAAAAAAAAGGCACGAGGCATCTCTGGGGCAGGGGGGGGAATAAGTGTTTTGTAGTGGAAAAGGGTAAAAGAAAACACACACTTGGCATTTTTGCAGGGAACAGTGAATGCCCTCCTTCCCAGAGGCAGCGGCTGAGGTCTCCCTGAAAATCGGAGGCTCCCCAGGGTTTCCCAGGGAAGCCACAGCTCTCCGCTGAGGAGGGCACCCTGCGGCAAGCCCCCGGGCAGGGTGCCCCAGGATGGGATGGGAGCACCCCGGGGCTGGGGACCAGCGGGGCAAGTGGCGGCAGGTCAGGGGGGCAGAGAAGGGGACCCTGAGGTGGGGGCACGGCTGGGCGCTGTGTAGGGCAGGGAGGGTTCTCACCCCTGCCCCAGCACTGCGTGGAGGTGGGAGCTAATGAGCAGGGATGCTTCTTGCGGTGTTTGCTGAGTCAAAGGTGATGGGAAGAAGAAACACCTACTGCAGCGGGAAGCTTTCACGAACTTTTCCTGGCTTCTCTGTGAGTTTATTTTATAGGGGGCTTCCATTTGATGCAACATTTTGGGTTTTAGCATGTACTCTGCTATACCAATCTCTACAAAACTGGCTCTTGAGCGGCAGAAAGAAAAGCAAAGTTAGGTGAATTGTGGATAAAAATAACTGCAGAGTTATCAACCCACCTTCAGTGCACCTATGCCAACCAAGCAAGACAGCCATATGGACACTAACATGCACTTAGGAGATTTCTATGGGAGACATCAGTGTTTCTTCTTTCGCAGAAGGGAGGCTGCAGGAAGGTTCAGCCTTCCAGGGAGCTCAGTGATTCAAATTTAAACCCTGCACTAAGTGCTCGAAGCCCATGGCTTGCTCCAGAGGCTGCCCGAAGGCATGCCGTGAGAGAGTTACCTCCGGAGCGGCACCCCCGGGTGATGAAGTGGATAAGCAGGCACTCCATTCATCTGATGTGTGGCACTGCCTGACCTTGGGCCGGTGCAAGGGAAGGAGGGTGACTCAGGAGTCCTGCTGGCCTACATGAAATCCCGGGGAGGGCGGCTCGGCTGTCCCATGGCCCTGCTTGGCAAGCAGCGAGGGCTGCCTGCTGCAACGCGCCTGCTGCAGAAAGTGAATCCGTACGTTGCCCAGGCCTACCTTCTGTTTTAACAGGGGAAAAAAGTTTTCTTGGTTTTTTGGTTTTTACTTGCCTCGTAATCCCTGGGAGCACAGACTTGAAGGTATAGTTTATCCTGGGCTGGACTGTGGCGTCCAAACAAACAAGAGTCCACTTTGGGAAAGGGTTTTTTTTTTAATTATTTTTCCAAAGCTGCAGCTGGAGCTACCTAAATGAAAATGCTTGGGGTGGAGAAACATGAAATGCTGAGGGCTGAGCCTAATTATTGGACACCTCCTGCGTGTAGCCCTGTTGTGGCGAAGCACGCGCTGAAGCGGTAGGAGTCAGGGCTACAAACGTCTCGATTTACAACGAGCTCAGCTACTCCTGTTGCCATTAATTTCCACATGGTCCAATGTCTTCTCCTCCCGCCTGAGGAGAGGCTGTGTTTGTGCGGGGACTGCAGCTACGCCATAACACACTGAGGCCCCGGATACCACATGGGGTGTCCCACACTGCTTTGGGGGTGAATTAGGCATGGGGAACGGGTGCAACTGGCAGGGCAGGTGCCACCCTGCAGGCGAGCCGTCATCCCGGGAGGGCGAGCGGGTGGCTGGGTGTCCCCGGAGCAGCGTCCCATCCTGTCCCGTCCCACCGAGAGCAGCCGCCCCACCAGCAGGACAGACGAGCGGGGCTTGGCCCGGGCGCAGAAGGAAAGGATCCAGGGGCTCTGTTGACATAACAAGCCACTAGAGAGCACTCTCAAATGTATTTATACCCTTTGCCTAAGTGCTAGTTCATAAAAACATGCGGTTGCCATGGCCCGGTTTACAGCACATCTAAAAAGAGCGCTCCCAAACATACCAGGTTTTCTGAGGCCACCGCAAAGGCGGTCAAAGCCTCCCTTGTGTGGCGCCTTTCCCACCCCTCGGGACCCAGGCACAGGGCAGCACCCGCCGGCTCCGCGCACTCTCCGTGCACTCCCTCTTGCCCCGCACTGCTGCCTGTTCACAATTAAGTGTCAGAAACAGTATTAAAAAAATAAAATTAAAAAAAAAATTGCACTTGGGCAACTATAGCTTTTTCGAGTTTTCTTTTTTTATATACAAAAAAGCGCAAGAAGTATTTAAAGCTCCTAGTTTCCTTATATTTAGTGCCAGAAGTAAAAAAAAAAAAATGTAAAAATGGCAACAGGTTACTTCGGCAGCTATCAACAAAAGCACTGTGCAGGTGATCTACCAGGAAAAAATATCTTTGAAAAAGATGTGATGGAAGTGGGTTTGGGGAAAAAAAAAGCACACATTCTTCATTAAAACACTTTTAATACTACACAAATTACAGTATCACCTTTTAAAAAGTTTAAAAAGGAATATTAACAGTTACACTGTTGCAGCTAAAGCACTTCAAAATAATAAAAAAAAAAAAAGAAAAAAGCTTGTAGCCCAGGAAGCAGTGAATTGGTATAAAGGGAGAATCCACCGGAGCTTTATTGTAACTCAGTAAAGCAACAAAAAAGAAAAAAGCAACACTGAATGTGAGAAAAATGAGCTATGTATGAACACTCTCAGATCTTAACTTTTTTCCTTTTTTTTTTGGTTTCCTTCTGCAGTTCTGAAGTTTCACGGTGCAGGTTAGACCTGGCCAGGGAATGGGGGCTGAACGTCAGCTGAGCAAGCGCCACCACCACAAGCCATTTCTTTTCCAGCTACCTTGTTCCCGGGCCACCGCCTGGCATCGCCGGCCGGGGAGTTTCCATCTTCTCCAGGAGTCACAGAGCTGGGGGAGCGGGGCGGCCGGCGGGGAGGAGGAGGAAGGTGCACTTCCTTATGGGCCTCTCCGCCCAGTCACACCAACATCCCTCGGCCCCAAAACAAGGGTGTGCTTTGTCAGGAGCAGGTCTCACCCTCGGCAGGCTCAGAGCTGGGCCACCTGATAACACAAAAGGGGGGCCTTTTTAGGGAGGCTTTGGGGTTTCGGTTTTGCTTCTTTTTTTTTTTTAAGAGTAGGGATACCACCTTAATCAAAAACATGAGCTTCATCCCACGTGAGGTATTATGCCAAGCAACTTTGAAGAACTTGTTACCATCTATCAGCTCAAAATCCATTTTTTTTTAATAAAGTGCCTAAATACACATTTACACAGATCATAGTGGTTCCAAAGAATCCTTTACAGTTTGGTTTTTTTATATATAGGTATATATATAGTTATATATAATGTGCGTTTTCTTCAAATTGGCTAAATGTGTTTACATAAGACACCAATCTTGACTATAGGTATAAGTTTTAAAGCGTAATATTGACTCAATGAATTTGTTTATCATGCAAGTCTTATCTAATATTACATTGACCTGTAATATGGAACACAATGTAGTGGGTGTGCTCATTAAACACTTCATAAAAAATTACTGTGCATGTGCAGTTCTGATCTTCAAATACTAATAATGACCATTTCTTTTTAGAAAAAAAGTCTTCCAAAGAAGACCTACTCTGCATTAAATTGCAGTCTGAACATTTTCACAATAAGAACAGTTTACTAAAAAGCACCCAGAATTCTTCAAATTATAGTTGGCTGAACAGATTTTTCCTCCTCCTCCTCTTCTGATACTGAAAGTGTTTATTAGCCCGTCCCCGGGAAGGGACGACCTCGCCACCCTTTTGCTTAGAAACAACCACTTATAACCGAGTTATAAACACCTCAACAAAAGGGCTCGTACAGCTGCAGCATTGCCAACGAACTATAAACAGCACAAAAACATCACTATAAGACTCAAACTATTTCTAGTAACCAATGATTTATTGATTTTAGAAGTCTGCTTGGTGATGCAGAAGCGTGATCAAAAGAAGTCACTTTACAAAAGAGTTCTCCAAAGTAGCTTAAAAGGCAGGGCCAGGGCCATTATGTACAGCCCTAATTACTTTCATTTCAACCAGTTTATATTTTCATTTTCAAAGAATAGCAGTAGGTTTGTTTCAAGCACACGTAATAAGGAAATTACAGGTTTCCTCCACCCACATTTGGGCTGTCACTGATATGCCCGCGGGTAATCTGGCAGAGCCCCAGTCACCGCTGTCACTGTACCACACCGTACCTGCCACTACTTGGAAATACTGGGTCAGCGATAGTAACAATAGCAACAGCACTAGAGGTGACTGATAAGCAAACTTAAAGTCCACCTGCACTATCTGAAAATTAAAGTAAAATTTATAAAAAAAAAATGATGTCTCTCCCCCACCTCCCCAGCTTTGTCCAAAGACACGAAAGCCCCAGAAGTGACGCTGAAGACCTTCAGAGACGGCAGTGCTACGCTGGTGCCTTCGCCAATCGTATAATTAAGTTCGTTATCAAAATTCCACGTTATGGTATGTAATTGGTGAATAAATGCAGTTTTGTAATCTTACAACTGATCACGTGAACTGCGGTCAACTTTGCCTTAAAAAAAAAAAAAAAAAACCAAACCAAACCAAAACCAAACAAACCCAGAAATCCCTAACTCAACAGCGCCTCTGGGATACCTCTCCACATCCTACTCTGGAGGCAACTTCCCTTGAGAAACACAGAGGAATTTGGGACTGGACCTGGCGGATCTGCCATCGCAACCCGAGCAGCGCGTTTCTGGGAGAAAGCCCTCCTGCTCCCTAAGCTCGCCTGGCCGGCGGGATGGCGAAGGGCATCCTCGCCTTGGCTCGCCACTCCCCCCCCCCGCAACCGCCTCAGACCAAGCCTGCATGCGACCAGCTCTACAGGACAGGGGCCAGGAATAAGGAATCACAGACAGTAAGGCAATCTTTACAATGTCAGAAAGTGTATTTGGCATTTAAAAAAAAAAAAGAAGGAAAGAAAATAAAAAGAAACAAGTGCATACAAATACAGCTAGAAGCATTTCTGGTTTGCCAAGTGCTCTCTAAAAAAAGCAGCGCAAGTCACAGCCTACAAGGAACAGTAACTGTCACCAGGGAAGCACAACAAATAGTTGCTATAACAAAAGGGAAAAAACAAACAAAAAAAACCCCAAAACAAAACAAAAAAAAAGAGAATTAGAAGAAATGCCTTTATAATAAGTACATACCTTTTGTCTTCAAAAAATATAGAAACACAATGTATTTAAAAAAATCAAAATTATACAGCCATGTTTATGAAGTCTACATTTCCCTAAAAAAAATTTATAGATTATACAGAATTCGAGCAGTTCGAGTTCAAGGTGACGTCAGGCGGCGAGAGCGGGCAAGTCACGAGTCCCTCTCCTTTTTCACTTTCACATCTCCGGCCAGGATGGTGGCGATCTCCCCCTGCATGAAGGCCCAGGGGACGTTGGAGCCGACCAGGGGACACTTCTCCCCGCTGGGACAATACACCTCCCCGCTGGCTCCCTGCTGCTTGATGCTCTGCCGGGAGCAGGGGAAGCAGAACTTGTGGGAGGGGACGGAGGGGCACTGCACGAAGTGGGTGTCTTCCAGGCGCTCGTGGCAGAGGGTACAACACAACGGGACGCTGGCAGCGAGGGACGAGTCCGGCAGGCTGGCGGGGTGGACGGGCTCCAGCCCGCCCGCCGCGTTGGCCCCCTGGCCCGGCACCTCCCTGCCGGGGCCCAGCCTTCTTTGGTTCATGGCGGAGGGCGAGGGGGGGCTGCTGCTGTTCCTCCGCGTGGTGGAGTGGACCTGGTTGGCGTCTTTGGAGGCGTGGTTGCCCCCGGCATTGTCCGCCACCAAAATGAGGGCGGCCATGGGGGACTGGCCGT
>NW_008795520.1:4543019-4543276 GCF_000699145.1 Aptenodytes forsteri
GGTTGGAGTGGGGCGAGGCGGTGGGCGGCGGGGGCGACATGAAGGGGGTGGCCGTCAGCGGCAGCTTCATCCCTTCCGACGAGGTGGGCAGCCAGGGCTGCGCCTCCCCGTTGATCTTCGGGGGTCCCGCCTCGCCCTCCGGCTCGGGGGAAGGTTTCCTCTTCCGGGCGGCCCGGGCCCCTGCAGAGGCAGAGGGGAAGAGGAGGAGGAGGGTGAGAAAGCAGCGCAGTCACAACGCACCGCCGAGCACGCGGGGC
>NW_008795520.1:4545380-4545801 GCF_000699145.1 Aptenodytes forsteri
CCCTCCCGCGCGGCTGACCGGCTTTGTTCTCCCCGCCGGGGCAGGAGGCACCATTATAAATAAACGATTACCCATCTTTTTTTTTTTAAACTGTTGTCATTGTGCACAGGAAATAGGGCGTTCTAGATTTCCTGTCATTTTCAACCACAAACCAGCGGTTCTCTAATGCAGATGAGCAAAATTCACACAGACTAAGCAAACGCCGTCTCCTGCCCGAAGAAGAAAAACCTGCAGACACGTTTCCCCGTCCCCCTTCCACGCAGCGAATCGTTCATCCGCCGCCTGCATCCACACCAAAACACAGGGCGGGGGCAAGGGAGGGAGGAAAAGGGGGCGTTCGCTCTTCCCGTTTGCCACGGGAGGTGAAGCAACCCCTCACCGGGCGCATCCCGGCCCGTACGGCCGGCTGCACGCGTCTGCC
>NW_008795520.1:4546380-4552331 GCF_000699145.1 Aptenodytes forsteri
TGCCCGCTCTGAAGCAGCCGGCCGGGGCAGGGGGGCAGGAGGAAGGGGACGGCACCGGCCGAGGCGCGGCCCAGACGTGCCCCCGGAAAGCCAAGGGTTAACATCGGCTCGCTTTTCCCGAGCCGCCCTCCTTTCACATTGCATCAAAGTCCTTTAAAGCTGTTTCTCTTCCCCCCCTCCCCTCCCCGGCTGGAAAGACGCTTTATCCATGCATGCTAAGTAAACAGATCTTTGTTTTCGTCTTCCACCCACTGCCCTCTTTCTCCAGCCCGAAGCTGGAGCCTCGCCAAGCCGGCTGCAGCGATTGCTGCCTCCACACAGACACACACACACACACACACACACACACACACAGGGGAAGAAGCCGGGTTTCTCGGGTGAGGCAATGCGCCTGCAATTGGCAGGGACAAGGCAGGAATTGTAATTGCACTTCATCATGTGATGGCTTATGAAAGAGGAAGTTTGGATGTTTTAGTCACGTACTCCTTTGCCCTCTTGCTTTAGCCTCCAGGTTCTCCAAAGGAAAAAATTACATATATTTATATATACTGGTGGAAAGCCAAGAAACAGTGTGTTTGCACATTTCAGATCATGAGCAGAGCTGGAGTGCTAGCTGAGTGAGGCTGCAGGGGAAGAAGAAAGCAAAGCTTTCAGCTGCGGCAGGCTTTTAACTGCAGGACAGAAAATGTGATCTGTATTTATTTTCCTTTATTTCTAATGAAAACTAGCTGCTTGGAAAAGTCGAGCGGTATTCTGTTTTTGCCACATTTGCTGCCTTTGAATTCATTCTGGTGGAAAAGGCAAAAAAAACCACGTTGCCAAGCTCAATGTCAAAAAGCTGATAAAAAAATAGTGGCAGTGCTACATAGGAAATGTCGTTTATGTATCAAAATCACCAAAAAAAAAAAGTCCTTAAAGCTGCTGACTTACAGCGGTAACTGCACAGGAATCGAACAGATAATGCTTTTGTTTCTTGTTCCTTTTTTTTTTTTGAAACAGAAACCATCCTTTTGTGCCTGATCTCTGCGAAACGCCCCTTGCTGTGACACGCCAACGCTATAGATAGGAGCAGCGAGTGCTGGAGGACACCTGATGGGGCATGGGGGCCGTGCAGGGCCAGGGCAGTGCCTGGCTGAGGAGTGCCATGGTGGCATTGATGGGGGCCCAGCACGGTGTGGGAGGCCTTCGCCTTGTCCCGGTTGTGCCCCATGTTGTGGCTGAGGAAAGGAAGGGAGAGGAGAGGTCAGAGCGGGGCAGCTCTTTAAGATGAACTCTGTCTGCCACCCCCGCATCAACACCATGGCGAGCCCCATGTTTTTTGGCGTTTTTCACTGGGCCACACTGAGGTCATGCTGTGTTTCTCTGCTCTTCCCTCCCTGCAGGGTCCCGTTTCCCTTCCCACCTTTCCTCCGTGCTGGTGGCAGCGACTGCACGCAGCCCTTTGCCCCAGAGCTGTGCCCCTAGCCTGCACTTCACCCATGTACCCATCCTCCGTGGGGCCTGCCTTTCCTTCTGTGTCCAAACCAGTGCTCCCCACCTGCTCCCCTGTGCCCTCGGCATTCCCCTTTCCCTCCCGATCGAGAGCTGCCCCACATCCTTCCCCTGCTGCAGATATGCACTGCTTCCTCCATGGGTCCTATTTCCACCCTTCTGTTGGGGCAGAGGTCCTGCAGTGTAGCAGCAGAATGGCCAGAGCCAAGGTGGAAAGGGTGATTATGCTGGAGGGTGCTACCACCTCTCCTTTGATCCGTAATGAATTACGGAGGCTACTCTCCCAGAACTGAGAGGGGAGAGGCTGGGAATAATCCTTGAAGTTTTGTATTTGGTCAGATGCAGGTGTTTTGGGGCCAAGGAGCCCACTGAAGCAGTGCCATCGTAGCTGACAGCAAGACCTGCCAGCTCAACCTGCAGAAACCTGACAGCAGATTACAGCCTCCGCCAGTGCATGGCCAGGAGTTCGGTCATTAAATATTTGTTATAATGTTCGTAGAGCCTCTGCTGAGAGGAGAGTTCAGGTAGGAACAGAGGGGCTTTGCCTCCACTCCGAGGCACCTCCTGATTTTATGGCATTTCTGACTTTTTCATTCCTACTGGAGATGGCAGGTTGCTCCAGAGGATTTCCAGAAAGCTGAATGAACCCAGGTTTCAGTGGGCTTCTTGCCTAGGTGAGGATTATGTGATTTTTGCCAAACAGTTCAAAAGCCCCTAAAGCAACTGCCGGATCTTGCTTGTAGACAGCTGCTCGTGTTTGCCTGCAAGAGTGAGCTACTGGTAGCCATTTTAGAAACACTGAATCTTTTTCATTTAAAACGATCCATCATTTTGAAAGTGAATCCCCGCCACCACCCTTTTATGTATGGATCTTAAGATGTACAATTCAACCAGCAGTTGAGGCAATGCCCTGCTTTCACATTGATGCTGGTCCCAAAGACAGCCTCATGGCACACTGAAAAAAGAAAAATCTTAAGAGCAAAAGAAAAATCCCCATCCAACAGTGTTTTATTTAGTGCCATAGGAAAAAAAAAGATATTGATGCAAACTAGAGTATCATCAGGCGCAGCCTGTTGACATAAATAGGCTTTGGACAGGCTCATGGTAAGCCGCTGATCCTGCAGATGTTTACAACCACTTATAACTTTATTCACAGGAGCATCACTATGAATGTAAAGCCATGTGCGCTTATGTGCTCGCAGGATGAGAGCATGCTTCCCTGACAGCCGCTCATCAGCAGCGCGCTGATGGCTGTCCTGCCCTGCAGACTGGAGCTGACTGCTGATGGCAGGAGCTGACGGAGGCACTGGCAGAAAAATACTCCATGGAGGCCAGAGGGAGGTCATCGCACTAGCTCCCTGCGAGGCAGGACGTGCCAGAGAACTGAGAGGGACTCGAGCAACTCGGTGTGTGCCTTTTGCAATACATGGGGGCCTTTTATTAACTCCTTGAAGACAGCCGTGCTGAACGCCGCTGTTGGGTGTTAACTTCTGAAGAGCTGTGAGGCACCGCCTAAGCAGAGTCTGCCTAGAAAAGGAAGCGCCAGCAGGACACTGGTGTGCTATTAGTTCATGGATATCTCCTGAAATATGGAGATGCTACGTACACTGCTATTCTGCTATGATTTTTGTTCTAGAAAGTTTGGGCATATTATCTGTGCGCTGCTTACCAAGGAGTTGCATGGCGAGCAAGAGCCTGGATGCTACAGCTTCTGCTCCATTGGTGGGCTCTACCCTAGGCGGTTTGGAGCAAAAATTGCATGCTTTCTTTAAAAAAGGAAACAATTCTGTTTTTAACTGAGCAGTTGACTTTACGCCCTCTTTTCAAGTAGCAGTAGAAAAAAAGCAGCGAGGAAAAGATCATGGAAATACTTGAGAAATTCAGAGGTTACTACCCTCCAAAGAGAAATAAAAACTTCAGACAGATACTTCCAGATGCCAGAAGAAAGGGCAATTGATGTGGAAAAGCTTCCGCCCCTTATCCCCAGGCTGGGTAAATAGGCATGTCGGGTTATCCCATTTACACCCCGCCCTGGCGCTCTGCATTGCAAGCCACAGTCGGCAATTGTCTGTGGCCATGGGCGAGGGGGGTAGGAATGCGGTGGCCGAGCCGCGGGGCAATTGTCTGCGGCCATGGGCGAGGGGGGCAGGAATGCGGTGGCCGGGGGCTTCCTGGGGTGAGTGGGCGGCCGGCCGGGTGACCCCTTCCCAAAATAAACAATAAACCCGGGAAGCCGTGACCCCTCCGCGACACCACGCCGGCTCTGCTCCCTGCCTTCTGCGCGGGAGGCGAGGGGGGTAGGAATGCGGTGGCCGGGGGCTTCCTGGGGTGCAGGCAGAGTGGCCGGCCGGCCGGGTGACCCCTTCCCAAAATAAACAGGAAGCCCGGGAAGCCGTGACCCCTCCGCGACACCACGCCGGCTCTGCTCCCTGCCTTCTGCGCGGGAGTCGACAAGCTTCCAAGTACCCTCCAAAAATTGGACAGGGGCGAGGACTTCACAGGAAACGTTACAAAATAAGAGCAGAAACATACTGTCTGTTGAAAAAATTACGGAGGGCTTTAAAACTACTTGTATTTAAGCCCCCGGATAGTCGTTTTCCTTGTCTGCGCTTCATCCCCTTGAGCCCACGTCTGCAGAATGCAAAGCACTGACTAGCTGCAAAGAAGGGGCAGAGCTTTCCTTTCTGCATGCGTTGAAGAGCTGGTATGCCTGAGCAAAGCAAGAAGAGGAGCCCCAGGGAGGGTGTGCCAAGGGGTTTCTCGGTTGGACTGGGGAGTTTGGGCTGGGAAACGCTTTCTCCCTGTTTGGGGGAGTTGGCAGCGAGGTCCTCACACGAAATAAAAGTCAAAAACGGGGCCCAGACCTTCTCAAAGCCTGGGCCAGAGCTATTAAAGCTGTTTCTAGTGTGGGAGTTCCTGCATTACCAAAACATCCCCCCTGAAGGAGCAAACTGGTGCTCGCTGACAGCTCCAGCTGGCAGGTCACCTCCCAGGCCCACCAGAAGAGCTGGCCATCCCTAAAGGCCTCCCTGCCTCGCGGCTGCCGGCCCCACAGTTTAGGGCAGGACAGGACTACCGCTGGTGGGGGAGGTAGCCCAGCTGAAGGTAGTCTTTGCTGCTGATGACCTCAAGGTTTTCCGTCAGTGCCGGTGGTTTTGCAATCCCACTTTTCTGCTCGCCAGGTGGTTGCCTCGTCCTCCCCGTGGGGACCGGGCGCCTGGAGGGGCTGGGGGCTCTGGGGGGCAGGCACTGATGGGTTTGGCCTCTGTGTAGATCAGCTAGTTCAAAGAGACTTGAAGGGGGAGAATAAAGGGGAGATGGATTCCCTCTCCGATTACCTAGCAATTGCTAGGGTTTTATAGTTACCAAATGCTGGCGCTTGCCTAGCTGGGTAGCAGGACGCACCGTGCTGGTGTCCTTCCTGTCCATGCTCTCCTATCCCCCCACCTCAGGGGGGCTGCTCTTTAGGGGAGACACTACAACATATGGAGTGACATGCAGCTGCTACAGGAGAGTCTCTTGAACAGACCACTCTTCCTTCAGGAGGAATTTTGGGCATTGGCATGCAAAGGCTGCGAGCCAGTGCATCAGGCTGCAGCCTCGGTTTGTTCCAGGCATGTTGCGATATGGTTGGGGTGACCACATTTCTGCTAGTCATTGCAGCTATATTATTTCAATTTTGCAACATAACAAGAGTTAACAGAAGTGTACCCAAATCTGAGAGAACACAAAATGCAAATGAAATTTGTTTCTGGCACCCCTGGCACTGCCTTTCATTCCTCTCCCTTTCTCTCCTCCCGATGTCCAGGCAGTGCCCCTCCTCTGCGGGGAGCCCCTCAGGGAGCACTCTGGGCAGTCAGAGCAGGCGGAAATGCTCTTCGCTGTGCTTCAGCCCCTAGCCTTACCTTTTTGCTCACTGCTGTCTAATACGCTAAGTAAAAAGAAGTGAAAGAGGGTATTTTTATCTTCTTGTACATTCTGTCATATGCGTAGTATACTACTGTGTAGCAATGCTGAGGAGCAATACTTACAAGTTCAGGCATTAATGATGCATTTGTAAACTTAAACCGCAGAGCTGTATTGCGTTACCTCATCCTGTCCACTTGTACTTTCAGGCAAAAAAATCACACGCATCCCTTTTCCAGGCACCTACATCCCTCCTGCTCATGCTGAGCTCCAGAAAGAGGTGCCTGCTAGGATGTACAGTTGAGTTCATATTTCATAAAAAGAACACCAGCAACATTGATAACCGGTAGACCTGTGCTGGAACTGGCAATTAAACTCAGTCTCCTCCAAATTTCAGTCATTAAAGGAACTTGCCAAAGGCTAGGACCTGTGTATCACTTAGTCTCCCAAATGGAACTGGATGAGGGACTGAGGACCAGTCATCTTCATAATGGGACCTGCTGAGGTCCTCGCGTCATGCCTGAGGAATGGCTGCACTAGTGAGCTCGCTGTGG
>NW_008795520.1:4552468-4599764 GCF_000699145.1 Aptenodytes forsteri
TTCCCCCCCACCCGCCACTTGTTGCTGATTCAGGGGTCTCGCACGTGCGCTTGGAAGGTGCCAGAAAGGTGTCCCTCAACAACCCTCTCCCTAACACATCTCACCACAGTTTCAACATGCAGTCCGTCATGATCAGGAGCACCAAGCAGCTGCCTCTTTGCTCCATGGTCTGCTTGGAAAGTCCTTTAGAGGCTGTGCCAACGGCAGCCGGCATGGAGGACACCGCTGTTGTTTTGTGTGGGACCCCATGGCACCCCATGGCAGCTTGCTGAGGCATGGGCAGACATGTCCACGCCTCCTTTAACACCCCAGGGGAGAGCAACGACAGGGAAAAAACACACCAGCGTAGACTTCTGCAAGGACTAGTTACCTAGGGCTGACCAGGGCCCTTCTAGTTGTCTCCCTGGCCGTGGTGGAGACGTGGCCCAAGAATCAGATGAAAGTCCTCTGCTTCACTTCCCATAGGCCCTGCGCAGCCTCAGAGGTGAATAACTTCTGGATATTGCAGATCTGGGATGGGTTTCAATGGCTGATCTAGAGGCAAGAGGATGATCACCTTCATCATCCATTTTCCCTCTGCCAGTTACTATTATTGCTAGCTGCCGTTCCACACACATTGTAATTAAGTGGAAAAAATACAGACCAAATGAAAAAGGGTATGAGCCTCTCAAAAACATCTCTGCGCTAGCTGCAGCCTGACTCAGCCTTCAATTAACATTCTTACTTAAAATAGTTTTGTTATACAGCTTTTGTTAAATCTTACATAATAGCAGGCCAAATCACTGCCCCAGAGCACCACGCTGGAGAGAGGAGCTTGGCCCTGGTCTCCTGGGCACCATCTCATCCTGTCTTTGATCCAGGCTTTGGACGTGGGTGAGCTACCAAAGGAGAGCGTGCAGTACACCTGCGGCTCTGCCTTGGCAGGCACATTGAACTGGTGCTGCCACCAGAAGAAGTGGTCCTGCTCTCCCCCACCCCATCTGCTCGGTTCTGCCCGGCGCTGCCCTCTGCGTCGCGCCGGCGCGGCTGCTGGAGCAAACCCAGCAGCGCCAACAGCTACAGCGCAGCTAAACCTGCCCCAGTGCCCCCATCCTGCTGCTCCAGGGGTGCTCCTGGGGCAAAAGGGAGCAGGTTGGGATGGGCAGCCGGGGAGGGACCTCAGCAGTGGCATTGGTTTGCAGCTGCTGCAGGAGCCCCTCATGCTGCACCTGCACCCATCCCATCACCCGCTGCCGGCTGTGCCGCCCTTCCCCGAGCTGCCAGAGGGCACGCCGGTGAGGAGAGAGGGACACATGGGCCGGCAGGGCTTCCTAGGGACACAGGGCTGCTCTGGAGATGGGTCTGATTTCCTACCAGGGCCTGAGGAGCTTGAGAGCTGGGCTCCATCTCCTGCAGAGCGGGATGGCAACCCTGCCTCCATCACCAATAATGATAACGTGGGGAAACCTCTGCACAGGGCTCGTCCTCTTCACTGCAGAGGGATGTCCTTATGGCTCAGTAGTGCTATAAAAGCCTTTAACTACCAGCATGATTTTTTCTTTGTTGTTCTTATTGGGCCTAGCTTCTAACTGGTACAAAACATGCTCTGTGTGTGTGTGTGCATTTATGTGTGTGCCCACAGAATACAAAATGGGCGTTTGTGTTAAAATCTGGAAAATTGGCACATGGGGTGCAGGTATGAGGTGAGGAAGATACTCCCATGTCTACTTCAGTTTGGGGGGGACTACGTTTCATTTGAAGCCATTGCTGTCAAATTTATGGCTCCACAAACGCTCCCTGGGATTGTGGGAACCTCAGCTTGAGTTTGCACGATGCTCCTGAACCAGGATGGTGTTTCAAACAGAGAGAGAGCTGGGAAAAGAAGGAGCCAGGCACATGTAAACCTAGTATCGCTCACCACCCCCGACCTCAGGAAACCGATGAACACAGTGGGCACCATTCCTGCCAGGGGCAGCTCCGCTAAGTCACTGGATTTGCACCAGGGCGGCATTTGGCCCAAGGTGATCATGCGCAGCACCAGTTAACGTGAGGTCAGGAGGCTGTGCAGCTAACGTGTCACCACCACCTTGTCCAGAGGACCATCGTGTCTGCTCGGCTCGACTCAGAGTCCCAGCCCAACCCACCACCAGTGCTGAGGGAGGGTTGCTCCTGCCGGTGCCCCCCTCCACCGAGGAGCCGGGAAAACTCCTAGGGATGACAGAAAAGTCACATAAGGGGCTCAGCTCCTCTTCCGCTGGGAGAGCCTGTGGTGGCATGCAACCTGGAAAGAAGTAGATTAATGCAAGCGAGGTTCTTTCTTCTGAATTTTGTTTTATACTGAGAGTTATGTGTTTTGGCAGACTTATTGATGAATAGGTCAGCAGGGTGTGGAAATGTATTCTAAAGCTTTCTGCATCCTTGCACATGCTTCTAGTTGCCGGGGGTTTTGCCTACTGCTTCACTTGGAAAGGTTTAAAAGAAAATGCAAATTGTAGGCAAAGGGCAGAGGCAGGTTTTTGTAAATACTGTTGGCACAGATTTTAGCCATTCCCTTGTCATTTGTGAAACAACAGAAAGAACCCCCACTCAGCTGCATACGACATGAAAATACCAGTTTCTCTGTTTACAAATGGTAAAAAAACCATCGTAACCTGCTATATGCACCTCCAGATAGCATATATAAATATCCATAAAACTGTCTTTGCCTCAGACTGGGTATAGGGCAAGTATGGGAAGAATCTGGACTTTTTCACATCTTCTTCCAAAACTAGCGTTGGTAACAAAAAGGTATTGTTTCATGTACTTCAAAAAGAGGTGAATGTTTCTGCACGCTAGGCTTTCAGAACCAAACTTCTACACCTGAAATATGAGAAAAATCATATGAGCAAAAGACTAAGAAACTCTTTTCAGATGTAACCAGATACACCATCCAACAGACAGGAATACTTAAAATCCCCTTTAACCAACGGCATGTCAAGACATGTCTGCCTCGGACACTGTTAAGACATCCAGCCCCCATATTTTACATACCCTCCTAATTACATTCATATGTTTGGTTTCATATTTGACCTCTCTGTTGCAACAGAGTGCCAAGTAAAGCAGTCCTCCTCTTAGGTCTGATACAGGAATTAAGCTGGAGAGTGTGGGGGATTCACGATCGTTGTATCCCTCATACACACACTAGAGTGACATGCACCAATAAGCAGTACAACAAAATAAAAACATTTTAAAAATCCCCAGTGCAAATGTGCACTTTTTAATTGAAAGTACTGTCTGGGCTCTTTCTCTTTCCCTTGTTTTTTGGAGCACTTTGGTGTTCACACCTCTAATGCTTCTTCCATAATCTGGCAGCTCACCAGCTACCAGGTTTCAGCTTCTCTTTATTAGGAAGAAAAGACTATTTGCACAAAAATTGCATCATTCCAGAGTGAGAATCTGACTTATCTCAGTTGTTAGGACTTTTGTCACTGAATGCATTAGGCTCAGGTTCCTGGTGCACCGGGAATGGCTTTACATGAAACCTGGGGCTGCACAAGGCGGTGGAAACACTGATGAGAAGACACCAGCTGCACAGAGAAATTCACGGTTTTCTTCCCCCCCCCCAATTCTCCAAGAAGCCAAAGCCAAAAATCACATCACTGTCAGCAAGAACAGGATTGGGCCCTTTATAGATATAGGTATAAAACCAGATAAATGCATGTGCTTTAAAAGCACGTTATCAATGAGAAAAAGATCTGAAGGCACAGTGATTCCTAAATGGTGGCCTTTGGACCATTGCTGTTGTTTTGGGGAAGGAAACAGCAACGGCGACAGAAAGAACGAAGCAGCTGGCAGTCTGCACAAGGGTGGATTTCACTCCCGGCCCTTTCTCAGGCGAGACACAAGAGTTTTTCCTGAGTGCAGTCCGCAAGGCTGGATCACAGCCCCTCAGCCTTCAGCACATAGGGATTTCCAGATTCAAGACAATGTGTCTGGGATTTTTTGGGTGAGCTGCACCTCCTGTATATTTTACTTGGACAGTCGGGTTTAAATACCACGCTGCTCTGCTCTCCTTTAGCACTGTTATTACAGCCTTGTTTGTGAAGCAAGAAGAGTAATCCTCATGTAAAAATAATAGTATTGCAGACCTAGACAGCAGATGGTGTTATTAAATACTTGGGCAAAGTCGAAGGTCATCATGCTCTAACAATTAACAAGATATATTGTCTATCACTTAATAGGTAACCTCCTAGTGTGGGATGTTTGCAAGGCCGAGCAGAGTGGCAAGTGGTATCTTGTCCAAGCCCAGATAACTCTTCCAGTTAAACAAATATTTGGCAACCATTTTCTTACCTAAATTTGTTGCTACCAACATGTCAGACAGAAATAATATGATTCCATTTAACCTCCTAAACGATCCCTTCTTTAACCAAGTACATTATGTTTTAACTAGACAGCAACAATTTGAGCGCTTATTGATAGTTGCCTGGCATATAGGTTAATTTATAAAAGCACAGAGAGGCAAATCCTCAGGCGATGTACATCATGGCGAGTCTGCCGCAAGGTATGTCTCTGACCGGCTCCGGCAAGGTACCGTGCGTGTGAGGTGTGCTCACCAGCCGGCTTCTGTTGTCCACAGAGGTCTTCAGCCGTGGAGCATGTTTCTTCTTACTCAGAGGACTGCTCTCCTAGGGAAACCGCGCATTTATCTGCATTGATAAAGTTGAAATTGAACCTCGGTAATATGTGGCAGGGCTGTCCTTGTTGCATGATCTAATAAAATTTTCAGGCAGAGCTCCCTCTAAGGATTAATTTTATATCGTAACAACTGCACTTTATCAATGTTTCCCTTGATATTTGCCTAGCCTTCCCTGAACTTTACCTCTCAGCTGATGGGTGACCATTTCACTTCTTTAATGGCACTCCCAGGTGTGAGAGCAACTTTGTGTATCTGTTCATTTACCCATTTTTCCTCAGTTGTTTCTTCCCTGCCAGTACTTCTTAGAGAGTTTGCCCGGGCCAGCTGCCCAGACCACCCTATTGAACAGCCACAGACGTTCCAGCCAATCCCCGTTATATTTTTGCCTGAGCAGGGCAGCTAGCTCCCATTGGCATGCCTGGCATTCAGAAAGGCTGCTCCCCTGAAGGGCAGCCTGCCTTCTCTTCTGCCGTTGCCTTCTTTTAGAAGCGTAGGTGAGGGTGCCCGCATCACTTTCAGGGATGTAGACCCCTCCTGGTCATCTCTTCTGGGCCTTCAAGGAAGCCATGGAGGCTAAGCATCGCTCTTTGGGGCAGGTTCTGGCTTTCACTTAATCACTGTATAGTGGCAAGACGGGGAGCTAGAGCAGAGCCCTGCCGCTGCCAATAGTTTCACGCAGTACTTTTCCTCCATGGTAATTGCTCTCCTGCTAGGATCCATGAACTTGAGAACAAAATACATTTTATTATTTACACGGGTTAGATGACAAATACAAACAGATGGTGCAAAGATGACTCCTAATGCATAGTGATCAAGGTATTTAATATTCATGGGTAAAGGCCTGGAAGATTAAGTAAACAGATTAAAATATGCAGGGGAAAGTATCTCCTAACAATGCATAGAGTCAGCACGGCCTTTTGTGCCCTGTTACTGCTTGGGTCAGGGCAATTAACATAAAGGGAAAGACTGGCTGAATTTTCCGGTCTTCTTCAAGCACTCAGCTCGAGCAGCATCTTTGTAAGGAAGCCCTCGGGAGGGGTTTTTGTAAGACCGAGAAAAAAACACCTATTTTGCTATTGAAGAGGGCTGCAAAGCCTGAGTGTGCTCCAGTCTGCTGCTGCTGCCCTTACGTAAAGCAGCCTTACCTGAATGACACTGCTGTTGTAGCTGGGACTGGTCAGATGACTTACGATTACTCACCCGAGCAAGGGTTGTGGCGCTGGAGTCTCACCACACCGCTTTGCCATTAATGATACTTCTTGTGGCAGAAGCTGGGATTTCGCTGGTGCTGCTTTTACATGTAGTCATCTTGCAGAGGCAATTTCAACACTGATGAATATTACGAGTCAGGTCCTCAGCATGAATCATCCTGTCCTTCCAGATGACTTTTTCTTTCTGCTGTTTACATCAGAGGCAGGGAATTTTGATGCTTTTTTGTGCCTGTGACTAAAGGAGTGTTTCATATGAGAAGTGATTTCCAAACTCACTTAAGTCATCCCTCTATATATTTCCTTTTGTTGTTGCTGCTGCTCTCATTTTGAGTGTGGGCAGCTAGCGAGATGTTTCTAAGGCAGTACTGACTGAGCGCTGAACGTATGGCAAAAAAGAAAAGCAGGGGGAAGAGTTTATTGATGCATGTTGCTGGATTGTGCCCAAAAGTTTGCTCTGCAACTTTGTTCAGTCTTCTATTTTTCTTGTCCAGATCAGGTTGTTGAACAAACAGATTATCTGGGGTTTGGTCATGCTGTCGGCTTACGTGATCGCTCAGCCCTGGGAAGGTGTGTGCATGGAGTCAGAGGCTGTGGCAAGAGGAAGGCAGCAGTTCTGAAGTATCTGTCTCCCTGCCTTCTCTTACAAAAGCCCCTTGCCCCTGCAATATAGGGTCAGGATGCCACGGCCTACAGACGAATGGGAGAAGCTAGGAGATGGGGTAGGGCTGGAGAATGGTCGAGCTCCAAGCTGCAGCATGCAAAGGGTGGTGGAAAGCTGCCCATGGACGTGGAGGTGAGCTTTCCCCCTGGTACTCCACTACTACAGCTCCAGGAGGAAAAATGACACCCCAAACTCAAGAAAAGGCACCGCTGTTTGGCTGCTCTATTTTCATCCTCCTTCTGTAGCTGTAGCCACCACAGCTATTCCTATGGCTGCCTCCCAAATCACTGAAGACATCAGGGACTTCTGGATGCTCTTTCTTAGGATCTTACTGCTCTGCCATGCTTTCTCCACAGCACCTGGCAGCGCCCTGGAAACGGTATTAGGTACTTGAATCCTTGTGAAGGATGCCATGTGAGGAAAGGCATGTTTATTGCCATGACTCCAAGTCTCAGATTTCCAGGGGGGCCACAGTGCTGCACAAGGAGGTCACGCTGCTCACAGCAGCAGGGGCAGAGCATCTCTGCATCTGGTATCTGCTAGGAAATTTGTCTGGCTCTGTGGATGCATTTGGTTGATATGGCTATGCAAGCTGGAATGTGGCCCAAGATACATGGCAGAGAAACCTGCCCTGTGAATAAAAGCCTTTGTTAAGATGGATCCCATCTGTACATGATTTCATCAGCTCCACAAAATGTACAGGACATTCATATGGTGAAATAGGCAGAGCTCCTGTTCCGAGAGAGAAAACCCTTCTGTCTGCTTTTCCACAGGAGTCTGTCGCCATACGAGGAGGTGAAACCTTCTGCGATGCTGTTGCTGCTCTTAACCGCGGGATGGGACAAGCGTTGGGACTATGCTAACATCGTCATAAAAACTAACGTGCATGGAGAAGCATCAAAAGCACACCCCCAAAAAATTGTCATTGCCCTCTTCTTTGCCTTCTCTTCCTTAAATAAGGAGATGCTTAAAGCAGTGTAAATACAGTTCAGGCCAGCTAACGAGCAGTCCACAGTGCTGAAACACTCCTGCCGTCCAAGCCAGCTCCCTGCCAACGATTTCATTTACCATATGTTTGGTGTGGTTTTTGGCAGAGTCAGCCTGAGGATTTTTTTGGGCAGGCCTGCAAAACAGTTTTTCCCTGCCTCCACCCAAACGTGAGCAAGTCCTGTCTGCTACCGCCACGCCGTTGCGCAGGGTCAGCCTGGCTGTTTTGGGCAGAATTAGTCAGAGGGGCCTCTGGAAAAAAGCCCAAAGAGGGCTGATTCATTTTCCTTAAAAGTATTTGTGTTAAGGACACTGTAGGAAGATGACTTCTTCAGCATCATGCCCAGCCGCTATTTTGGCTAATTTTCCCATCTTGCAGCAATATCCCCAGCAATCGCCGCTTTTTTTCTTGCTGGACAGGCAGCCTGAGGAGGCTACAAACAGCAGTAAAGGTAGATCCCGACATGAACAGAAGCCCCAGCAGAGTCGGCAGTACCCAGCAGCAGGCCATTGATATGTTTTCCTGCAGCCACCTCATTTTTCTGGTTTGGTTTCTGTTTCTTTGCTGCAAGCTTCTGTTAGGTTTGCAGAGGAAGCCGCTGAGGTGTGAGCCAGGGCAGCCCCCGATGCTGGCCTGCCTGTGCAGCCCGAAAGCCCAGCTCAGGGCAGTGGCGGCCGTCCCAGTCTCCCCATAGGCATCAGCTGAGCCTCCCGGTGACAACGCTGCCGGGTAAGAAGGCTCACGGCTTTCCCAGTGAAGGAAGAGGGAGGGTTGGGTATGCACCGGGAAGGATTAGCTCACATGGGTGCCAGTAAGGAGCAAAGTTGGCAGGGTTAGGACGCTTTTCTCCAGGCATCGGATCCGGTGTCAGGGAAGGTTTGCCATGGCCTGGCCGCACTTCATGTTTCTGCTGCCTGCTGCAGGGGCTGCCCTGCTTGGGCAAAACCAGAGCAAACTGCAGTGTGGGGCAGGTTGCTCTGGAAAGCCAGCACTGGTGCTAATGTACCTTAACAGACCGACTGCAGCAGTCCAGTAGTCGGGACGGAGGTGCTGGGCAATGCTGGAGGACCACACTGGGATTTAGTGTCCCTTATCCCGGGACGTGCTACCCAGACATAGTCTGGCTGGTGCCATCCAGCTAGGGCCCAGGACAAGTCTAGCCAACCAAGAGAAAAAGAAAAGGGAATTTAAACACACCTCCTGCCCTTTATAAGCAGATGCCTTAAGGTGGGAAGGTCTGGCTGCTTCTTTCCTTCCTGCCCCATGCTCAGAGTATGTATTCCCAGGGGAATAGCAGTATTTCACAGAGATAAGTCATGTTCTCCCAGCAGAGGAGCTTTGCAAAAGAGTCACAGGGTGTCTGTTCACCAGGCACTGTTCTCTGGACTTGCTGACCTCAGGGAACAGCTTTGCCAGGTGAGCCCTCCAAGCAAAGATTAAAAAAACCCAGTAGCCTGCAGGGCTGCGATTCCTCCCTCCCTTTCTGCTGAATTAATTGCTAGAAAGGCAATGCAGCTGCACAGCAGCCAGGCACTCCATCCCCTCTGGAGGAAGGCATTAGCATTTGGCCTTACCTCTACATTTCTGTTCTCCGAACCAGTGTGTCTGACTGTCCTGATTCACCCTGGAACTGGGACGTGGAATTTGGCTTGATATCCATTGGAAGGAAATGTAAATACTCGTGCCTATAGCAGCTTCTTTTGCAAGTGCGCTACCCCAATGAGCGAGCGCCTGTCCCAGCTGGGAGGCTTGCTGTGCGCGGCGTGGGCAGGAGCATCTCTTCCCCTGCCTGCCTCGTCCTGCCCAGCTCAGACCCAGCCCAGGGCTGCTCCTGGAGGCGCCAGACCTACATGCTGTAGGGCTGCCGCAGGGGCTGGGGAGCTGCCGTGCACCCACAGGAGGGGCTGGCCCCCAGCCCGTGTGGGGCAGGGCAGGGGCTGCCCCCCGGCACCTGCGGGGGCAATTCTGGCTGAGTCAGCCAGAAGAGCGCTGAGGCTCCCCTGGGCACCAGCCCCTGCTCCCCCCCTCCATCGCTCTTCCCTAAAGACACAAGCTGGCCTTTAATCAGAGTTAGCTATGCACTGCTAACTGTCAACATCGCTCTTGTTCCAGTAATGGGTGTTTGCTGTTGCAAGGCTGAAGCGCGTTAACCCCGGGCGGTGACTCAGCATGCACACCCCTACCTTGAATGCGGGAGAGCTGCGAGCAGGGAGGGGAGTGGGGTGGGATGGCCAGGGCTGCCACATGCATGGCTGCAGGGTTCCTTTCTTCCCTTTTCTCATTTCAGAAGAAACCGTTGCAAATTTCACAGACCTTTCTAGCACAGGCAAACAAAGGGGAAATTAATTCTGAGCGAGGGAATTAACATCGGTAAATAGTAAGGGCATTGCTAAATGCTAGCGACTGGTCGCTTCTCCTGCAGAAGCAGAGGTGGGCAGAGGCAGGCTTAGAAAAGAAGGGGAAAGCGGCCGGGCAAGGGCAGGGATCTCTGCGGAGAGAACCCAGCGGATAAAAGGCAGAAAGGACAAAGGGAGAGATGCTGGGGAAATATGACGGAGCAGATGCATCGCTTATCTGCTCCTACATCAAATAAAATTCCTAAGTGTAAACCAAAAGCAATGACTAACCCAAAGCTAAGGACTGGCCTATGGGAAGGGGTTGTGCTGCTGTAATCAAAGGGCCGAGGTTAAACCATTTTAGTTAAAGCATTGCACACGTGGGCTGCTGATAGAAGAAAAAAATCTGGCTTTATGGCTTTCAATGAAGTATCACAAACACGGTGCCTTCCTGGTGCAAAGTGCTGATCCTGTACAAATGCATGCTTCCGTTTGTTCAGAAATTGTTGATGAGTTAACAGTGTACTGGCTGCCTTTATGCTGGATAAGGCACGGTCTGTCTTCCAACAGGTGGTTTAATGCCAGCAAAAAAAAAAATTGAGAGCCAGAATAAGCACATGGTACATAATTTTGGCTCTTCCAACAGAAATGTGACTGGGAGTTCACAAATAATCCTGATCAATCTTATCCTGGGTACTGCCACTTGTCTAATTTTCACTTAAATCAAAGCTATTTTAGTTTAATTGGCTATTTCAGTTAAATATATGCCAGTGCAAATGTTTCTATCTCTTTAGACCCAATATAACTAATTCTCCGGGGCAATGCAAATGCCAAGAGAAATGGTGCTTATGAGCCTTAGGGTGCTGACGCATTCATTTGGCAAACACCTGCCCTGGTCTTAGGTGCTAGAGGACCCTTGTGATGCGTGGGGTGAGCAGAGAGACCTTCCCTGGGGTGCTGGGGCCAGGCGAGGGGTTTGGGCAGGGGCAGGTGAGAGAGCTATTGCAGGAGCCGGCAGACGGGAGCGGCAGGCATCTTCCAGCCGCTGAGTCGGTGTGGAAACCTCCTCCCCCACACTTATTACTGCAAGGTGTGTGCTTGCCTGCATACTCGCCCTAACCTACCCTCACCTGGGGTTTGAACTAGCACGTCTGGCCGAATATTTCAGATGACGGAGTATGTGTTCGCTTCTGCCACCTCCAGGAGAGGAGCAGCGCGGACAGATGTAGGCGGCAACATCTCCAAATTACAGCTTAATCCACACCAGCTCATGAGTCAGGACTGTGACTCACAGGCAGAGACAACTTGGCGTGAGGGGGATGCAGCTCCTGCCCCAGCTGCCTGCCCTGCCCGCACCGCCTGGACACAAGCTGCACAGCCGGTGCGCTGCTTTTGCATCATGCTGCTTCGGCACCAGCCCTGCAAGGCGAACCGGTGGCCAGCTGTGCTCGCACAAGAGCAAGCTGCGGCAGTCCAGGGGCACCGCAGCCCGCCAGCCTCAGCCAGGGGCTCCAGGAGCAACGCAGGCCACGGGGGGCATCTGTCGCTTCAGTGTCCAACCCCGTATGAATTACTCACAGTGTGGCCTGGAGACCCGCGTATCCTCTAAATCCTCTAAACTGTGTTTCCAGGGCAAAAGGAGGATGGAAACATGCTTTTTTATACCACTGGGTTGGTTCAAATAACTGTTTAGATAGTAAAAATTAAGCCCCACACATCCTGCAGCTTCTTGAGGTTTTGCTTTTCCTTTCTCTCCGAGATTAGCCTTTGATGTCTGGAGATCAAGAATATTTCCACCCATACAGTGTGAGTCTGTTGGTGCTCAGAGGAAATGGGGTTCCTGCGAAGGCCTGATTTTAGGTGCACCAATGATTTTAGGTGCATCAACGTTTCAGGCATTAAAGGCGAGTCTGCATTTTAAATGTGTTGCGTACTCCAAAAAACTCTCTACCTTAGGTCAGTCCCAAGGCTTGAATATTAATAAAGGAGTTTCCCTACATGAACAACATGTACTGTCTCATGCCTTATGCCTGCCTCGAATTTAAAATAGCCTGGTGCAGCCATAGGAAAGTCTTATGTCACTGTAACTCCATATTAACTGCAGGTAAACTCTGTGGATGGTACCGTTCTACTGGGTCGCACTTACAAGTGGTTTCCAGCACAGCTTTTCTGTGAGGAATGGTGTTGATCTGGGCTGAGTGCAACTGGACTTGGAGGACTCCAGGCGTGCTGGCTTGGATGCACGGGGCAGAGCTGTTTGTCTCACTGTTTCCACACGGCTACTTTATTTTTAACCGCCAGGACTGAGTTTCCCAAAAGGACTGCATCATCACAGACAAAAGGATATTAAATTTAAGTGACAGATTTCCGCAGTGGTCGCTTTTTTCCAAAATCCACGGAGAGCACCGCGGCTGCCAGAGCAAATGCGCTGAGCGCAGGTGCTGCATGCAGCCCATCTCCTGCCTGTGGCACTGTCCCACCGGGGCCGGCATCCCCTCTGCATCCTCCCCTGGGAGGAGGAGGGCAGGCCCGCCGAAGCGGCCTCTCTGGCGCCTTGTCTGCATTATGAAAAGGTGATAGTTGGAAAGTTTCTTCTGCATTTTGTCCTTTGAAAGGACATGATTAGTGTCACTGCTTTGCTTTGATACCTGTCATACGTGGGGTTGAAAGCAGCGCTAAGTGGGACAGTGCGGTTTAGTTTGTGTCTTTGAGGAAACCTGCCTCTCATTCCCAGCGCACTGATGTTGCCGTGCTCTCCCTCTCAGAGCCCCGACTTGCAAACCTCTCCATCGCTCCCTGCATCTCTGCACTTTACAGGCACCATTATCTTTAACCAGCCTCGGCCTTCCGGGGCTGTGCCTGTGTGGAGGGCTATCCTTCAGGGGTGTGGGAGCAAGCCTGGGGCCGGGGCGTTTCTCAAGGCGTTCTTGCCTTGTCCTTTTCTCGCAGCCGTTCGCCCCAAGCTGGTTATCGCTTCTTTGAAGTCTGACATACGGAAAGTGCAATTACTTAGAACAGGGAAGGTATGAAAACGCTAATGGCGAGCAAACTGACTGGAGAGGGAAACACTTCCACTTCTCCTTTTCGGGTGTTTTCCCAGCTCATAGAAGTGCCTTTTTGTGCCTGAGGCAGCCTGTGACGACAGATCAGTAACGACCCCGAGACGCCCCCCATCGCATCTCCTTCCGTCGATCCCCCCGGCCTGTGCTGACGGGTGGTCGCTGGAGGCAGAGGGGGGCTGGCTGCTGGGGTGGTCACCGCTCCACACAACACCACAAACACCCTGGCTTTAACGAAAAGGGTGACGCTGTCCCTGTGTTTCTGCGGCATGCAGCGAGCGACTGGCATTGCCACACTTTCGTTACCTCTTTTTTACACTACAAGATGAATGTCCTTTCCTCTTCTTCTCCCTCCCCCCTCCAAAGGTTTGCCAAATCTGGGAACGAGCAGTGAAGGAAGTTGTGCCCTTCGCTGCCGCCATGCAGCCCCCTGCCTACCCTCGGCAGGGTGCAGGCAGCAGCTGTGGGGTGGGCAGCCACTGGCCGTGCCTGGGGTTTGCTTTCTCTGGGGACACCAGGCCTCCTTCCACATAGCCACTTCTCTCATGCCATTTCCAAAGTTTCAGGCGGGCTCGGAGGCGTTGCAACCAAAGCACCCAGGAGATGTTGCAACAGGGCATTTTGTTATATAGCGAAAACCACCTTTCTTCTGCCCTTCTCGAACCTCTCTCTCATGCCCACCCCTGCCGTGGGGCTGTGCGGCGGCTTACACCTGGGACCAAGTTAAAAATAATTTATCTTTTGGGTTATTTTTAAGCCATATCATTTGCTTGATCCCCTTCAAATGAAAGCACAGCGTGGGGAAGGAGCAGGAGTGGGGTATCCATGACATGGGAGGTGTGGGTCTGGGGGGGCTCATCTCTGCTCCAACAGATGCTCACGCAGAAAGCCAGTCCTGGGAGGTTTTTAGGGCAGGCTGCGAGAGGCTGAGATCACACCCATTAATTGTTCTTTTCGCCTGCTCTTCCCTTGCCTGATTACAGGTTGTCTAGACTGAGAAGTACAGGTTTTGCTCTTGGAGCATGAGCAGAATAAGGTGCAACACGCCGCCCCCCACGTAGTGGAAAAGGGATGTCAGTGCCTGCTCAAGGAGGCTTTCTCTTTTGGCTCAGGCTGGCTTTACCTTTGCCATGTCCCCACGCAGGGAGAGGAGGGGGCAGTCCCTGCCCGTGCAGTGCCCGCTGCACAGGTAGGGCTTTGATCGCCAGGGCACTGAAAAATGGCTCAGTGTGGATCAGAAAGCGGTGGTATTAAACACAAGTCACTTCAAAGCTGCTGTCGGTTGGTAAGAAAATAATTTAAAATTAAACCAGTTCTGAAACTATCTACCGCAAGTGGTTACAAGCCTGAGTGTTGTAAAACTGGACCGTTTCCTCTTTTCCTCGCAACGATCATGTCCTTGATTCCTCCTTTAGGCTGCTTTGGCAATTCTTGCACAGTAATAAAAAGGCATGACACAGCATATGTTTTGCGGCTCACCTTGCCAAACAAAATTACAACATTAGTGTAGCTTCTTTGCCTTTGCATAATGAACTCTACAAAGGAGCTAGAGAGAGGGTAAGCATCTGTGCCAAGATAAAAGCAAAAACAAGAAGTACAAAGGTCTGGTTTAAAGCAGTCTCCGTTTAAAGTAATTCTTTTTAAAATGACTTATCTTGAAACTGTTACAGACAGTTAGGGAAAGTCATACAGTTTCTAAATGTCTGTTATGTTTTAAGTCTGCAGCTACATTGCTAAGATTAAAATAAAAAATAGATGCAACTTTGAGAGCTCACAAACGTGGCACAGCAGAGCATCATCTGCGCAACATGTGCTGGGGCCAGGAGGAAGCGGGGCTGCAAAGGAACTGCTTATTCCCCACTCCTCCGGCTCGCTGGGCATCATTTGCATTTTTAATGGCGTTTGGGACAGTCTTTGTGTTGTGGTAAATTGCACTAACTGCCAACAAGGGGAATTTGGTGTGCGGGAAAGAGGTAGATTGGGCGAGAGGTGTGCCCAGTCGTGCTGCCTTTTTCATCACTTCACTGTCATGCCTGTCCCTCGGGGACTTGAAAGGAGAGTGTGGACCTCACTGGGCAGTCCAAGAGAAGGGAAGGATTTCCCTGTACAGAGGATGATGACAGGGAAAAGGGGAAATCCTTCAGTCTATAGATCTGCCAAATCTGTTCCAGGAAAAAGGCAAAAAGCTGCCCCAACAAGCCCACTGTGCTTATGCCTGCTACAAACCCATGTTAATAGCTGAATTAGGATTCAGGCGGCCTGAGTGGTTCAAATACTGAACATTAAAGACCAGATCCTAATTCATTAATGCCAAAGACAAAACTCCCAGCAAAAGATCTGGCCCTTAGTTTCTGGAAGTCCAACTAAGTCAATTAAGAGGGGAAAAAAAAGAAAGAAGAAAAGAAATGGATGAGGAAAATTTTGCCATCAGCTATGGCAGCTGGCAGCAGCGAGGTCACCCAGGTAGAACAGAGATCCAGCACTCCCTTGCTTTTAGGCAGACATGAAACCTTGTCATCCTTTGCCGCGTTGTGCAAAGTGCTGTACAGCCACAGAGACGGTGTCAGCCTGCCCAAAGTCCTTACAAAGACCTTTGCACAACGTCTCTGCAGCCAAAACTTGTTCATTAAAAGCTTGCTTATCAGAAGTGAAGTCCAGTCATTCGATGGGCATTAGATATGTTCATGCATTAAACACACTGAAATATCACCTGCTTATCCTAACCCTTGTTTGTCTAAATCACCTTCACGTTCACTGTGATATGCTGTGGGTGAGATTTGATAGCACTTGCTAACCATATAAGAGTTGAGCCAACAATTCTTCTTTTGGTAAGAAAAGGCATTAACCAAAATATATGAGTTATTCTTAGATAACGAAGACAAGAGAAATCTTCAAATACAGTGGAAAAGTAAGTCAGTGCTTGAAGAACAGCAAGAGGTGGAATCAGTGTGGAGGGAAATGTGACCAAATCTGTGAAGCACTGTTATGTGTATGACAGTACTCATCTTGCACAAACCACCCCAAGATGCCCTTCCAGGTCTCTGTAGGCACAATTTCCCTGGGATACCTCAAAACCAGCTTCATTCCCGGGCCATCTCCCCATGGTCCATGTGCCCTTGGAGACTTAGGGAGCACCTCCATGGCCCTGGCCCTGGAGCAGCGCACCCAGGAGGTGGCTAGCCCCCAGCAGGCATCTCTGAAAAGAGTCAGAGATGCTTCACGCTGAGACATGCTCAGCTCATTTCCTGCGCGGAGCAAAGGAGACCCAACCACCAACCCACAGCCTTCGGCCCAGCACGACTCTGCAGGTGAGCGCACCCCCCTCGGAGGCAGGGGTGGCTTTGAGGATGCTCTGTGGTGTCCGCATAGGATTCATGGGTTAACTTCAATGCTTCTGGGCATCAATGTCCCAGTTTGGATGATCATTGCTAATTTTATGGCGATGGGTGTTTGGCAGTGGTGGCTCTGAGCCAGCCTCGGCATGCTGCTGCGCCCAGCGTGCCCTGCCCACAGCGTTGAGTGCACGGCTGGCTCCTGAGCTGCAACTCATAGCGTAAAGCTTCCGATAAATCAAGTGTTTCACAAAAGCGTGAGTGACTGATTTCACAATGTGATTAAAATTACCAAGGGAAAACATTTCAAATGTTCAATAATTTACACCAACCACCTGTACTTTTAAAATACCTTTCCTCATTCCACTCCCTTAACTTTATGGGATTCTTGCCATGTTCTTCAAGCTGTTTCCTTCCTCACTTCAGCTCTCATTGCTGCTGAACACTCTGGTAATAAATAAAAGTACTGTATGGCTGGAGACTGCTGGGGATGAAAAGTGCAATGCCATTTATTATAAAATACTCTCTGCAGGCAGCTGATCTTAGCATGCACTCTGCATCTTTCCAAAATCGAGACAATTTGCAAAGTACTATTGCAAAATTTGGTTTATGTTCCAGTTTGCTTTTTATGATTCTTATTTTTAAGAAAGCATTTTCAAATGCATTTTCAGTTAGGCTTTTCCATGCTGGCGTTCCAGTTTATGATTCTTATTTTTAAGAAAGCATTTTCAAATGCATTTTCAGTTAGGCTTTTCCATGCTGGCTTTTCACTCTAAACAGCGTTAGCAAAGTCAGGCCTCCCCTTCATGGTTTAGTTCCAATGTAAATTTGGAACTCGTATCACACATTACTGAGGAGCAGGAACTGTTTGTTTGTTTGTTTATCTATTTATTACCTAGGAATTATTTTTATTTTTAAGAAAGCATTTTCAAATGCATTTTCAGTTAGGCTTTTCCATGCTGGCTTTTCACTCTAAACAGCGTTAGCAAAGTCAGGCCTCCCCTTCATGGTTTAGTTCCAATGTAAATTTGGAACTCGTATCACACATTACTGAGGAGCAGGAACTGTTTGTTTGTTTGTTTATCTATTTATTACCTAGGAATTATTTTCTCTCCAGCATGCTTCAGTTTCCTACAAGGTCAGCTCTTTGGTGAACTAATTCTTCAGCATGGACAAGAACTGAATTATTGGAATAAAAAATCAGTAGGGATGAGTTAGGGTAAATTGTACTTCCCGCTACTTCTGCACAAGTGCTAATAGCATGCTGAGTCCTGGGAGCAACGTGTGGCTTTCAGTCCTCTCCCGGCAAGTCAGCGGGAGATCTGAGCAGTGGGGGCTAGGTGCAGGGTTTTGGGCAACCGGCTATTCTCAGAGGAGCAGTGGAAAGCCTATCTGTTACAACATGCTTTTGCCTGAGGTGAGTTACTTTTAATAGATGTTTTGTTTTAGGAAGCTTGAAACGATGAGCTGGCACTGCTACTTCTGATTTTACTTCAGGGAAGATGAGCTATAGGTTCTGGGGGTTCTCTGCTTGCCAGCAGTGTGATTTCTTTTAACCAGAATATCATTTGGTTAATGTAAATATGCCAGTTGTCTAAGCCTCTAGGTATGCATTTAGAAAATAAATACATTACCCATCCATGTCTTTACGGGGAAGCCTTTCAAATCTTCCCATCTTTTTTTCACAGCTTTTTTGAAGCATTGTAAAGTCTGATCCAAAGTCCAAGAGCATGACCAGGAGTGTCCTCCAACTGATGATAATCGATTCTGAATTAGACCATAAAAGAAGGATGCACTGTGACAGCACTTTGTAAATTTGTTTTCTCTTTTTAATGAGAAATCGGCTTTCTGAGACCCATCTGAGTAGGAGAATATGCAGCACTTAACGCTATGGGTCACCCAGTCAACCACTTGTGATTAGTTTATTCTCCTTGAGGTGTGAAGGTCTCAGCACTTTCCCAAGGAGCTTCCTATGACTCAAAGAGCAACCATCTGAGGATGCATCAGATCAACAATTGCTAGATAAAGAACAGAAATCAGACTGCCTGCAAGGATACCAGCTATCGATGTATCATCATAGCTCTTTTATAACAGCGGAAGAGTATTTTCTTTTTATACAATTATATCAAGAGAGGAGTCAGTTATAATGTTGTACTCATATGGTTGTTTGGAGTGTTAAAATAAAGTCAACAGCTCCTTTAGAAACCACCTCAGCCTCTGGGCAGACATCCATGGGAGCTTCGGAAGCTCTCTTTGGTTCTGGGTGCCCCATAAAGAACCATCATTTATACTGAATTAATTAGCTGCTGCTTCACCCTAACGCCAGGACTTGATGTAGTGAAGCAAAACTACAGTGAAGTAATGAAATCAATAATGTTATTAAAATAACTCGCAGCAGAGTTACCGGCCACCCTGCCAACAATACTTACAAGCAAGTATCTCAGTACCTAAAGGGACGTCTGCAGGAACATGCCAGACCCACAGATGACAGCCAAAAGCCAACTTGCCTTCACCCCGCCCAGGTGAACTTTTCCAGAACAGCACAGGGGCAGGTGCCTGGGGACAGCCCCAGGCTGGAAGAGGGTCAGCTCGGGTGGGACGGCAGGAAAGAAGAGAGGACAAGCAGCTCCCAAAAGGAAGTTTTTGGCTTGGAGTTTTGCACAAGAAAGCTCTTCTAGTACTAATGCAGCTAGAGTGAGATGTTACCGGGAACGGTGCACGCTGTGCACTGGAAAAAGCTGGCTGGAAAAGATTAATCTGGTCTTGAAGGCTAGATGCATCTTGGTTGGCTGTTGAGAAGCTGGAGGCTCTGGCTCATCACCAGGACTCCTCGATGCTGCAATGGTGACAAAACAGCTCTGCTTGGCCTGAGTCTCCATGTTTAAAAACACACTGTAATGTCAATGCATAATTGAATAAAGAAGACTCTAACTATATGCTTACTACACATGGAATTTTGAAATGTTTGTAAGGTCTAAGCCCTCTCATTGTACAAAGACCATAAAAACGTCCTAAGACAGACAGACAGAACTGACAAGTATTTTAAGAATATGCTTGTAGTGGTCACATTTTACACAAATAACACAAATATTTCCACCACTGTTAGCCACCTCTCCTGGAAACTAATGACAAGTTCACAGGCAGGAGCAGATAATTGTGAAAGGTAATGCTATTTTTTCCTGACACAACTAAGTGCTAAATATGCAGGGGCTTCTCTGTCTAGCTCTATTCTGGTACTCTGTGCCCTTCCCCTGAACTGGCTGCAGCTGCCATCTCTCTAGCTTCTTCCTGGCTGGCTACTCTGCAAAATTTTATTCTAATACAGGGGAACTGGTTTTGCAGGTGAAGGTGAAAAGCAACTGGGGTGAGAGTGACCTTGAAGTGGTAGCAGTCATGATTTCTAGAAAGGAGGCAGGGGAAAAAAAAACAAAGACAAAACAGTGGACTTAGAGGAGACAGACTTTAGCTAATTCACAGTGTTAGTGCACACAAGCCCAGAGGAAGAAATCCAAGGCAGAAAGGACATTTGGAGAGTTGGCAGTGCTGTAAGGAAGTTGTATGAAAGGCAGTGTCACAAAAGAAATGGTACAGAACTACTTGTGAGCTGCTCAGTACTGGGGCAACTTAGCACAAGTACTAAGGGAAGCTAGTACTTGTACTAGTACTTTAATAAGGTATCAACTGGCTAAATCACAAGCTCTTCATTGGTTTCAGAAGTGCAGAGGAAGCGCACAGAAAGTGGAACTAGGTCATGTTACTAAGTATAAAAGAACAGCATAAGCATGGAGGAACAACATGAAAAAGATGTAAGTGATGCAACAAGCAGTGGGCGTGAAGTGTATGCACTAGTAGCAACAGGAGGGCCAAAGAAAGAGATGGGTTTCACGAGGAGAAGGAGATACTAAGTGATGATGCCAAACATGCAAAAGTGTTTGATACTTTTTTCCTTCAGTCTTTGCTCAAAGGCGCTGCATTTAACACAACCAGCATAAGCAGTCCGAGGGTAAGAATACCGGCTGCAAGAAAGAATGAGGAGGTCAGACAGTGTCTAAATAAGTCAGATATATTCCAACTGACACGCCCTAAAAGCCTTCTGCCATACTGGGGAAAGCAGCTGAAGCCCACTCGGTGCCATCAGCACAGAAGTCAGGGGTGGGGGGATGTGTTTCTGCACACTGGGAAAGGCAAACCTAGCACCTACCATGAAAGGCGGGGGGACAGGAGGAGCCAGGAATCAGAGACCTGGCAGATTAATTTCAATTCCTGGAAAAATACTGGAAGTGGTAATTGGATAAACTGTTTTCCAGCGCCTAGAAGACAACAAGCAGATGAGGAACAGCGAGCACTGATTTGACAAGAACAAATCACATCAAATCAATCTAATTTCCTCCTACCGTAGGTCTTAGATCTTGATTTTAATAAGGCTTTTGCCATCAACTCACCTGACACTTTCATAAACCAAGTAAAGAAACACGGCTTAGAAGAAACTGCTATTAGAGGAGTGTACAGCTGGTTGGAAAACCAGACGAAGAGCAGATATAAATGCTTCACTGTCAAACTGGCAGTACGTATCAAATGAAGTCTGAAGCCATCTGTTTTATGTCTGGCAGCGTACAGTATTTTCATTAATATCTTTAAAAAAACCCCAAGAGTAGGGAACACTTATTAAATTAGCACAGGACACCATGAAGAACAAGCACTTTGGAGAACAGGAGGAGAATGCAAAACAATCTTGACAAATGGGGGAGAGGGACGGGAAGAGAAGCACCATTCAGTAGGGTCAAAGCGGAGCTCTGCGTTTGTGTAGGCGTCATCGAGGGCTACAAGACCCACTGGGGAACAACCAGCACAGCAGCAGTTCTGCAGAAGAAGATCTAGGGATGACAGCTCAACATGAATGAGCATGGTCATGCTGCAGTAAAAAATGAAAGTGTTCTAATGAGGTGTACAAACAGAAGTGCAGTCTGTGACAAACAGGAAACCATTCTTCCCCTGTTGTCTATGCTGTCAAGGCTTCACTTGAAGTGTCATCTGTGCAGTTTTGGCCACTGCAGTTCAGGGAGACTGAGCTGATTGCAGAAAGTGCAAAGGAGAGCAATGGCAATGGTCCAGAAAAGGTGTCGAGTGGGAAAGGATGAATAATCTAAAACTGAAACACCGTATTGATAAGACCATCTGTACCAAAGCGTGGGGGCAAGGAAGACATCGTAGTGGTCATCTAATATATAAACCAGGAAGGGAATAATCTTATTTCTAAGTCCATTTGGGGTACTAGAGTAACAGTCTTAAATTAGAGCAAAGGAGCTACACTAAAAACCCTTCCAAGAGCAAGGACAGGTACGCACTGGAGTAGGCTGGCCAGAGAGTTGAAGAATACCCAGCGTTAGAGGTTTTTGAGCACTAATGCAAAAAGCATTAGTCAGTTGATCCCACCTGAGGCTCGGGGAGGAGCAGCCGGGCCAGCCAGTGATCCTGCCAGCCCCACATCTAACCATTTCCAGGACTGGATAAGCTTTGGGATTCAACTCACAGCCTGCACCTGAACTTCTCCAACACTGGAGGCCATTTCTCAGTGAGGACAACTGAACCAAACAGAGTAATTGTATCTTTAGCTAATGAAATAGCTTTGGTTAGAAAAAAGAGGGCAACAGGAAGACATAAAACCAGCATGAATCGAGTCAGCTTAATACAATGGGGGGATGTTAGAATTTGCTTGCAGCCTACTTGGTGTTGTCCCACCGACAAAAGTGGCATCTTGTTGCAAGCCTTTGGGAATCTGCTGCTACGGGTTTCCTCTTGCAGCTTACTGAGCAACACCATGGCTCTAAAAAAATATCCTCACAGTCACTCTTTCTCCTCTTTTACCTTGATGGTAGCCTCCTCTCTAGTCTCCTGTAGGTACTGTCCTGGTGTGGCAAATGCTGCCTGTTTGCTGCCTTTAGCTTGCCTCAAATGCCTCTTTTGGCTGTAATATCCCCAACACCTGCAGTTCCCTGCCTTCCCTTAGGGGGTCTAGAAATGCAGCTCTGTTGTCTTCCAATTCATGTTAGCCCCCCCCTTAAAGTCCTCCAGGGTTTTATATCATGCAGTTTTGTAGCCCTCGCTGCTTATTAACCTCTTCCCCTCTAGCCTTGGTCTCTTCTCAGGACTCTCTATTTGCCACCTTAGACTTCCACACTTCATCACACGAAATGCGTGTCAGACATTTGCCTGGCTGCCTGCAAAGCCTAGCACTCGACACAGGAAAGGGAGACTCCCTCTCAGCTGAAGTCAAATGCGAAGCAGCAGCTCTGGTAGTCCTTAGCAATCCCATCTGAATCCTCTCTCTTGTCCAGAGACGTTTCCTTTCTCCCTTCACCAGATTAGTTCATTTCTCTTTTCTTATGACCCAGCCTCCTACTGGTATGGTAGAATAGGTAAACACCCAAAAGTTATCTAATGGGGGCTTGTGGCACATTTTTAAATAAATGCTGCAGGCTGGATCCCTTGAACTTATGCCTTGGATGTGATCATGCACTGTGTAAAACACGCAGGCTTGGGAATGTTCATTTGTTTTACCATTTGTTGGGTTCTTGTTAACTCTAGGTACTGATTTGACACTAAGTTCATCAATGCAATACGCGTTGTTATATATGTCAGATATATAAAACATTGCGTAGCCATATTTTTGTTAGATAAGATTTCACACCCCCCACACTTGTTGGCGTGGCTAGGGTAAGTGCAAATTAGGTGCGGGAGGTGTATTCCTGTGCTAACGCAAGCGGGCTCGTCCCTCCCTGGGCTGTGCCAGTGGGGGACCAGGCCGGTGGTGAGCAGTTGGGGGGCTGGATCAGCAGGTATGCAAGGACATGGATGAGAAGTGTGTGCACCAATGGGCAAGGAACCTCTCTTAAGGACGGTCCCCAGAAGGAAATTAGGACCCAATTTATTATATGGCAACTGGAATCCCCTCTGCACCTCTGTGTTCATGGAGGCAGAGGTGGGTGCAAGTTGCAGCTCAGAGCAGATGCATGCAAAGGTGAAGGTTGATCCGGTCACTGCGTGGTGCAAGTGGCACTTGTCTCTAACCACACACAAAGGACCTTTCACCTTTCCTTCCAGCTCTCCCACTTCCTCTCCCAAAAAGGACTTAAAAACCCAAGAAGAGCAGCCACTAGAAACTATCATGTTTGGGGAAATCTCACAGGCAAATGTGAGACCACAGGACAAATACTTCAAACCGGACCTGCCTGAGATGATCTTGCAAGCAAAACACACAACACCAAATTCTGTAAGTATTATGGTGGAAATGACAAAGCAGGGAAACAGCTGCAGAGGCGACACAGATGGACACTAGCTACAGATCACACAGGTGAGCAGAACATTACGTATTGTACAAAGGAAATGCTCAATTTTTCTTTTCAGTATTAATAAAAGAAATCAGTAGTACCAATGATTCCCTCTGTGAATTTTGGGCAATATATCGGAGACCAACATGTGGCTCACCAGCATCAAGGAGCCTTGCTCTTTCTGTGAGAAGGGACAAAATTTCCACCATCTTTAGGGGCGCCGTCCAGCCTGATCTCTGTAGTCGTTCCTCACAGCTTAATTTGAAATCTAAAATAAGGCATGGCTTGTGATTTTATTGACAACTATCATTCCTATTAGGATTCATACATTTTCAGGGCTTCACAGAAAGAGCTGGGTTTGGACCTGTGCTAGAGGGACCTGTTCATTGGCCCGTCCCAGGCGACTGGGGGAGCGTCTGCAGTGATGGCCACCTCCAGAGCTGGCAGTCCCTTGGGCACCACACCGTGCGCGGTGAAGAGCTCGGGCAGGAAAGCCAGGGCAGGCAACAGGGAGCCAGCTCCAAAAGCATGGCAGGCTCGCAGCCTCCGCGGACGGCGTTGCGTATGTGCTGCCAGGGCCTGGCGAGTGGAAGGGGAGCGTCTGTGGGTTGGCCTCTAGCAAGCGCCTGGGGAGTGGGGCGATGTGCCCTGCAGTAACTGCTGCAGCGTCCCCGGCCAGGAAGCTCTAGCAGAAGAAATATGACAGTGCAAACAGTTACCTCTGTTGCAAGCATCATAGGAAGTGACACTGCAAACAGAAATGTAAGCTGTCAAGGCCACAGCTATATGCTTGGGCCCATCAGCTTGCCTTTTAACCAAGAACAGTCCCGCAGCTCTCTGCTCGCCAAAGTCTGAAGGCATCTGCACACAACCAGTATGTCCTAAATGATAAAAGCTGCATAACCTGCCTGAAAACCCCCAAGAAAGCCACCCCAAAAGCTCCAACCCTGTCTATGTGTGCACGTCAGCCCTAATTGCAGCCAGCAAATATAAAAGCCTTCAGTGCCAGCACAGGCATTGCAATGCCGCGGTGGAAAATGTTAGAGATGATTAGCAGAAGTCCCCAATGAAATAAAATCATAGCTAAAGGAAGTTATACCGAGGAGCACAACATTGGACTTATAAGTGTTGTGGTCTGAAGCATAAACCCAAACAGTACCGAGTATTTGGAAAACTGTATGCTAACTGCAATAAAAATAATCATTTTGCTGAAGTATTCTTTACCAAGGGCAACCCTGAAAGACATGTTGATTAAGGCAAAATCCATGGATGCTAGCCCAGCGCTGGAAGAGCTTCTAAGGATGAATGCTGGCTCTGTGCCCACTAACTTGGCATTCGGGGTGGCTAACCCTACCAAGCAAAGTGGGGCCAGCACACAGCCGCGTGGGTGCCTGCTCTCCACACCAACCTTGCAGGGGGCACAGCTGGGTCAGATTCAGTGGAGGAGGTCTTGGGCTGCGAGAAAAGTAATGCCCCCCATATGGGTCGCTTGCTGCATTGCAGCCTGGCTCGGGCATCTCTGTCGCCCATCAAAGAGCAAGATCAGCCAGCCCTTCAACTCACTGGCTGCTCCACCAAAACCTTTCCAGGACAGGTTTTTGTATTCCTCTCTGACTGCTAACAGAGGGGCAGATGGGGAAAAAAAAAGAACCGTTTCAGTGATGCTGCTCCTCCCAGGTCCTTAGTCCCACACTCCCGGGATGGAGGAAATCTCGACATGTTGCTCACCAGCCTACGAGGGAAGTTGGGAGGAATTCCTGCAGGCATCTGCTCCAGTGCGTAGAGGCAGGAGACCCCAGTGGGCTTTTGTACCTCTGCCTGTGGGGAGGAAAGGAAAATGTGCCTTACCTCTGCCATGAGACTGAAGGAGAAGGGACCACTAAGCTTCGCCCTCCTTTCTACATGCTGCTGGGGCATCGAGATGCCAGAGGAGCCAACAAGGGTGTGCAAATATCTGACGCAGAAGCCAATAGATAAGAGATTATTTTAGAGGCTACTGGGGAGATAGAAAGTGGAAAATTAAGGAAATGGAAGCCAGGAATGAGGGATGGGGGGGAAGACAAGGAGCAAAAAGCTCCAGAGAACAGGAGAAAAGACAGGGTAATAAAAGAAGACAGGGGAAGGAAGGAAGGAAGGAAGGAAGGAAGGAAGGAAGGAAGGAAGGAAGGAAGGAACAAAAAGCGCGAACAGGAGAAAAGACAGGGTAATAAAAGAAGACAGAGGAAGGAAGGAAGGAAGGAAGGAAGGAAGGAAGGGAGGGAGGGAGGGAGGGAGGGAAAGAGATACCCAGAAAAAGGATGGAGGAAAAAGTGGTGAAAGAAGTAACTGAAAGCAGAAACTTCAAAAAAAGGCACTTTATAGTCAGGCTCTTTGGAGACCATTTTTGTTTGCTGTGCCTAATAGGGTCCTGGTCTTTGCTAGGCATCACCATAATAGGATTGTAGAAGAAAAAGGTAAAGGGTAAACCAGATATACAGTCCAGAGGAAAGGAAAATTCAAAGTTTGAGAGAAAGGGAAAAGAAAACAAGGGAGGGACATATTAAAGCTGGCTGAACTGTCTTTTTTAGTGTTTAATAAAGTTACACCCTACAGATGCTAGAAATTTAAGAAGCACAAAAGCTTGGGTTAGTGCAAAATCCTGTGGCAATGAAAATTGCATTTTCAGGGGAGCAGACATGGTTCCCAGACCTCCACCCTGGGAGGTGACTGAGACCATCTCCTATCCTACACCCTGGGAGGTGACTGAGACCATCTCCTCGGGCTGGTCCACAGATGAGCACCCTCCTGAGCCCGGGCCTGCCCAAGGCAGCCAGCAGTGCACCCATGAGGGGCGTGCGTTCAGCTCAAAGCCATGCCATATGGAGACATGAGGCCAGAAGACATCAGACCATGAATCAGAAGACATCACAGCTGGGCCAGCTCAGCCCCTAATGCAGATCTGAAGCAGGGATCCAGTCCCTGCCACTGGCAAGCCCAGTCAGTGCACCCTGTGGGTCTCAGGAAGGGGAATGATGCCTGTTCAGTGCTTTGCAACAAATGGAAAAATCTTCAGGTCATCTGCTCATCGTGCTGCTGTCTCGAAGGCTGGTAGCAGCAACAACAGCCACTTAATGAAGTTGAAGGAAAACAGACCTTGTGTGAATACACCATGACTCTGAAAATGCTGCTGCAAAAAAAGGTGTCAGTGCTCAATTTTGACTGCAAAAAAAGCCTTTCACGGGTGTGCGTGTGCACATGGATATGTGCAGAGGAAGTTTTAAATGCTGTTTGCTGACCTCCTGCTACCAGAAAGGGCCGCAAGGCATCCAACCTCCCGTGCAGCACACGCACGCAGAAGACCAGGCAGGTCACTCATACTCTGTGGGTCTGTGTGAGCCCCCCGCAGGTCACCTCCAGCTTCGACACACCGAAACATGTACGCCCCATGAGTCTTGCAGTGCCAGAGCCTGCCATGGCCTGGCAACACCAGATTTGCTCCATCCACAGCAGCCCAGGAGGATGAGCCCACCGTACAGGTGTGCCCAATCACCTCAACCTGCCATGCTGAGGGGCAGGGGGCGGCTGGCACCTGACGGCAGCGTCACGAGCCGGCTGGGTGGCAGTGGACAGGGGACCCCTCTGCTGGGGAAGGTTACACCGAGCTTGTTTGGGACTATGTCCAGCTCATCATTGCTGCGTTTCTGAACGCCTCCCACTGTGTGCTCGGCAGCTGTTTGTGTGATTGGCTCTACTGGTGTGTTGCATTTACAAGCCACCTCTAAATCAAATGGAGGCATAAAGACAGCATTGATAATCGTGAAGCTGAAAATGCAGGCCACAATATGCAAACAAAATGTGCTGAAGCCCCCATAATGGCCAAGCAATTGAAACAGAAGAAAAGCATGTACGAATGTGACTAAAGAACGTAAAAACTTTTTTGAGTGTTGTTCATTGCAGACGGAAGAAACTCTCACTATTAGGCAACCGAGCATGTGAAAACCTTGAGCTAGTTAACAACACGCAGAGCATTACATGTGCGCTCAGAGGGAATGTGGTCTGGGCATTGCCACAGTTCAAGAGAGTGCCCTTTCATGTATTTCCCAGGAGCCTGGACACTTACTTGAATTTGTATGAGAACTTCAGGCTGCGTCCTGCAGGAAAAGAGAGGGCACAAGGGAGCCAGATGGCTGAGCTGACCCGTGACTGCTGTTCCCAGATGAAGCAGGAGCAGACAAGGAAGGATCTGGTGGAGGGGGGGGAAAGTCAGCTGTAGGCAGGTCCCACCACGTTCTGGACTGCCACTTTTCCCTCTCCCACCATGCTCCCTCTCTCCTCCTAGCCAGCTTCCCACCAGCCTCGTTCCTCTGCCACCTCATCCATCACAGCAGCAGTTTTCTAACCCTGGTAAGAAACAGCATACAAACATGCTCCCTGAGGGACGGGAGCAGAAACCTCCCCACTGCTCAGTCCTGTTTCCCCGCACAGGCACCCCCTCGCATCCCTCTGGAGAGCTTTAGGGTCTCTGGCAGCGGGAGGCTGGCTTCTAACATCTGCCCTTCCTTGCCAATCCCCTGTTTACGAAACTCAATTAAAAACCCCCAAGGCTAAGGGTTGAAACTCTGACACCAGGGGAGAGAGTTATTCATCCTCCACAGCTGGTAAGTCTGCCCACCAACCTACGTTGCGCCAACAGCATCAAAGATGGGCAGCAGATCTGAAAGGCTCAGCGCAGACACCTGGCCTTTCCTACAAGAAAAGCATAGGGTGTAAATATGCCTACAGGAAGGTGTCAGTGGCAGGGACACTGGCTAGCGCCTATACCTGCCCCAAGGCAGCCTCTGTTGTTATTCCAGCGCTACAGAAATGATGTAACAGCACTGGTTTTGTTGCAATGCTGGAGTCCGGCAGCATTTTTCACCCGGCAGGCTGTGTAGGACTCCCACACACAAGGCAGCGGTCCCTGCAGGCTGGGGCTCCTCTTCAGTTTCTGCTGCCAGCGTAAGAAAATGGAGAGGGCAACCAACAGGAGATAAAAGACAGTCAAAGCACTGCTGAAAAATATCAGTAGTAGTAACTCTTAGGACTAACCTTAGGTGTCAGAGGAGTCGATGCCTCTCTTTGAATGTACGAGCCATTTTGTGGGTATAACAGCAACGCGCTCCATAATCCTTTCCATATTTGGCTTTATTGGCTTATTGTGCAGAGCCATTAGAATCAGGATCGTCTCTTATGAAGCTGTTAATGGGATGCAAATTGCATGAAAGATTTCTCTGCATCAATAGAAAACAACCTAGTAATAAGTTCTTGCATAAAAATCTGCTACAAAAGACGTACTTTGAAAGAAACAAAAATCCTGCATGACTGAGGAAGAAATACGCTCACCATGGGCAAATGAATATTGGGTTTGGAACTAGAGGTGACCTATCTCAGAGCTGCTTGGATCCCAAAGAACAGATGTGCCTTTAACTACCGAGGTATCGCAAAGACGTGGTTCACACAGTATCATGGCTAGAGCCAGGTAAAAAAGTGCAATGAATATTTTATGCACTGAAAAATGCAGTTTCAGGCTCACCAAGCCTGAATCTGTACTGAATTCAGCAAAGAGCCATGGCCAAAATATATGTGTTGTTTGAATAAAGTTGTAAGTCTAAGCAGCTTGCTCTATGTGATGCACTTCTACTTTTTATGTTGAAGTGATGCTTCAAGACTGAAATTTGACTTTCAGTAAGGTAGAAATACCTAAAACTAGCACGAAGTGCCAAGCAATAAGTCAAGACAAATGTTTTGCTTAATCTGCCACATTACTTTGGTGGGGTTTTTTTTCCTTTTTGGTGTTGACGTCAGTGGGACTGTGATTTCAGCCTGTTGTTTCCAGCAAGCACGCAGCTGGAATGAACCTGTTATTAGTGTTCAGCCCGTGCCACCTAGCACAGCTGCCCTGCCCCCATGGTGTAAGTGGCAGAGTCCCCAACACCGCCACGCACCATCCCTCTCCCACACGATGCCATGGATGTGCCTGTTCTGTCTCCGGCCCTGTGCAGCCATAGGTTCCCCGGCACCAGATCACGCCAGGCAGAGCTGCAGGTGTGAACCCCCTCTGACTTGTCTCGGTGGCAGTGGGCAGCCCTGGGGACTTCTGCTATGCAAAGCCTGCAAGACAGAGAAGGAAAGCAGCATTGCTGGAATTCCTTGTCCTTTTTCTGCCCAAATCACCCATGCACGACAGGATCTGAGAGTTACCCTCCAGGGACGCTACTCTGTCTCAAGCATGAAAGACCAGGCTTTTCCTGAAATAACATCCAGCTCTTGCTTTGCCGCCTGCTGGGCTCAGCTGATATACATGGAGGAGCCTAAATAAAGAAGTGCCGGACTCATTGCCCAAGCTTTTCCTCACCGCTGTCTGCATTCTTTTGCACTCATTAAAAAACAAACCAACCTGTTTCCTGATAGCAGGGGGTTGTTTGGGTTTTTTTTTTCACTTGCAGAAGGCACTTGAATATTATAGAGAGAAGCAGCTCTGCAGAATCTAGACAGAGAGATTCAAGTGGCTGGTAATAGACAGGGGTTATGGGAAAACAGAACAAACAAAAAATCCACTATCTCCATCTCTCAGGGATGGGAGGAGGGAAAGAGGAATGGGAAAAGAACAAAAGCATGGGCACTGCTCTATCAGCCAGATCCTAGAGAGGAACCAACATACTCTCAGTCTGGCCCAGAGACCTGCCTTGGATGGGCTGGGTAGATGTTGACCAGAAGGGCTGGGGGACACAGGACTAGATGTCTGAGAGAGAGCTAAAAGAAACGATGATTTCCCGACAAGTATAGAAACCCACAGCAAATGGCAAAAGCCGCCTCCAGACAATGAGGGGGTACAAAGATAGCGCTGGAGGCTGCGACGCTCCTTGGCGCGGGGCTGGCCAGCATCGGGAAGTGCCTCACATCCTCTTCTCCACATTGTTCTCCCAACTCCTCCGGTGGCTGGGAAAGTTTCTTCCAGCGATTTACCCTGTCCTCACCCTGCAGCTGGCCGGCCTGCCGCTATTGATTCACTTCCCCAGGCATTTCTCTTACCGTTGTGCTCTTGTGGCATCAAAGCAGCCACTGGGCTCAGGGAGGGGGGGGCAGTCGCAACCTGTGTGCTGCCGGAGGAAACTTTTCCTGCATACCAACATTTTTTAACCGCAGGGAATGGCAGCGGCAAGAGTGGGGGTAAATGAATGCTCAGCTGAGGTACAGGTGGATTTAGGAGGCATTACTGCTGCTTTATGTGAGAGGAGACGCGTTTCAGTACCCAGCGCCGCTCCATTATGTGTAAGGCTGCTTTCCCTCCCTCTCAGCACAAAATAAAAATTGTCGCACAAAGAGCCCTGGTTTTAGATGTATAATTGGATCAAATTGTGTGTATTGACCTTGTTTGGTCTATTGTGCCTTTGTTTTCCACTCCAGCTTGCACCAGAGCAGGTAGCATGTTTACGCTGCAGTCAGGGTGACCTGACTTGGAGCCATTCTGGTTTTATTCTTCTCTTCATGGAAAGAGCGGGTCCTTGGGAGAGGGCTGATGTCCTGCAGGACAAGGCTGGGTCTCTCTGCCAGAGAGCTACGGATGATTGCTAACGTGTCATGTCAAGATAAGTACAGGTGATGGTGTGGTGGACCGGAGGCCTCGGGAGAGCTTTAACACCAAGGTTACAATTAAACCTCACCTGGGGCTGGCTGTTTAAGTAAAGCAAGTCTTGTTTAACTGCAGGAAAGAACATCATGTAATAGAAATCTAATTACGTTGAACAGTACCCGATGTAAAGGTTATAGTTTATGGATTAACAGCAAGAACTGACGCTGTGAACTGCAAACTCATCTGGAACTGGCTGAAGGGGAAAAGGGCATGCTGGTAGTTAATGATTTTGGGCACCAGCGGGATGCAGTTATGGAAAGACAAGCGCGATCCCAGGATGCGCTGGAGAGTACGTCCAGCAGAGGAGGTAAAATACGGAGATGCTGATGTGCACGGATAGGTTCCGGGATGCTGAGGGCCGTAGGGAGTCTCCCAGGGGGCCTCTCTCCCTTCGTCACCATGTACGGGAGAGAACTACTAAAACAGAATAGCATTCCTCTGTGTGGCATGAGAGAAACTGGATTTGCCCATGGCTGTAATGCGAAAGGTTTCTCTCTGGCAGAGCAGTGATGCTCTGGACCAGCCCAACAGTCAGAGCACCGGGTACAGAGCTTCGTGACAGCCAGGTCGGATCAGGACAAGAGCAATGAGAGGCAGTGTCTGACATGGGAGAAGCCAGGATTCAGAGGACATCCTTCCTCATCCTGTGAGCCTAGGGAAAAAATAGAAGCTGAATGGAAAATTTGCATAGCTGTTTGAACTGGTAGGGGAAAAAAAATCTTACTAATGTGCCACTGCAACTCTTCTAGCACTGGAAGTAGCCAGCCTTTGATCCCAGGCCTTTAATGCACTCAATAAAATGCACGATGGCTGCAAATCCTCTCTTGTGTTATTGCTTACTTGGCTTAAAGGTGCGTGGTGCTGTCAAGGACATCTCCTGATAGCTACAAGGGGAAAGGAAGAGTGAAAGAAAATGAAGGATTTCATGGCAAAGACCACTGAGCGCCGTGAAGGGCAGGCATGTGGGAGACACCAGTGCTGAATGCAGGGAGAGCATGGAGGTGACCTTGCGTGGCATGTTTAAAAATAGCAGATGCCACCACGCTTCCCACTCCGCGGGCTTCACGCTCCCTTCTTTGTCACAACCCGACACATCCCCTACAGCACTACATAAATTGTAAGTAATTTAAAAACACAACTAATTACTTCAGAGAGATGTTTAAGTACCCAAGTCTTCAGCAGCTACAGGACACTTATCAACGCTATGGGCGTTGTAATGCAAGAGCAGAAGGTCTCCCGGCGGGTGCCTGTGCCGGAGGAGCCAGCAGCCCTGGCAGCGGCGGCGCAGGGAGGTCACCCGCCAGCAATACCCACAATCGACCTCTTGTGTCAGACGTGTGAGAAAGCTCTCCCCTTCCTGTCGCACGCTGCTGGAGAGCCGTGGCAGCTGCGGGCCCCCTCCAACACCCCGGCAGGCCTGAATAGACAGAGCTGCCCCAGAAACACCCAGATGTGCGCCGGGTTACTCGGGATTTACTGGCACATCATGCGCGAGATCAGCATCGGGCCAGGACGGTGCTGTGTAGTTAGTTTGCTTTTTGTGATCTAATTTGCTTACTTTAACTCTTTTTGTCCCCGCAGCATCTTGAAAGGAAAGAAGCGATCGAAGATGCCAATGTCTCCGACTCCTTTAAAGGGTCTCTGTTTGGTGTTCGCTCCCTGACCTGCGTTCCTTGCTGTAAAATCTCCCCATTACTGTGATTTAATGCACATGCCAAAACAAGCTGCCAATTACACTGGTGTTAATGCAAGGTGACTCCAAAGATACTGCTCTGCGAGCAGAATCTGGGCCTCCGTAGCAAAGAGATTGCTGTGCAAGCTCAGAGACGAGCGACAGCTGCCTGACTTACAACATCTCAGCCATTTCAAGCATCTTGTTCCCTCTCTCCAGAGCAGGAGCAGCCCTCTGCAAGCCACGAGTCTCTGCAGTGTGGCCCGCACCTGCCCCAGTTGTTGGGATGCAGCTCCTGTGGCTTTTACGAGGGACCATAGACTGCAGAAATCACTGTGCTGTGAGCGGTGTGGACCCTTCTGCTAACGAGAGCTCATGAAGGACCCATTTATTTCCCCTTCACTGAGAGGCCCTGGCTAAGCCATGGAAGGTGACTTCAGGCGAGCAGTAAAGCACGGCTTTTTGACCCCAGGCACACTGCATCCATCTGGTTTACTGGTCCTCTGATTTAGACCCAGCTTTGAGGGTTGAGGGATTCTCCCACTAAGTGAAATTTTATGGCTCAGCCACATTTTGCGACAAGCCTCCAGCTTGTCTAAGATCCCCCTGTCAAGTTCCATTTTTCAGGCTCTTTGTGTAAAAATGATACTTAATGGAGGAGCCTCTCCAGTGTGTGCACAAGCAAGGAGTAAAGAAGACACAACATGCAATCCATAAATAGAGACACTTTAGAGGCTCTTTAAACATTCATGCTTTTTGCATAATTGATGACTTTCCATAATAGATATGGATGATAAACAGCTTTAAATAAAATGAAAATTTATCGTTGTCGTATCATTTATCAGCATTAAGTTAAACTGGAAAATATGGGGAGAATATTACCATGTACTCAAATGAAATTGGTGGAAGTGAGAGTAATTCAGGGACCGCATGATTGCATTCATCAGGGTTTTTAATGAGATCGCCAACAGCCAAGAAGCCGCACTAGAACCTGGGAGCCAGAGGAAGAATTTGTATGTCATTGCATATCCACCATAGGTCATCGGGCACCTCCTCTGTGGCTCCAAAGGACCAAAAGTGAGTCTGTTCTCCAGGGTGGGTCATAGCATTTTAGTGCTCATCTTCTCTAAGGTAGGCAGCTATGGCTAACCAAACCTCCCAGGCTTCCACTATGCTCCGTGGAAGAGGTGGGCACTTCCAGCAAGAGATTTGTCCCACTGAACATGTAAACGAGTCATGCTTTGTGAGATGCCTGTTCTTCCTCATGCCCTATGAGAGGAGCAAGGATGATTAGCTTGGATGGATGGCTGTGTGACTGTCAAACTTCCACAGCCAGCTGAGATGAATCCTACCTCTGAGAAAGGGCTTTCCCAAGGTATTTTAAGTCACTCTGAATTCCTTCAAGGTGGGGAGGCTCCTGTGTCAGGAAAGTAAACAAAATTTCTTAGCTGTGATGGCAATAGGTGTCACGAGGCAATTCAACATCTCAGCCATAGGCTGCTGAGGAACCTGCTGCACCCCGAAGCTTCGCGTTCCGCGTGATTTTTCAAAAATAATTGACAGAGGCTCAGCAGGTCAGCTAACTCTCCCAGGGTCCACCCTACCGCAGCCTGCTCGTGCGGATAGGTTTGATTTTTCCAAGTATTCCCCTATCAGCTCTTTGCTGATATCTTTGTTGACAAGGTCACCAAGAAGACAGACCAAACAAACAAACATAACAAACCTGCTTTTGAAAAAAAGTTAGGAACCATTAAAAAAAAAAAAAGGGTTTTTTTACTCGCCTGCAGCATTTTTAAACCCGTGGATGGGAAGCAAGGTTTTCACGTCACTTGAAATACAAGCTGTGCTTGAGAGATGAGGGGTAGTAAGTGCTTTCTCTCACCAAAGGCCAGCCAGACTGCGAACAGCAACCTGACGAGCCACTTCTGCAGGATGTCTCAGCCCTGCCACCGAGGGAGGGTGGTTCAGGCTCCTGGACACATCCGCAGCTGCATAAGCCATCAGGACCCCTCTGGCTCTTCACCTTTGACTTTCAGGGAGCTATTTCGGCTTGCATAAGGCGCAAGGCTGCCAACCCCTCCCTCACCGCTCGGAGCCTGGCTCCTCCACCACGGCCAGCAGCAGCAGAGCTTTTACTGCCTAGCCCCAGTGTGAGACTGGAAGAAAAGCTATTTATACCTGGAGGTAGCTGGGGTTACCGTCAATCTGCATGGCTTTAACAGAGAGCAAAGCATCCCAGACAAACTTCTATTGCTCTTTTTTTTTTTTTTTTTTTAGCTAAATTTGCAAAGCCTGTCCCTGACCTCTGTTGGACTTTGCTGCTCTGGCTCCTCCCAGCCGGGCAACCCGTGCGGCATCCTGCTGACTCCGCTTTGGCGGGGGTTAGTGCCAGCAGGTCCTCTGGCAGGACCGGGCCCGAGAGGACAAAACAGCCAGCCCAGCAGGCCTGGCTCCGAGCACCAGCCCTGAACTCTTGTGCAATCTTCCTTGAAAAGAATTCAAGCTGGCTGGGAGCAGAGCATTTGCGCATGGCCTGAAAGCTGGATCGAGTACCATAAACAAAAAGAAACAAAAAGAGAGGGAGAGGACTGGGTCCCACAGCGAGGAGGAACGCAGACATCTGGCCCAGGCTGAGCTGTGCTGAGCGCTGTGACAAATGCCCGGAGGCAGAGGGGACGCGGCATGTGAGGGGACAAGCCCATGGGGGACCAGGGAGCACAGGGCGGAGGTGCTCATGGCCCCATCGGCTCCATACCAAGGAGCTGCAAGTACAGGGACACAGAAGAATGGAAATGGGGTGAGAGGGCAAGAAGGGACTCAGAATATGACCACAGAAATATATTCCTCTGGGGACAATTCAAGCTGGCGGGTGAGGAACAGGGACACCCCTGCACCTCCAAACAGAGGAGGACACATGCATGAGAATCACCTGCAGACGGTAACTTCCATGCAGGACAAGAGGTGCTCACACCATTTTGTGAAGGTGATGGAGGGAAGGAGACTGCTCTACATGAGGTGCCCTCAGGGATGTAAGTGGGGCCAATCCAGTTATTTTGACTGCGCAGGAAGTATTTGCTCCATCCAGCTCAGGCACCCAGGTATGAGGCACCCTGCAACTGCAGTGGTGATGCTCCTCGAGGGGACAGGACCAAGACTGCCCTGCTTGCACTGGCCTGGCTGTTCGCCCTTTTGGAGTTGCACCGAGAAGTTCCTCCACCCAAACCTCTTGCCTGCTCCTCCGCGGGGAGCATGCCAAGGGAAAGGCTCTGTGTGGCCAGGGTGTTTCTATGCCTCAGCAGTCCTACTTGGCCAGTACAGCCCCTCCGGGCTGTTAGTAGTCGGTGTAAAATAGAGTATCCCTCCAGCTGCGCTCTCCTGTGCCAGTCACTGAGCTCACGCTCACTGGCCCAGAGCTGCAGAAGCACAGAGCTGTCAGGGAGCCACCACTGCCGCAGCCCACGGAGCCTCAGCCCCACACCAGGGAGGCTCTCTCCACCCAGAGATACTTTGGCCACATCTGGCAGACCCAGGCCGATATGGGGCAGACGGCAGCAGAGAGGAGGAAAGCCGTAAGTGATTAAAGGATTAAGACTGACCGATAGAGGAAGTGAAAAGAGCTCAAGACATCTAGTTCACCTGGAGGAGACAGGAGCCCACAAGCAGCTGGCACGTTGGGAAGCAAGCCTAGAGCCTAGAGACGAACTGTTGAAGCCAAATGCAGGGTGAGATGCACTTCCTAACAGCAAAGTGCATTAGGCAGTGATGGAGTTTCCCAAAGGAAGCCTCATCACTTGAATCGCTGGAAACGAGGCTGGACAAAATACTGGATCATGTCCAAGAGGGGATAACTCTTCATCAGCAAGGAGAGAACGATGAATAAGATGAATACCTGGGCCTTTTCCATCTCCATTAATCTATCTATCTATCTAATGCACTCATTCTTTTTTCAACTTCTGAAAAAAAATGTAAGTGCCTTTCCTGTGCCATCAGCACATCTCAGCATGGAGCCGGAATGGGCAGAGGGCCGGGTGGGAGCACGCTGCCATCCCCTTTGGTGCCCAGGAGCGGAGGAGGTGAGCAGCTCTTGCCTCCCTCTTGCGGAGGGGCAGCCCTGCAAGCAGGCAGGGTGTGGGAGCAGCGCCCTGGTTTCTCTGCCCTTCAGCACTGCAGCAAGCCCCTTCCCCGCAGCTAGGCTTGACCAAAGCTGCTGCTCTGCTCTGCAAAGCGCTCCCCGAGCCGTGCCTTACATGTATTATAAAGCTCAGGCCATGGCTGATGCTCGCCTTGCTCCCTCGGCACAGCTGGAGGAGCCGAAGCACCAGCCCAGCCTTGTAGAGTGTCAACTGGGGCAAGCAGGTGAGGGCTGCTGCTGCAGTGGGGTGAAGCCATTGGGGTCGGGGTACACCAATTTTGTTTCTTAGTGCCCTCTTCTTCCTGTGAAATCTCAGCGCCTCTGGAAATCTGTGCTTCCCCGGGGAAGCCCCCCCTCCAGCCCTGCTCCCTCCCCGGCGCATGCTCCCGCACCCCCTTCCCGGCGGAGGGCAGTCCCCATCCGGGGAAAGCCGCTCACAGCATCACGGCCTCTCTCCTGACGGCTGATTATGTAATTATTTGGTTGCTGTTAATTGCTAATTAATTCCCGAGAGATGTTATTAGCAGGTGGACTAGGGTGGCATGGCTGCCGCCAGGCACGGCGCCTGGTAAAATCGTGTACCTCGTCATGGGGAAGGGTGCTATCAAATTTTGTAGGCCATTGCCTAGTTAACCATTAACAGCTGGTAAAATCCCAGGTCCCTGCACAAGAAGGCGAGTCCTCTTGGCGCTGTTAGAAAATCCTATTTCTAGTGGGTTATGAAACAGAGGTTTTGATGTGCTGCCAGGTTTGATGTGGAGCTCTGGGAGCTGAACACTTGCTGCACTGTCAGCCGCCGGCCGAGTGCCGCTTACATAAAGCTTTCCTAGCAACCCCACTTTGTCATCTACGTCTGTCCGTCCGTCCATCCCTCCGCCTGTGCGGTGGAAAAACTGAGTGACCCAATGAGGAACTGGACCGGCCAGTTCTTCCCATGCTGACAAACATCCAGTGGTCTGCGGCCAGCCCCGAGGTGGGGAGCTTTTCCGTCACCGAGCAACCCTTCATGCAAAGCCCACCATCCCCTTCGGGCCCCTTCCCTGGGTCTGCAGCGACACGAGGAAGAGAGCGTCACATCCTGTGGCCCGCGCCAAGGAAAACAGGAGTGCTGCCACGAGGGAAGCAGGCGCGAGGAGCGGGGAGGCAGCCCCGCTGCCCCGAAGGAAGCAGGCGCAGGGAGCGGGGAGGCAGCCCCGCTGCCCCGGTTGGCCCCGGCCTCCCCACCAAGGGCTGCCCACCTCCTGGTGGGGGGCGATGCTCGGCTGCTGGTACCCCTCGGGGCTCCCTTGGGAACAGGATGTGACTCTGTTATTTGGCTGGCAAAGAGACAAAGTGGAGAGAGGAAAATGCCCAGGGGAGAAGATGTCCAAAAGCAGAAAACTGGTCTGGGCTTTGAGGGCAAAGTCAGAAAATTCAGTGGTTTCTCCTGCACATGTTTCTCCCCGCCCTCCACAGCCAGCAGCAACTAAAGACTCTCCTGAACAAAGTCCTTCCTTAACAGAGGGGGCTTCTTTCCCACGCCACCCTGCAGCAGCCATGTGGGCCCCCACACACCCCTGCACCCTGGGCTGGGTGGTCCCAGCCCCGCCATTTCGGGGGGCTTGCGGGGGCTGCTCCCCGCTCCTGGGCCCTTTAAATCGGCACCCGCACCAAGGCGATTTCTCCGTGGAGTTTCATAAGGAAGCACATGACAAGGGCAGTTGGAAACCACAGCTCTGCGAGCGCTGATTACAGCCTACTGAGGAAAAGGAGATTTTTATCTTGCAGGAATTCAATTATGAGAAGAAAAAAAAAAAATGCAGCACGTCTGGCTTGGTTCGCCCAAGCTCGCTGCACTTTGGGGGCTTTAATTTAACAAGAAAGGTGTGCAAGCGTTACCTAAACCATCGTGCTTGCTGGTGTGTGCGCAGTGGTGGTTTTTTTAAGAGAAAAAAAAAAAAAAACACCCCCAAAGTCACCCTGCTGGCAGCTGAATGCAGCAGGGATGATGTCATTGGAACAGTTGGAGGAGAAAAGAGAAAAACAAGTCTGTGTGTGCTAATCCTGTTTGCTGCCCTAAAGGGAATGGAAAGCCGCCAAGGCGAGGAGTTCTGGGAAACCATATAAGGGTGCCAAACAAGCGCCGCCGCCAACACGGGGAACTGACATCTTTGTTCTCCCTAGCTCGGCAGCCGGCCAAAGGCCTCATTTCGGCGCTGCGGCATGATTACACTGGACATCTGCCAGCTGAGCGCTCTGAGCCCCTTTTCTTCTCCGTAAGCTTTTTGCCAAACATGTAACAGTTGCCATGGCAGTCGCAAGTAAAGTAAAAAAAAAAAAAACGCGCACATATAGATAGAGAGGGAGATAAAAAAACAAGAAAGCGGAGGCACGCCTTGTTCCAGATGCGCCACATGTGTGGATATAAAAAGCAAGCAAACCTATTAATCAAAGATTTCGGGGACGGAGGAAGGGCGAGCAGCACAGGCTGAAAGGTGACGTGAGGATAAAACAATAAGTGCACACAGGCACACGCACACCGCAGTGGCTGGGCAGGCGGTGGTGGGCTGACCCAGTGGTCTCCTCCCCTGCCTGCATGCGAAATTGCGGGCAAGCAGGATTTAAAATAGAACAACATGGTGGCACTTTCACTATTGCTTGCCTGCCTGTCTTTTTTTTTTTTTTCCCCCTTCTCATGTTAAAAAAAAAAGAAGCTGTTCTAAGGATGAGAAGGGGGTTATTTATAAGCTCTGCACAGCGGAGGGAAGAAGGCAACCCAGATCTGGTCACGTCTCAAGGCGGAAAATCCCATTTCGGCCCATGGTCCAGGCCAAATGGTATTATTTCAAGTTGTGCCCTAAACAGTTAACAACCAAGCACCCAGTAGTCCCGTGTTTATAACGAGCATTTCATTTAACTAGGCAAGCACTGCCAGACCCCGATGCGCAGATCTACGCGCATAATAGAAGAGGTGTGGTCCCCGCTCGCTTTCTTTTTCCACCCGGAGAGGCACGGGCTAGTTTCATTTTACAAAGCAGCTATATACAAAAAGTTCGCTGCCCAGTGAGCTGGAGTTCATCCGACTATTTATAATCGGGTTTCTTCTCCCCACGCCCACCCTGCAGGCAACAGGACAGCCGCTGGGCAATGGCAGCCGTGTTCGCAGCCAGCCTGGCAGCCGATAAGGCCGCAGCGTGTTTGCAGGCGAGGTTGCATTGAAAGGACAGATAAGGCTGCCCAGGATGGGATGCAACACTCAACCTGTCCCCGGGGCGCCCTCCTCTTCAAACCCCCCAGCGGGATCCCCTGCCTGCCCTGAGGACCGGGGTCATTTATGGAGCGCAGGGCATCACTGCACCCCAAGGGCATCCCCAAAACACAGGAACTGCTAGAGCAAACCTGGTACCGCACCCCACAAGCAGTAGTGAGCAGCTGCAGTCACCCAAGGACCAGCCCGCCTGGAGCAAGCGGGCACTGAGAAGGCAAACAGCCCCCAAACGGCACAGTGAGCAAGTTGGGTTTGGCCCCTGGGAGCCTGCAGCGGCTCCTCTCATGGCTCCAATGGAGCATCACAGGCACGGAGAAGAAGTTGGCTGAAAAACAGCAAAGGGGAGCTGCGGTCACAGGCGGTAGAGAAGGAGACTGGACTCTAGCCCTGCCTCACTACTGCTTTCCTGTGTGGCCATAAGTCACTTATCTATGGTTTGCTTCAGCTTCCCATTTGTAAAAAAGAGGATGGTTTTCCTTGTGTATCTCAGAGATGGGCTAAGCGTCTTAAATCATTAATGTCTGTAAAGTGCTTTCATTTCCTCAGATGGAAGCTCTTACTGATGTGTGAAGTATTATTAGGATTGTTATTGCTAATCAACAAGGAAGGCAGGGCAGTTTTATTTCTTGCTAGGGCTTACGTGGGGCATAAGAATGCAGAGGGCGGGGAAGATGCTAATTTGCCCCACAGCCTCTTCAAGGACTCACAAAGGTGACCCCCTTGCCGGTGCTAAGCTCAAAGGCAGCATCTGTGAAACACGGGGAGAAGCCCCCTGGGGTCCTGGTGGGTCGCCAGCCCACTAGAGACCTCCCCGCGAGTGCTGGCCCCCTCGCAGCCCCCACAGGGCCAGCAGCAGGAGCTCTGGGCCACCGACAGGCAGAGTCCCACTCTGCAGCACCTTCCTGGCCTCCACCACATTAGGTGGGTGGCCCAGGAGTGGTAACCTGTGCAGAAGATGGTATTTGCCTTTCTTTAGGTGCCAGACTCCTCCCTGGGGTGCACCTCAGCATCTAAAGCAAGGGCAGGCATCGAGGCATCATATCTAGCGGTCCGAGTGGATGTCCCCCCCAACTTTGTAGAGAAACTGAGGCTCAGTGTTTGCTGATCCAATAAAAGTTGTTCTCCTACCCGGGAGGGAGGGAGGGAGAGACGCACCTCTGCAGAGCAATTCACCCCCACGGGTCGGAGCCAGTCCCTGTCCTTGCCCGGTGACTGCCCGGGCCCATCAGGCACCTGGGCATCCCTCACCCCAAGGTGACATGGCAAGCGGCGGGCGAAGCCGTTCTCCACTGCCTCGGTCCTCAGGTGGGCTGTGTGGAGCTCCACGCTGCGGCTCAGCCCCTATCCAAGCGATAACCCCACACTGCGTGGCTGTTACTATCCTGAGGGTTATAACCTACCGAAAACTTTGCCAGCACATTTTCATATATTAGAGCCTGCTGTAAAAAAAGAAATTTCAGGGAGGGGGATTAACATTACTTGGTTCTGGCCAAGTTAATAAAATATGGTCTGAGTTACTGCCAGGCTACTTAATTCATTTTTATTCAAAGTGGCTGGGTAATTTCCCTGAGGTTGGCTCAGCAGGAAGCAGAGTCAGCTCCAGCTTTGTCAGCTCCTGCATGTCACCTTCCCGGCTGGTGATGGTGGCCGTGTCCTCGCGGGGCCGGGAGAGTGGGGAGCAGGGGGACTCCCCTCTGGCAAGGCAGCACGTGCCAGGGGCTGCAAGGTGACATCCGTCTCGGCATGGACCAGGAGGGAGCTTGGGCTGGGGGCACGTGCTTGCGCAGGCTGACGGCTGCATGCGATGCTATGGATGGCACCAAAGGTGGTCTCCACAGCTGCCATTCCTGCAGGTCGGCCCAGGACGGCTGGGGTAGCCATCAGGCCCATCAGCATTGAAAAGCATCAAACTGTCACCTTGTGTGCCAAAAGCCAAGCCCCAGCTGGGGAAGCCGGTCGGAGGCATTCTGGCACTGGGGCACGGCAGCAGGGATACTGCGGCCTCCCCACAGCTCCTCCCTGCAGGGCAGGGAGGAGGAGAAGGACCAAGCATCTTTCCTCAAGGGGTGAGCAACACCAGCTCCCTGCAGTGAGCTTGCAGTGCCCTGCACAGCCAGCTGCTTTAAAGAAAACCCTCTCATCTTGCCATCTTGCACTTCAGCTTCGGTGGAAGTGACATTTGCAAAGGCATCGCCATGCCTGTGCAAGCTCTCCTTCTCCCTGGCATCCTCCAGCTGATTTTTTCCCCCTTTGTTTCTAAACCCAATTTAATTCCTTTACCCACCTGCATGGCAGAACTAATCACTGGCAGGCATTACGCTACCTGGTACTAAAATCAGCGTACAGGCGCATTCCTGCATGCACTCTGAATCATCGTGAGGCTCCCAAGCTTTAAATGGGAAGCAGAACGCGCTGCTTTCTACATAGACAAATGAAACTTTACCCAGTCTTCTCGCTTCAGAAACAAGCTCTGAATCATGCAGAGGGCGAGGTGCCAGGAGGGGAGGTCCATTCTCATCCTGGCTCCACCGCTTACTCACTGTGTGGCCTTCAGAAAAACTTTGAGGGGGTAAATCCTAGTCCTTCCTCCTCCACGCTGGCAGCCCCAGGGCAGGGGAGAGGTGCGGGGGCCACAGGGCTTCATGCACTGGGGCAAGGAGGAAGGAAATGCTTCCCATAAGCTGTGATACCACGCTCCTCAGCAAAACATGGCACTTCTGCTTTCTATGCCTCTTGCCCTCCTCCCAGGCTCCCCGCAGAGGAGGATGCTTCCAGTGCCGGAGGGTGCTGAGCAGCGGGGCTGCGAGTCGCAAAATGAACTCTATGCATGCAATGGCTTCTGAGCTCAGAGGTAGAGATCCTCCTGCTGCATTAATAAAAGCCCAGATTCCTAGGTAAATAGAGTGCATTAATATTTATTTTAGGAAGCTTGGAATCATGATTTAATGCTGAAGAAAGGGCTATTCTTACATGGCGTTTGCAGAGCTTCTTCTAATACAATATTTCCTAACTTCAGACGTGGTAACCCAGTAAGCTCCATTACGGCGCTAATACTATATAAAAATGATCCTTTATTATAAATCATACCGTACACCAAAAAGGATATAAATAGAGCCCCAGTGCGGCATTGGCATGCCTCATATTTCTCTTGGTTCACATTAAATGAGCCACTAAATTACAGTGTCCTTCTTTATAATATCATCCTCCAAAGCCAAGCATTTTGTGTGTTACACAGGGCTGTTCTAACAAGAGAAATTAGTGTGGCTGGTTTAATTCAGCCAGGTCTGCCATGCATGTTATAGAAGAGAGTGTTAAAACGGGCCAGAACGAGCAATTTCATTGTCCTTTCAAAAAACCCACCACTTGGAACGTGTGATTTGAGCAGAGCTTTGCTAAGGCCTGACACACAGCCTCTCCGGAGGGGTTTAGCTGCCCCCTCAGCTCTGGCAGCAAAGGTGAGCGCAGAGGAGAGGACAGCCCCAGCTGTGCTGCCACTGCTGCACCAAGGGCATGCGGTCCTCGGACGCCCTTCGGGGAGCCTGGGGGAGCTTGATGACTCCCTGGGGAGAGAGAGAGGCGCTAGCAGGGCAGGGGGGGGGATACCACAGGGGTGGGGGGAGCTGCCTTCAGATTGGGGTCCTTGTTTTGGTCTGCTGCTGGTTCCTCTGCTAACAGCATTGGAGTTAGTTGTGGTTGAGGTGAATATAGATGCAGACAGATTCAGGTCCTTGCTGTGTGATGCTGGCAATTATTTAACCTTCCTGTGGCTCACCTGCAGAAATGGGGAGATATTTTGCCTGCAGGATTGATGCCTGCCTGTTTGTAAAGCAGCCCAAGCTTCTCCCTGACGGCTGGCGCGGCAGAAATGCATGGGGTTATTGTTTGTACTCCGAAATACAAACATAGCATTCAGACTGGGGGGATCCAGCTTGACTGTCATCTCTAATGACGGTAGCTAACCGCTCCAAAGAAGAAAACCCTCCTACAGTCCTAGGAGCTGCACATGCCTTCAGGGACGCTTAAAGTAATTCAGGTCAAAAATGTAGGTTGTTTTATTTAGCAGACAAAGAGGTGGGGAAAGGAAAGAAGGAGAGGGAAGGAGGAAGCAGGCTGCCACAAAAATACAATCTCCATAAAGAGCTTTTCCGGATTTCCCCCCAAACTTTAAAGTGAAATGGAGCTGTCTGAGTTTCAACATTTCCTTGCAGGCCTTGCTAGGTCCCAGCTCATGCTGGCGGGGACCCAAGCCAGTTCCCTGCAGAGCAGAGATCAGGGTTAGCACATGGAGTTCATGGCTGGATGTAAGGAGGGGGAGTATCTTGGAGCAGTGTCCTGGCAAAAAGGGGCTACCAAACCCGCCCAGGGGCAGCAGCTGGGCCAGTGACACCCAGGGGGCCCAGAGGTAGCATAACTGGTTGGTGAGGAGTGAACCTAAGTCAAAGCCACCCAAGTGTTTGTTACCTGCAGAGCTGGAATGCTTCAAGGAAATTTTCGAGACAAATTGTCTGTGGCGAGGAAATGTGTCCCCTTACGCATGTTGGGAGGCTGCAGGCTCTGTGGCCTGTGAGGATGCCTAGCAAAGCAAACTGTGCCATGAATAATCAATGAAGACTAAAGGTTTCTATTACCTGCAGTGCTCCACGACTGTGTGAGATAATATAAAAATGGCAAGCAGCCTCCTGGAAGTGAAATAAAACCTCTACAGTGTAGCCCTTGGCATCATACCCCCTCAGCAAAAATCCTGAAGCAAATTAGGATTATGCAAGTTGTGAAATACCCAGCCTTAGCGCTGAATTGAGGAAGCTGCCAGGACCACACCTTGCTGCTTCCAAAAGTATCCAGCTCCTCTTGGCAGGGCAGGTTATAAATCCCCTGAAGTTCAATGCACAGACGCCAGCGGTGGGGAGATAAAAGGAGCAAACCCCAGCCAGACGGCTGCCTCCCCCCGGCACTGCGGGGATGAAGCCTGCACAGGGCAGTCCTAAGGGAGCTCCATCCCTTCCTCCCAAAAAGAGGGGTCATCCGACGGAGAGTACAGCGCTCAACCAGCACCAGCCGCTACTGACGGGCACGCTGAAGCACCCTTCCAGCGCAGGCCCACTTCAACTTGTGCGTCCGCGGCTGGTGGCTCCTTAGCAGATGCACACACATCTATACGCACGCACATCGGCCAAAATAGCCCTGCCATCGGGTAGAGCGCTGCGTTAAGGAGCGCTTGCAGGATGAGGGAAGAGAAGGTAAGATGGGGACCGAAACCTTCGGCCCCTTCCATCTCTGTCCTCCCCGCCTCAGCCCCTGGAGAAAGGCTCTCGTAGTGCTGCGCCATCAGAGTGTCATTAATTTCGAGGCCTTGGGTTTAAAATTGGTCTTGCACAATAGATGTGAAGGTAGGCACATGTGAAGTAGTAATTGGCTCATAAGGGTAAGGCTGAAATCTGATGTCTTTAGCTATTCCCAGGGCAGAACGGGGCATGACCTGCACAGCCTGGACCACAGTCCCGACTCCCTTAAAGCCTGGAGAGTTTTGGTTGGCCCGTGACAGTGATAAAGGAGCACACAGGAAAACCTGATGGTGTTTGGATCTTGTAATTCAATACAAAACCATTTCTGTCATTTAAGAAACATTTATTAAAAAAAAGAAGAAAAAGAGATGATGATGTAGCATTTATCACAAGGAGACAGTGATATGCTGCAATATCCCTGGGCAAAGGTTACATTAAAGGATGGTGCTATCATCATTAAGGTGGTGAGCTAGCATCTCTTACAAGCCCAATTTTTGTCTTTCCTCCTTAAAAATCTACATGCAAAAGCAGAAAGTTAGCTGCAACATTGATAAAGGAGGTCTGGTCCCAAGGTGGAGTTTTTGGTCAGATTTAAAGTAAATCAAATGTAACACCTTAAAAATAGCAGTGTTCAGCAAAGCCCAAGAAGTCTCAGTCATTTCTTTTCTACTTTGTAACCAGAAAGACAAGCAGGGGAGAGAGGAGGAACAGGAGAGAGAGATAATAAAACAACTTTAATTTTAGGACTCATCTCATCAAGAGATAGTATGTGACACTCAAAAAGGAGTCCAATTAAAAATATTTATAACTTAAAGTTGCTTAATTAGCACCTTCAGAAGTTTCCCAATGTTTACCCGCTCACTTCCCTTCTCCTGATGGGCGGTGGCGGCAAGTCCTGGAGCAGGGCAGGTCAGAGCTGCTCCAGCCATACCCCAAACCTGGATTTTAGTCCCTTGGGGGCATATCGACCTCCTAGCAAAGCCTTGGTGATGGAGGGTCTTCAGAAGCTTCCAGGAGCGCTGGAGGACTCCCCTTCCATGGCCCTCAATGTTGCGAGCAAACAAACAAGATGCGAGATCTGACCTACCCCGTCACCCCAGGCTAAAGAGCCCGCCCCACAGGGGCATGTGCTTTCCCTCCCGGCACCCCATGCTGATGCTGGCTTTCTCCTTCGTGTTATGTTTTCCACCGGTGCCCTGGCATTGCTGGCAGGCACGAGGCTGGCCTCAGCCTCTGCGTCCCGCATGCAGCACCTGTGCCACCCTGGCCCATGGACAGGGGAAGAGGCAGAAGCCTTCCCTCCATCCTCCCATCTATTTTACAGCCTGGAGAAGACAGAGAGTTAATGAGAGATGCCTCATTAGGACGGCGCATTCTGCTTCCTGCTAAGAAACTCAACCCCAAAAGGGTCCCCTCCCCGAGCTGCTACCTGTGCCAGTGGCAGAGATGCTCCCACAGACACAGGCTGGGGACAGTCAGAGGAACAAACCCTGCCCAGCTTCTGTATTTTGGTTGCCATGGGAATACACTCAACCCTGTCGGAGAAGTTTGGAGAGCACAGAGGTTCAGGAAAACAACACGGAGAAACACGGGGACATGGCACACTATGACAGTCACAAGGCGGGGAGCCTGGCTAACCCAGGAGGTGAAGCAGGTTTCGGAGGTTTTCGGCTCTGCCCCTCTAGAAGCCACAGCCAGCCAGCCACAGTGTGGCTTTTGGCAGCAGGTCAACACAGCCCC
>NW_008795520.1:4600295-4670860 GCF_000699145.1 Aptenodytes forsteri
ACAGCGTGGCTTTTGGCAGCAGGTCACCCCAGCCCCTAACTGGCGGTGGCTGCTTCAGTGGGGCAGAAGCACCATTGTGGGGACCCGGCACAGAGGGGTGACTGCAAACAGCAACCAATTTTTAAATTGTTTTTTCCCAAGTCTTTTAGAGATGGAGGAGGATTCAGGAATATAAGTAAGGGAATTTCACAGCACACATGAGATTTCCTCTGGCCTGGAAGAATGATGTCGAGAGCTAGCTGAATTTCAAGGATCCCTGACTCTTCCTCCCCCATCATCCCTAGCCCTTTCATGGAGTTCATACAGAATATCCTTTTTGTTCACTTCAATTTGCCAACAACATAAAATTTGAAGACGTAGAGTCAGAACTAACACCTCATCTTGCTGACTGAACATCCATCTAAAATGGGATGGAGAGTATGTAAAAAATGGTCATGCTAGATCAAACGAAAGGCCCCACCTATTAGTCTCTTTCTAACAGCTTTTGGCCCTGCATATGCATTGCATCATGTATATAGAATTGTGTTCTGAGGTTCTAAAAATAATAAATAATAATTTATTTATTCATTATAAATTTCTGTTTATAGGTTGTACCTGCCCAAGATACGGTGCCAGGCCATTAGACATCAAAGGCTCCACGGTGCAGGCAACCTACAAAGGAGAAGTCAACATGATTTTTTCAGGAGCTCATTTCACTATAACAACAATAATCATGACTTTACATAGTGCCTTTGATCCAGGTTGCCAAAGCATTTTGTTCTCTGATTGAGAAACTACATATAAGAAAGGATTCAATTTGCCCATCATTGGCGTGCATTGGGAGGGTCAGCATCCAGCGATATTCAGCAACTCAAACAACAGTTTATCCACATAAAATCAAAGGGAAATTTTAAGTTTGGGGAAGGAAATACATGATCGTCTTGGAGAGGATTTTGCTAAAATAAGTGGAGCTAATGGTCCTAATAATGTGAAAAGTGCTTTAGGATCTTAAATAACACTGGGTAGCTAGGACATCGCTGCAAGTGTATTTGGAAGTACCTCTGGTGGCAGAAAGCATCAGTATCCACCTAGGGGAACAGTGTGCTCACCCAGGCTGGACCACCCACCCGCCATTTGACATCCAAAGTGACCTGCAGCATGGTTGCCACCAAGAACATGCCAGTAGAGGAGGTGAGGACAATGCCAATAAGACCTTGGCCCTCCTGGTTGGAAGTCCTCCCTGAGTTCCCTCTACAAAAAAGAGGCAAGGGAAGATAGAAAGGATAATTAAAACTAAGGAGGAACCAAAGTACAGTTCAACAAAATGAATGTAAATAAAGTAATTACAGGATCTGCAGCATAATACATAGGAACTGCAGATCTTTTTGGTTACTACTGAGGTTTCAGATCTCCTGGAAGTTCATGGCTTACCTTGGAAATCACATCTGTGGCAGGGGAGAGTGAAGGGTTATGGTGGCTTCTGACAACCAAGCCCAGGACTGTCGTGTAACCTCAACGCTTTATATTTCCCCCACATTAATCCTTGGCCATTAGCGAAAAATTAGCACAGCATTGGCTCATGGCAGGGTTATTAAGTAGGAAAACGTGAGAGATCAGGAATGAGTTGGTTCTCAGCAGAAAGGCAACCTCACATCCTAAGAAAGTCACAGGGCAGAGACTAAACACTCTGGCCTTCCCGATAATCACATCATGACCAAGAGAGTTCCTTTGATGCGTCCTTCTGAAATATAAATTAACTTAATCACTTCTGATCTTGGGAAACAACTGACATTAGAGTGTTTTGACTGTGACACAGTCACAGAGGGTAAAGGCTACGTCTGTCTTAGCAAGTAGAGCAGTGCTGGTGTGCTGTCATTTGGTTTTACTTGTGACTGGCTCCAGCCTGGAGCCGTGGCCTGACCACTCATGGGCTGGAGCACCTCAGGGGCACACCTGCATCTCCTCTCCCAGCACAGTGTCACCCGAGGGGAGCTCAGCTTGCCTGCCCCGATCTTCTTCCACGGTATGAATCATCAAACTGCAATTATGTGGCACGACCAGGAGATCTGTTTCTTTCATCCAAACTAAAATGCTAGTGAGAGGCACCTTATGTGTCCTGGTCATGCCTCCCCAGCCCCAGGTTCACTCCTATCCCTCCTTAAAACCAGGTTCCTCTGAGGACCACCCTTCTCTGGCTGCAAGGTTTAAGCCTTCATGGGCAACAAGGGAGCAGAGTAGCAGTTTCTACAGTTTGCAGAGGAGAAGAAACACCCCAAGCCAGACTCATTGCGGCAAAGTGAAGCAAGTGAAGCAAAGCCTATCTCAGCTGTGCACTACTGTGGATGTGGACCCTGGTTCTGGACCAGTGCAAACTCCTACAGCACACACAGCACCAAAAGCTGTGCCTTGTGACAGCGGGGCTTTCCTCAAGCATTTGGCCTTAACCCTCTGTAAACTCCATCAATGCAAACAGGAGCTATACTTTGGGTTTAAACCAGTCAAGCTGCATTGAAGAAAACCCTTTGCTGCAAGATTCGAGAGATTACCAGTCTGCAGGCTGAACAATAGCTCCTGTTTTGCTGCACACTGTTCTCTTCTGGAAGTGGTTAACTTCAAGATGATGCAAATACTATTGTCAGCCTCTTTGACTCTCCCTGCTGACAATCTTAGCATTCAGCTAATGTCCCTCTCCCACAAATCCACACTGCCTTTCAAAGAGCCAAGAGTGCTTGTTGTCCCCTTCCCAGCTGCCAAAACCCTCCAGCTGCCTCCTAATTACCCCTATAATGTGCTTCTGCATATCCAATACACAGTTCTGCAGCACACTAAAAATTTAAGGACAACATAAAATAAAGAAATATAAAATTAAGGAGCACAAGGGGTGCTGGAGCAACCACATTGTTAATTTTCCTGTTTAATTCACTGATAACAGCTATTTTTGATTCAAAACTGCTGTACAATGAAGTGCCACACTTGAGCACAGCTGAATGTCAGGCATTCATTGTTTAAGGTCAGAAGAGACCATTATGATCATCAAGTGTAACCTATTGCATAAGAGATCCAGGGTACCTCTCCCAGTCATTTCTGACGCTGGCCCATAACTTCTTTTTGAGCTGCCATGCATCTGTTAGAAAGTCACCTAGTATTGGCTTAAAGACTGCAAGGTCTGGAGAGTCTACCAGGATGTCAGAAAAGTAATTTCTTTGGTTAGTTACCCTCATGTAACAAATGCACCTTTTTCTCTCCTCTGCATCTGGCTTGCCTCTGCTTCTAGCCACTGCATCACAGAATGTTGGGGTTTTTTTCCTAAATGGAAGTCCCCAGTCAGAAATCTCTTTCCTACTGCAGCACTTCTATGCCGTTATCAAGCTGCCTTATAATTTCTAAATTATGTGAAATAGATCAGTCCCCCGTAGTCTCCCACCACAGGGAGTGCTTTGTGGTCCTTGTACGTTTTCACAGTTCCCCTCTGGATGCTTTCAGTTAGCCAAGCTTACCTTGGAGCGTGGGGGTCCTTGCATAAAGCCCAGTTCTTCCTCAAAGGTCATCAGACCATCAGAGTAGACAGTCAATGTCCTTAGTACTTGACTGCCCTCAGCAATGGTGTGCTCTTGTATATAAAAAGAGAAGAAATGTCCATGCCACTCAAAGCCCTGGCCATCCTCTAATTATTTTGCCCCAGCTCTTCTGGTGGCCGGGTGAATGGGGACAGCCACCTCGCTGGCGGGAGATGGAAGAAGGCAGTTTGCATGTGTGGGTCACAGCTCCTGCTTGCCTCCAGCTATTACTGATAGGCACAGTGTGAGCCTTGTGCTCCTTCCTGCTCTCCTCCCTGCCAGCATGCAGGTGCACCTGCCCACCTGAAAGGTGCTGGTTCTTGCCAGTTGCCTAAAATATCTCCCTCTTCCACTTGACTGCACAAAAGCAGGCCGTCTGCGTGCAGCTCCTAATATATCCGGCAACACCTCAGGAGCAGGCTCTTTGCATGTATTTATTTATTTTTGGCACATCTGATCCTAGTGCCATACACAGTGTGGAGTGGGTGAAGAAATGTGCAAAGATGGTAATTAACCGCGGAACAAAAAGCCAAAGCAACGACTGGAGGAATGGCTCTAGGGGCTGGACGTCAGGTTGGCCAGGCATCTGAGAGAGAGGTTTCCATTTGCCAGACCTGTTCATCCATCCCTACTTGTAATGCTGTCTGATTTCCACAGGTCTTTTATCAAACCTGAAAATGCATAATGAGCCCCATAAAGTGGGAAACTTGAGCTTCCATCCTTAGAGCCCCATGGATAAACACCAAGCGGCAGGTACGATATTGCTGACTCAGCAACCCTTTCTGGGTTGTGCTCATTCTGCTATGGGACATCATTAGAAGAGGCCGAGATACTTTGTTTTCATAGCTTTTTAACCTTTTCCTTCCCAAAACAGTGTTTGTATTTATTTTGGCACCTCGAATGTTTTGAAGAGAGGATTGATTTGGATTCGCTAAAGCATTTTTTCCCCTTAATCCCATTAAGTCAGTCGCTAATTCTTTCCAGGGCTCCCTTCTGTGGAGCTATTTCCTCTTGGAATCATTTACTTTCTGTGGATTGGGGGAATTAATGAGGCAGATGCCGCTCTCATTCTCATCACTGTAAGCCCGAAACAACTTCAGCAGTTTCCTGGCACCGATCCAGATTTTACTGGTGTAAATGAGGTCAGAATTTGGCTCGCTGTGCTTATTTTTGCTAAGATACAAAGAGATTGCCAAAACCAAGAAGTCTTGTGCAGGTTGGGAAAGTCCAGTTGGAAGCGGGTGAAGTCCGCAATTTCATTGAAAGGCTGAGTTTCTGCATTTTTCCCACTGAGAGGCTTTGCTGAGCACCATAGATATTCAAGGACAAGCCAGAGCGCTGGTAAGCAAGCACTCAGGGAAACAAGTCCAAGGACAAAGACTTTGAGGAGCGTCGGCGTTGTCTATGGGAACAATTGCAATGGCACAAACATAAGTCATGCCAATGCAAAGGAAGGTTAAGAAACATACAGAAAGGTCGACTGGCTAAGTCAGTCAGTCTTCAGGGGCCTCACAGGGGAGGAGGAAGCAAACAGAAAACTGAGATACATGCAAATGGCTAAGGGTTGGCATCAAAGGTCGGCACATGTAACAAGGGATAAAATCAAGAAAGACATGAAAAGGGGACATAACTAGCACAGGAGAGGAAGGTGAGCCGGGAAGTATTCTGGCTATAGACTGGTGGTCAGAGGAAGGCTGACAAAAGCATCGGTCTGCCACCACCGCAGCGGTGCCCCAAGCAGGGGCTGGCCCAGGCTGGGACCCAGCGGGAGCCCTTGGGAGCAGTGTGGTGGTGCGGGGCTCCTCGCAGAGTGGGACCCTGCCTGGCTGTGGAAAGGGGAAACAAGAGGAGCGAGGCAGTTATGGCCAGTCAGCTCAATTTCGGTTCCTGGAAATGCACTGGAACAAATAATTAAACTAATCATCAGCACCTAGGAAACAACCAAGAGAAGAGGAACAGCCAGTGCTGATTTGCCAGGAGCAAATCATGTCAAATTGACCTAATTTCATCCTGTGACACGGCTTGTGGATAGAGACAAAGCAGGAGACGTCTTGTATCTTGACTTTGGTAAGGCCTTTGGTACCGTCTCACTTCATGTTACAAGATGTAAACTAAGGAAACATGCCCTAGACTAATTACCTTAAGCAAGGAGTGCAAAACTGGTTAGAAAACTCTACTTAGAAAGAAGGTGTCTTTGTCAAAATACAAGGTTGGGTAGGGTTCAAATGAGGTCTGGCCACTGGATGATGGAATAGTGAGCATCCTTATCAGATACGCAAATGACACCAAGTTGAGATGAGCTGCAAGGACATGAGAGGACTAGGATAAAAAAAAATCCTGACATGTTAGAGAAAAGGTCTGAAAAACAGGATGTACTTCAATAAGGAGAGAAGCAAAGTTGTGCACAGAGGTAGGTATAATCAGCTGCACAGGGACAAAATGAGAGGCAGCTGATTAGGCAGATGTGGAGCAGTACAGCAACTCAGGAACCTGAAATTAATAAAAAGTGCCATTTTGTCACACACAAGGCAGTCACCATACCAGGGCATTCAAAGAGGAGCTGTGCCTGTAAAATACACGGCTGATCCTTCTGCTTTACCCAGTGCTGCTACGATCTTTATCCAGCTCAGGAGGGTCTGGAAGGAAGCGGGATGAAAGGTCTAGAAAACAGGACTTGTGAAGAAGCGCTTATTTAATGGGGGTTGTTTACTCTAGCAAGAAGATTAGGGGAGAGACAATAATTTTCAAGTATGTGAAAAGTGTCTTCAGAGAAGGAGGGAATAAGCAGTTCTCCAGACAGTTCTCTATACCTATTGCGAGTGTGGCAAGAAACGACGGGCCTGCATTGCAGCAAGAGAGGTTAAGGTTAGACACTTGGCAAAGGGGAAGGCTAACGAGCACTAAACCCACCTGCCTGGCAAGGATGTGAAACCTCTATCTATGCCGGTGTTTACGAGCAGGCTGGAAACTTCAGGAATATTTCTGAAATCAACCTCTTGAGGTCCTTTCTAGCCGTGGTTTTCTCTGATTCTGTGATGAATGGTGCTAAATGAATATAAATTACCTCACACGGACACACTGACGTTCAGGCTCGGTGATGAATAGTGATCAACGACAAAACTGTCAGCTTGCGGGGAGGCATCCAGTAGGGTTATTACTAGAAACTGGTGTTAGCCCCAGTTTTATTTACCATCTTCATTAATGATCTAGGAAGAGCATTAGGCAGTGTGTTTATTAAAACTGCAATTGATACTACGTTGGGGAGGAGATGCAATCACCAGCCAGGAGAGGAATATAACACAAAAGGACAAAAAAAGATATGGGACATGGGGAGAAAATGACCTAGCTCAAAGGACACACAGACTAATATGTCTAGGGAGGAAATAGTCCAAAATTAAGACACCCTATGGGAGGAGGAGACCCAAATGCAGTGAAAGACTTTGCAGGGTTAGCATACGGGAAATTGGACAGAAGTTTACAATTTGTCACATCAACAGAAAAAGTCTCAGGATGGTTTTGGGCTGCATGACATATCCCAGGGCAGAGAGATAAGCAACTGTCTGATCGCTCTTGTGCAATCTTTCTTTCTGGATGCCTCCTGACCAGCATGGCCACCAGGCTGGAGGAGGAGCAGGGGGAACGAGCGAAAATAACTGAAAGCTGAGAAGACTGGCTTATAGGGAAAGAATCATATAGGTACTCTGTGACAAAGTAATACCAGGTCCATGCTTTTGAAGTGTAGATAAGCACGTCAGAAAGAGTGCCCTTTTTTCCAGGCATAATTATGACAGAAAAATCGGGCATTGCATTGGTATAAGATATTTTATACTAGCATTGCTTGTTTGGGTTGGCTATAAAGCAGTTTCAAACTGATACGCTAGCCTCCTGGGCCTCGTCCATCGCTGGCTGCCAGGGTCCATGCTAGGACAGAGCTGTGTGAGAGCTGAGGCATCACCCCAGCACCCACCTCGGGAGGTAAAATCTGTGGAGGAGAGTCCTGGGGAGTGCTGTTGCTGCCACGCAGCTGCAAAGAAATGGTTAGGAGGTTTGCTTTGTGTGACCAGAGCAACACTGACATTCATTGATAATGGAGTTGCATAAGCAAATCAACATGATGAGCTGTGTCAATCAGAGGGGGAGAAATCAGTGCTTCTCGAGGGGACAAATGAATAGAGAAAGAGATGATATTTTCAGGTTTCTGAAGAGGTATTATTGACAAAAAGAAAGCACGGATATAAAACTGTACTTGACAGAGTCCTTTAGAGACAAGACAAAGGTGAAGGTTTTTTCTAACTTGTGACTTTGAGCCTTTTCACTCTTTGTCCAGCTGGCTTTTGAGATTGAGGTCTAGGAGTGCAATGGTGTGTTTGTCCCAGCTGATACTGGAGCACGCAGGCTTTGAACAATAAGGCTTTGTTCTTTTGCCAAATGCAGCAATGCCTGTGCTGTTGCTTGGGGAAAAAAAAGGAACAAACACATTAGGAAGTCACCGAAAATGAAACGATGGCTCACTTCAAGGAATGCAGCAGCACACTGCGGAGATGAATGAGCTCTGCATGGCGTGTGAGACCATGAGGAGGAGAGATCTTCAGAAAGACACCCCTTAGTTTCCCCCACACTTGCAGTTTGACAGAGGAGATGACCTTCAGATACGTCCCCGGGATCAGCAGGCACCTGAAATGCTTTGCAGGAGATCCCTGTTGCCTACAGCTTTTGCAGGGAGTGTCGGCGTCGCTGGCAGGGCGCTGTGTGAGGGTGCACCTTGGCTTTGAGGAGCAGTCACCACAAAGTGAATTTGGCAGCTCTTTCCAGCAGAAGACTTCAAATGAGGCTCAGCAGTGAGGCCGACACACCAATGCTGCCAGCTGTGGGACCACAGCGAGGTGCGGGACTGCCCGAGCCTGCGGCTTGCCGAGGGAAAGGCGGCTCAGCTCCTACCTCGCAGCCCGGTGCCACCAGTGACAGGGAGGGAGCAGGGGGGAAAAGAATTAATGAAGAAACTCCAGGGGAAAATAGGCAGGCGGAATAAGGACAGCGGTCCGGAAGAGTAAATTTACTGAACCTACATCCTTGATTTTAATGGGGCCTCTAATAGCAGGGTGAGCCCGGCAGAGTTAGTTATCTCCCAGAAAATGTGGGACTCTGGCAAAGCCGTTCCTCTCACTTGCTCGACAATGGGAACCGTGGGACCCTCTGTACAAACACAACCAACATAAAGCTGGGTAGATGTTACCTTAAACTCATCCTCAGCTCACGGGGGAGGATTAAGTGATGTGAAACCACAGGAGCAGCCCAGGTGGGAAAGATTACTTCACTGGCGTATGAGTTCTTATTGGAGTTAGGGGAAAGGACTGGTAGTTGTGTGCTATATGCTGGGACAAATTACACTGAAAAACGCAGAATACAGTGAGGTGGAGTCTGGGGGTGGGTGGGAAAGGAGATTAAGCCTACACGTGTGTGTTAAGCCGAGTAAAGAAGAGAGAGGCAGAAAGATGGGAAGAAAGGCGCGCAGGGTGGCTAATACAGGGTTGGGACGAGTTTCACGTGAGCTCATCCAAACGCGTCTCAGGCCAGTAACTGCACAGCAATCACGGTGTGCCTGCGCTCGCAAGTGCTGGGAACGGCAGGAACAAGGGGTGGGCTCTTCAACTCTCTAATTCTCCTTCCTCATTTTGCAGAATTGCCACATGCTGAAATAGCAAATGATGTATGAAATGAAAAATCACTCCCCAACCAATGCATATAGATGATGCAGAGAGTATTTGGCCATTACTTCCTTGCAGTAATATTTATCTACATTAATGCCTCATTCAGAGGTAGCTGGAAATACCCAGAATGTGAGCGGCAAGGGGATCAGAAGAGAGATCAGGGAGAGAGGCAAAGCAGCAAGGCAGGCACTTAAGGAAGCAGATATGAAGCCTTTCCCCTATAAATCACCAGCTCAGTTATGGCCCACGTTATTAGCAACCACAAGGCAATATTCTGGCACCCAAAGTGAACCTGTTGCCTGTAAAGAGCAAATTCATTTAATGGAGACTTCAGAGAAGTCATTGCCATTTGGAGGCGACTTCGGAGCTGGTGTGGAACAAGCCGGTGGCCCCAGGCCAGCGCCCGGTGGGGAGGTATTTTCACGGTGAGAAAAGCCCTCCCCAGCCGGCATCCCGTGGGGTGGCAGGAGCCAGCCTAGCCACGAGCGGGGACAGAAGCAGGGGGGCGCTTCCCTGGGACAGCCCTGGGCAGAGGCACATTGCCAGGGCTCGCACCGAGGGGAACCATGGGCAGCCCCAGCCCCAGGCGCAGCCACTTGGTAGCTCTGTGGTGCCCCTGGAGCAACTTCAGCCTCTGTCCTTGTGCGGAAGCCTTCTGAAGTTCAACAGAGAACAATAACCTCTTCTACATGGATTTTACATCACTCCATCCAATTTAATAGGAAATGATTGCTAGCCCAAAAATCCTACAAAAAAGATCTCATTTTTATTAAATATGTAGGCTTTCTAGTCATTTCTTTTGAGTGCTGTTGGCCCTGTTGCTGTTGAAATCTCGGGGAAGCTTCCCTCAGGACGGGGCTGCAGGTCTACCCCTTTCCAGGGCACAACACTCACTCCAAATTTCAGTCTAAGACCAAACCACTCTCCGCTCTTCGGCAGGGGCTGGTGCCTGTTGCTTCAGGCTGCACCTTTCCACCCTGGTGCTGCAGGTTGCACTGAGACCAGCCTGGTGCAGAAGGGGCTGTCTAAGGCAGGACAACAGTTTGGAGGGTGGGATGCACAGATAAATGTGTGAATCCTCCATTTATTTTTATTTTAGAGAGAAAGGGTAACTGTGTCCTGTTAGAGCCGGTGACCCTGACGGAGCAGGAACAGCAACACCTGGAGGGATGCTCAACTCCCGTGCGTGCTCACTTGTCTGCCCCTCCTGCCTGACAGCCTGCTCTGACCTGACCACGAGGACTGCAGAGCCCTTCTACACCTGCAGGCTAGAGATTACAAAGGCACAGCGACAGAGAGGAAAATACCAGACTCGTTTCCAGTTTGTGGGAGGTTTCACAGGAGCCCAGGCACAGAGGGTTGGGTAAGCTTAGTAGCAGGAACAGGTTTGCGAAGGGATTCATGGTGGAAGACCTTGGACAGAAACTGGGTGGGGGGGAAAGTCTGCTTTCTTGTGGAGCCTGCTGCTCATTCAAGTGTACTTGTTTTTTTTCTCCCAGTAAACACCTGGGAATTCCCTTGTCTTTCTGTATGCAAGAAACAACGCTGGAGCACACTGTCACATTACTGCACATACCCAAACCCAAAAAGCTTCAATGCTTTCTGACAGCCCAGTCCTCTGCCTATCCTTGGTAGTATGCCCAGAGGCTCAGCATGGCTCTCTAGTTTGTAATCTCCACGTACAGGATTGAGTTTCATAAGTTGTTGGCCAAGCACGGCATCAGTGTTTAGCAGACAGTATTTAGTAGTGCTGACTCGCTGATGTCTGCACATAGGACTACATTTGGAGAGGTCTTCCTGAAATTGAGGGAGAGGAGGTGGACCCAGCTGAATGCCTCTTGCAAGGATAGTTGCACAGAAGTGCCAGCTTGCAAGATAGACCCAACAGACAAAGTCAGTAGAAGAAGCAAAAAACGTGCACTCAGTCAAAGACACAGTTGGGCTCAGTGTTAGCAAAAAAGGCTACAGAAGAGCTCTGAGCGACTTATAAGGTAAGATAGCAAAATACCTTACACTTAAACAGCTAGAAACCAAGGGATCATACAAGCTTACAAGATACATTTAGTATGTTCCTTTTGCCTCCTCTTACACACATTTTACCTCCCCGACACCAGAACTGGAAACTGCTGATAACTACCTTTGCCCTCCTAAAACTTCTTTGGCACACTTAACACTTCAGCTTTGCAGGAGACTCTGGGTCCGACTTGACCTTCAGATACCAGGGAGTCAAGAGGAACTGCAAATGTTCATCCAAGGACAGGTTTTGGCTCTCTGCCTAGTGTCTGAAGGACTTTGTGTTGTCTCTGAGTGATAACACACTTAAATGACACCAAAATATTTTTTAAGATAACACTAAAAATGTGATCCATAGAAACTTAGCTATCAAAAATATTGACTGGGAGGTCTGGAAAATTAATCTACTTTCTGTCCAGGGCTTTCAGACAGGCAGGAGCTCTGAAATGGTCAGTCCCAAAGCCCACACAAAGCTCACCGCATGCTGGACAGGACATGGGAAGTATTGGCTAGCTTGGTGGGACTCACCAGCATGTAAGTCTGGGATGATGCTACTGAACTTGGAGTTACCCCTCCCATGCTGCTGCTAACTTGGGAGACCATACTGACCTTCTGGCCACCTCATGGTCAATCCCACAGCCCTTTAGGAATTTCTTTGGCTGATGATTTGGTACAGGAACATCTGGCATTTGCAGCAGGAATTTAACTAAAAGGGAGCCTCAAGTAAGGATTCTGTGTTTGTGTGTGTTTTCCAGGTCACACACTTGGGCGATACAATTGAGCAGGATAAACATCCAAAGCTCACTTGCACACGCACCCTGTTAATTCTGCAGAAGTACCGTGGACCAGTGTGACTGTCCGTAAGAGGCAACAGAAACCTCTAGGAGCAACTAAACCTTTCACAAAACCAACGCTGAAGACAATTCGTAAGTAATGGGCTAAAATCACTTGGCAAGAATACCTGACTGTACATGGGGACCACAAAATGTATAGATTAGATGAGTAAGCATCTTCACGGGCAGTGTGGCACAGCAAAAATGTGTTTAAGTTGCTTGAATCTTAAGCTGCAAGTCACTTGCATAATGTGGAGACCCCTAATAAAGCCTTTTTGGGGAAAAAATATCCCTGTAACACATGTGACTTTTTCTCCACTAAGCTGATGAAAACCACTGAGACTACTTAGACTGTATCTCCACACCTTTTCCCTAGAAAATCCTCAAATGCTTGTCTCTGGGAATGTTTTTATGTAAATCCAAAGAGAAAATAATTTTCACAGATTTCATAAGTACTAGAATTTACGAGGTCTCTTCCACACCCAAAATATGACTTCAATATTTTATTGGCGCTCTGTGAATGGAGAGCTTGTTAAGGAAAGTTGGATAATAAAACATTAGCACTTGATTCAGTCCTCACCCTTCCAAAGGCTTCTAAAATATTCTTAGCCCAATATTTTCCTTGCGGGTTAACAGGAGATGATTTGGACATGGTTCAGTTCAGAGAGAGCACCACACGTCACCAACCCTTTTAACTCAGGGGGGTCTGAACCCTGGAAGGGGGCTGAGCCCTGGGGAAGTCCAGAAGCGGGTGCTCGCCCTCCCTGCAAAGCAAAGGAGGGCTCTCGCCTGGCACCCTCCCAGCCATCCCTGCCTGCCGGCAATGGCGGGCTCGGGAGAGCTGCTCCCGGGATGTATGGAGCCCACGCAGCAGAAACATGCACCAGCAGCGTCTGGAGGCAGGGCACACATACGGTCGTGCTTGCTGTTTATGTTTGAAATGTCTGGGTTGCTAATAATATGCTTAAATGAGGTGTCCAAGGGCCTCTGGGGGACTAAAAAATACGAGTGAAAACTTATTTATTTATTCTGCCTCCTCTGGCCCTTCCTCCTAAAAGATACCAGCACTCCAGCAGCAAGGAGAAACCAGGAGTTTCGGCAGTGGCCAAGAGCGGCTTTATCTAGGAAACAGAGCAGCTTTTAATCAGCTGGAAAAGTTTCGATGTGCCGAGCTGGAGGTAGAGCGTGGGTGTTGCGGGTCACTTGCAACGTGCCGAGCGCCCACGGCCGTGCAGAGTTGTGCCTCTCCCACGCTCTCCCCCCATGTCACCCCCGCCTTTCTGGAAATCATGCCAGCCGTCGGGGTGTGTGAACAGGGAGACAGCAGGCTCCTGTGGCTGCTGGCATAGCCCAGACACTGGCTGGACAGACCTTGGGTGCGACACACTGCGTTCATTCGTATTGCACCCCTCTGAAATGCCTTCCTGCACAAATACCAACCGGGGAGCACTGGGTGGCTCGGGATGTTTACAGTCTGTTTCTTGTTTTGCAGCTTGTTCCCCCCGAGGGATGAAGTGCGGTGGGTGAGTGGGGTGGGCTGGGGCTGCTTCACACCCTGCTGTCCCCTTCAGCACAGAGTCCAGGAGCTGTGGTCAGGAACATTGGTTTTAGACCATGAAAAGGACTTCCAGCATCTGATTTATGCTGCGCAATTGCTTTCGTTTTGCATCTCAGTCAGCTTGGACACTGAGGAGAGATGAGCGCGAGTGATTAAGAATCACAGGCTGGCATCACCCTTTCCCTCCCACTGCCATTGTTCTGGTGCAACACTCTTAAGCATCGGGACTACCTTGGGAGCAGCAGCCTTTCTGCTGTTGCCATCAGACCTGTTTCTGTGCTACCTCCCACTATCGTGCTTGCATAAAAATCTGCACTGAACACAGGTGGAGGAAACCCTTCCCCTCCCACTGCCATTGTTCTGGTGCAACACTCTTAAGCATCGGGACTACCTTGGGAGCAGCAGCCTTTCTGCTGTTGCCATCAGACCTGTTTCTGTGCTACCTCCCACTATCGTGCTTGCATAAAAATCTGCACTGAACACAGGTGGAGGAAAGGAACATTTGCTCTCGGTGCAGCACCAGCTGATGGTGTGTGGACTACAGATTGCCTGACTCCCTTCCCCATGCAGTTCTTGTTTGGGGTGCTGCACGCTTCTCCTTTGCGTCTAACATGTCCTTCAAGGGGCTTTGAGTGGAAAAGCCCTGCACAAGACAAATTCCCGGGCAGCTGCAGAAAGCTGGACTAATCTTCCTGAGAGACTTTTTAATATGCACAGCAATGCTGGGCAGCACACTGGATACGGAGTGCCAACCAGCTCTGCCAGCCCTTGTAGCAGCACAAACATAGGGGCAGCAAACTGTGGCCCAGGGAGGGTGGGAAGGCAGGGTGGGCTCCAGCCTGGAAGCCCATCTCCTGTGAACCGATGTCTTCAGGCTCCTTGACTCCGAGCGATCACTGAACAACACAGCCCCCTCTTTGTTTTGGCGGTCTAAATCCCTATAAACAGAGCGCTTGTTCTTTTTTCTTTAACATCCTTTGTGGTTTCATGAAAACGCCGGATGCTGCAGAAGGCTGAAGCATGAAAGGTTCCTCTCTCTATCCTGTCCTCCCCGTCCAGCAACCACACTAAAAAGAAACCACCAAATAAAGTGCTTGCAAATACCTGGACCGACAGCCCTGGTGATGGAAACCTCTCCAGTTATTCATAGACCAAATCGAGCCCGGGCAGCAGCTGTTCAAGTTTCCCAGCTTGGCCCTCGCTAGCGCCAACTGAAGCTGACCCGAAGGGCCCCACCTCGCTGCACACTTCCCTCGCTCATTCAACCCCTTGGCAGCCTGGCGGGTCTGCCAGCCAGGCTGCCGGCCACGGGGTGGGTGCTCCCCGTGAGGGGGGCGCAGCAGTGAGGCAACGTGGGGGGAACGGCTGGAACTACCCCAGGCATGAGATCAGGGAGGAGGCAAATCACCATCTTCTGAAAAACACTTTCAAGCCAATGCTGCAAGCAGCTCTGTGGGTGAGAGTTAAAGTTTTTCATCGCTGAAACCTTAGGTTCCTGTTTACCAAATATTTGTTCACTCTTTATGCATTTGAGTGAATGAGGAAATGAACTACAAGGCTGGGCACAAATGCCAAAACCCTGCTTAAGTATGTAAATCACCCTCGTGCAACTTTCTGTGCCTACTTCAGGGTTGAAAAACGAATCCCTCTCCTCAGATTTATTGTTTCTCATGAGCTCCTGCCACTTCCCAGTTCACCACCAAGCCACCGTGAGCACAGCCTCTGCCTTCCTGGCGGCCCCATCACCATGTTCATGAAGGCAGAGGCAAGTTGCTGAGAAAGCCACGCTCTCCCCTGCCCAGTGCTCCCACTGCCAGTCCTACCCTACATGTGGTGCACGCCCCACTGGAGCAGCAAAGGGAAAAAGACCTAAATTCTTCTCTCCAGCCTCAGGGCTGGGGTTGCTGCTGTCTTGCCCCAGCCCCGGCCCCTCTAAATAAGCTCCCAAGCCACAAATTCTGCTTTTTCTGAGGAGGGGATCCTTCCCCCATCCTAGATCTGTTTGTTACACCCAGCTCGAGCTCCTTGCTCACCAGTCCCTCCAACACCCCTCTCTTTTCTTCCTCATCAGGAGCAGCCTCTTCAGCCATCTCTTTCTAGTACCTGCATGCCCAGAATGGAGAAAGCCCTCTGAAGACCAGAAAAAGGTCACAGATGCCCCCAGATCTGGAAGGGGGAACAGATATTACATGTCTAGTGTGACAGAGAAGAGAGGCCACCCTGCTGACACTGCAGCCACGCCAGGCTTAGCTTCTGGCTGCCATGTGGTGCTGCAAAACCATGAGGGCACTGGCCCTGCTGCGGGTAGGGGGAGTTATCTGAGGGGCAGCATCTCCGTTTCACCTGTACAGCTTCCCCTGCACGTCCGGATGAAGGACAGTCATAAGACAAACAATTCTGTCTATTTTCTCAAGCCGATAGCACACGAAGAGGGAGAAAGGACACAGGTGTTCAGCTTCCAGCAGTCCTCAGCCCCGCGAGGTCAGAGCCCCCCTCTCAGGGGGTCTGGAGCCTTTCAGCTCTCTCTGACCACCGTCCCCCCTCCCTCGCACCCCCGTTGCCTCTTTTTGTCTGCACAGCCTCCCCGTCTCCCGAGAGCAGTGCTGCTCTCCCAGATGAGCTCGAGCACTGAAGAAATGAAGTGTACCCACCAGATGAGGAGATGGGGCTCGCCGGGGCAGAGGAGCAGGCCCGCGCTCAAGGCAGCAGCAGGTAGGGGAGAGGGTCTTCCAAAGGCTAATGACACACAGCACCCACTCCACTTTCCCACCTGCCTCTCTAGCGGCGGCGGGGTGAGGGGTGTTGAAACTACACCTGCCTGCAGCGCACCTGATGTTTTCATTCCTCTCTTTGCTGTGAGCGACTTGATCTCCTGTTGAAATTCAGACTGGGTGATCTGACATGCTATCAAAACTCAGGATGGTTGTTGATGGTCCTTGAATCCGTCAGCAGACAGTTATAGTTTTGGTAGATGGTTTCATTATTTATTTTCTGCTTTCTCACCCCACAGAGCCCTTTGCATATCATACCTTCATCTTGCTGAGGAGACATGCGCAGCCCAGCACAGCTCCTCACCATGTTGTGTACCCAGAAACACCCAGAGGCTACTTGCCTGTCTCTCGTTATCATATTCATGTTGCTGTCTTTGCCCCAGTGGGGGGCTTCTTCTCATTGGGCTCAGCAGAGTAATGCTGTGGTCGCTCACACAGGAGCTCCAGGCCCCTGTCTCTACAAGCACTTCTTATCTACCGAGACTGAAGTCCTTCGGGCTGATGGTGTGGCTGTGCCATCCCCAGCCACCTGGAAGAGTCACTGGAAGGCACCTGGTCTGTTTAATCCTGCAAACACCCCTTTTATCATAGGCTGCACAACTGAAATCCAGAAGAATTTGGTCCAAAGCATTAAGTGAGCCTCTTGCCTCGTGCAGGAATAGATGCAGTAAACAGGATGGGTTTGCTGATGAGCACAGTTTGCGAGGTCCATGTGCTTGAGATTTGCACATAAATGTTCCCTTTCATAACGATTTCTTACTGTTTTCTTAATCAATCTGAAGACTAGGATTAGTTTACGCAAGCCAGGGGCATGCTCTATAACGATTTCTTACTGTTTTCTCAATCAATCTGAAGACTAGTATTAGTTTACGCAAGCCAGGGGCATGCTCTGGTCCCATGGTGGGACTTCCTACTGTCCTGGCCGGAAGGGAGCCGCTGTGCTCCAGCCAGTTTCCCAGCTGAAGGAGCCTGGAGGGGAAACCCAGGGGACCAGGACTTTGAAGCATACCTCTGAACACACCATCCAAGAAGTTTAAATTGCGACGGAGATCCATAGGCACCCAATTTCCATTGATTTCACTGAGGGTAAGAGGCCAAAACGTCTTTAGGTGTTTGTAAGTGTAACCCTAGGTTGAGGTCCTCGCTGGGGCAGGCCTGGTAGGAGCAGGATAAAATGTTCCCTGAAGAGGAGTTACAATCTGAGTTTAAGGTTAAGGTGCAACATAAGACTGAGCAGACAAGGGTGGAAAGTGGCAGAACAAAACAATAAAACAGAAACTTGCTGCATACTAGGCAATAGTTTCAACTCGCTGCCTGCCTGTTTTATCACACTGGAGGACTCAGAGACATGTCTCAAAGATATTAATGCACCTTTCTTAGCTTTGGCTTTATACTTCTTGTGCCTCCCAGAGACATTCATATCAAGAAAGTGTCACTGGATTGAGCCATCTCCTAAATTTTGTACCAGACGGGAATTTATATACCACCAGAAACTCAGATCCAGAGGAAGTGTCTCTTCCAAACAGCTCCCTTGAGACAGCAAAAAGTGTAGAAACAAATGCAGAGACAAGTACTTATAATGCAAACACTAGGCACCCGTGTGTGACAGAAATTAGCTACCCCCGCTACATGCACATCAAACCCTGCCTTGCCTCTGCCCTGCCTCGGAGCAGGATTCTTGCATTGCAACTATATGTGCTGTGTCCTGCTGGTCACCAGAGAGCAAGAGTGCTTCGCAGTCATAACCAGCAAATAACAATGCTACTTTTAATGGGGAGCACATGCAAATGTAGTAACTACCCAGAGAGAAAAGCAATACCTCCTCCATCCCTTTCCAGCACTGGGAGAGCAAAACAGTTGCAACAATCGCCACGCAGAAGTGACAATTCACTCATTGCTCACTACGTCTGGCTTTATGGGAAGGATCCCCCACGAGATAGCTGGCTCGGCTTGGCTCGTGATTCCTTGGGTTGGAATATGACCAAGGCCCAGCATTAGCAGCCCAAACCATCTTCCCCAGCATTATCACAGGCATACTCTAATATTAAAAATAATCAGGGTTGTCCACATCCACTTCCAAGACCTCCGTCTCGCTGTGAGCCTGCCACTGCCATAGATGCAGTGCCCTCACCTGTGGACAAATGGCACTTGGTGGGAGCACGTGCTACAACAGAGGCTCTGTCGCTGTAATTTCCCCAGCTCTGCCCACAGATATAAATGTAAAAAACAAAAGCTGCATGACTGACACAGCTAGAATACATCTCAGTTCACACTGAATATTCATTGCCCAGCTTTTGCTGAAGGCCTTTAAAAACATGAGCGCTCACCAGAACAGTCGCTGCCTCCTTGTGTTATTTTATTTTAGAAGGGGCTGCCCCATAGAAGATTAAGTAACTTCATGAAGTATATAACTAACAGGTCACTTGGCTAAGTAGACCAAGCCCGCTGTCCTATAGTCTCCTTCACATTTTCATTAAATCTAAAATCAGTTAATATCATGTAATATAAATTCAGTGGCACTAGAGACTCTAAACTGAATAAGAATTTTGAATTAAGAGTACAGAACAACCTGCAACTGTCTTCGCATTAAAAACCAGAGCACCCAAGGGCTCGGTCTGGCCTCACAGAGGCACGGCATTTCCGTGAAATGGCTGTGAGCTGAATAAGTGCTCTGGATATTAATATTCAAAGCAGGGCATCACACATGGCTTATGAAACACTTCTTCATGTCGATTAAAGACCTGTTCTCAAGGCAGTGAGCTTCATAGAATCATAGAATCATTAAGGTTGGAAAAGACCTCTAAGATCATCGAGTCCAACCATCAACCCAACACCACTACTACTTCCCACTACAACTGGAGCCACTAGGCTCCAAATTCATTACCATAGCACACTTACTGGATAGAAAAAAATTGGAAGGCTTCCCTTTCTATTAGCCTCCCTCTCTAACTATTAAGATTCAGCCTCATACCTGACTTCCAACACCACCTACTTCCCACTACAACTGGAGCCACTAGGCTCCAAATTCATTACCATAGCACACTTACTGGATAGAAAAAAATTGGAAGGCTTCCCTTTCTATTAGCCTCCCTCTCTAACTATTAAGATTCAGCCTCATACCTGACTTGCCTAATAATGAATCCCAAGAGAGTGAGCCCAGACTTCAAAGCAGCACAGCCACTCTGAGTAACCTCTGCCTCAAGGTGAGAAGCCCACGTGGGATTAGTCCAAGCTGCAACCAGGTGGAAACATTAATGGCTATCGTTAAGGGAGGCACAGAGGGGTTTTCCGCGACCAGTGAGGACAGCAGCGTCCTTCCAAGAACCATGCTAGCTGACCTGGTTTGTACTCTGTGCTCCTGTTTACACACACAGGCTGCTGCACAGTCCCCAGGCACGTTCTGCTGACCAGGACAACACACTACCGTCCCACTGGCATCATTAGCACTCAAATGGGATTGCAGACATTATGGACCTAATTACACTTAGAGAAGGACCTTAATGCAGGGCAATGAAACCCTCTGTGGATGCTTTCTATGTATTTTACTTGAATGAAAGTCAGATTTTTGTTTCTAGTCAAATATATGTAATTTTATATATATATTATATATTTTATATATAATATATATTATATTTTATATATATGTATATAGCGCACACACACGAGTTTGATTTGGTAACAGTTCTCTGTTGCAGTGAAGCATAATCTCACACTGCAGCGCAGTATCTTCCGTCCATGTTCTGCTGCTGAAAAGCGAATGCCTCCTGGCCAAGGAGGGCAGATTTGTCACTGTGGTATCGCTCGATATGCAAGAAGTGATGCAGAGCACCTGTTGGGTTTATTTGTCCAGCACATGGCTCCTCTGATTGCTAGCTCTGCTCAGTGCTCCAGAAGGAAAGCAGAGGTTTTGGTCTGTTCCAGTGTATCTGTCCCTATTTTCAGAAAACATTTCCCTAAGTAGGCCAAAAACGTCTCTTAAATCTTGAGCTTTAGAGGATATATTTGTAAGGCAACACACACACGAACGGGGTGACCAGCTGTTCTACTTTTGGAGGCACTGTCCTAGTTCTCAGAAGCCAATCTGCACTGCACTTCCCATAGAGGAGAGAGGCCGAATGTCCTACTTTCTGCTCTTGGTGGCCTATTTGTCCTGCCATGAGAAAGTAAGGTGTGTGACTGCACACATGAGAACAGAAGAAACCCTCCCCACTGTATGCCTGCACAGAAAGCCAACAGAGATGCAGAAGGCCCAGACCACTTCCAAGTTACCTCTCAAAATCCTACCGTTTCAGCTCAGACTCTTGTCTTGTAGCTATGTCAAGGTGCAGCGAATGCTATTAAAAACTGGTTTCCCTGTCCTCTAATGTCACCTCCACTATGAAATCTCACCTTGTTAACACATAGAGTTCACTGCTCCGTCTCAGCTAGTGGGAGCATATTATCACTTAGCTCTGATTCAGCAAGACAACTACATTTACACATTGCCTATGCCTGTTCAGTAGGGCAGCAAGGGACGCTCCTGAAGCTGTTTTTAACTCTATTAGGCATGCACTTAAACTTAAGCATGGATGTAAGTGCTTGGCTAGAGTGATGCCATGATGAAAAAAGGGCTAGTACATCAGAGGACTAAGCTTTGAACTGAGAATATTTTTGATCATAAACTTCAGAAAAATTTTTTAAATACAAAGAATTTCTTCTGGAAATGCTTGACAAGCATAAAAGTAATATACTCAGTAAAGATCCTGCTCCCGAGCAGTGGTAGCAGCAGGCTGCTGTGAAAATCCAGGCTTCAGCAAGGCAGTGGATGAACACAGCACCTTTCTGCATTGTCTGTATTAAGCTTTAGCCAACCAATGTGCACCAAATCCCTAAATTAGAGAGAAAACGGGTAAAATTAGAGAGCATCCCTCAATTAGAACCACCACCCACTTTTTCTCCTGCAGCGTTTACTGTCAGTCTCAATCGTCTTCTGCTCCTCAGGAAGGCAACCTGGGTAAGAGGCATGGAGGAGCTTCACGTTTGCTTAGACGACTTTAACGCCAGAGCCGCTCTGTCAGTTATGCAGACAGCAGGAGGTGGAAAGGGAGTGAGACCATCAGCGCACTTTATCCTTCAAACACACAGCCATCGGCAAAAGCTGTATTCATAAGTAAGGACAGGACTTGGACTTCTCAGGCCTTATTCAGCTTCTCGGAGCTAGTTATCTCTGCTAGCAAGGTTTCATACGCACGCAAATCCCTTTTTCCCTGGGTATCCATCCCCCATGGTGCCAGTGACTACATTCATGCAGGCCTTTTTAAAATATTCTCAAGTCCGAATGCTGTATGTCAGAGTTTCCTGATCTTTTGTGGGTTACATCTCAGTAGATAGAGAAAGCTGACCCGACAGATCAGATCTGCTGTTTCACACCCTCGGTTTCACACCTCTCCATTCACAAGCTGCTTTGCATTTCTTTTTACTCTGCAGTTTCAAACTTTGTAAACTTTGATCAGAAGTTTGATCATAGGGTGGCAGGGATTTGGGGGCAGAAACAAGAACCTACCCTCCCTTCTTTCTTCAAAGCGTCTATCCCCCAATATCAATGACTGTTTTTTATAAAAAACAGGTAACGCATTTTCAGAGAAGATATATTGCCTTCTATGTTTTGACATTTTGGTTTTAATTAAAGCATAATTAAACTTCTCAAAAATAAGGGGTTTGGAAATACTATCTTATTGCTTACAATTTGGAAAAAAAGCCCCAACATTCCTGCATTTGCTTCTAAGAGTAGACGTCACTTGTCCTTCACTTTCTGCACAGACAATAATAGTGGGTTTAGCCATCTCATTATTGTAGCCATGAATAGCCGAGAATGGAAAAATCAACATCTGAAACTGGGTGAGCTTTTGATGCTACCTCCGTATGACAGCTTTAACAAGACTCCCACCCCTGGTGAGTCACTAACTCTCCCTGCAAACCCCCAGCTGAAGCGGGAAGTGTGAGCACGCGTTGTACATAAAGCAGGGAGAAGTTTTCAGCTGGGTTTGTGTGGCACTGCCTCTGACTCTGCCACATCCCATCCTCACTGCGGTCTGCAGCACATCTGCAGGTTCCTCAAAGCATCTGCTGGGGCTCCTGGTAAAATGTCTTTGCATTTCCTGGTGACTTGGGATTTCCTCGAACGCTAAGGACATCTGAAATGGGGCAAGTGAGCACCCTTTAGCACCATCGGAGGGGCACGCAGACTGTGACAAGATGTTAGGGTCAGTTAATCCAGTGCTTGGCAGAGTCCCATAGCTCTGTGGGAATAGTGCGGTTAATGCACTTTTCTGATTACAGGAGTAGTTATTAACCAAAAGACACATTGGGTGGGTAAGGGTGGGAGAGCCTCAGCTCCCTGGCTCATATGGGAGGAAAAAAGTACCCCCAGAAATTCAGACTTTGCAGCAAAAGGATGTCTTTTGTGAAAAGATGCTAGATATCATCAGGGAAAGAAGCTCACACCCCCCATACCTTGTTTGGTTATTGTCTGAGACAGGAATGCTCTGTGCTGCTGAAGGTGAGGTGCCGCTGAAGTGCAGGTGACAGGCAGGAGGGGAGGGATGTGGTGGACCCAACGCAAGAGCCAGCGGCAGGACCCTGCCTGGCAGCCGAGAGATAAGGGCCCTCGCCCAGCGCAGCCTCGGCAGGGCAGCTGGCACGAAGAGCGGTGGAGACTGGCTCTGCCTGCCCTCATGTTGTCAAGATGAGCCCTGCAGAGCACGGCTATTATTTGCTTTAGAGGATGCATTTTTGGCACCCAGTGTACAATATGTTGCTGTCACCCTCGTGACAACTCCGTAATCTCTTCTTTCCCTTCCAGTGTTATTGTCCCAGTTTCCAAGAAGCAGACAAGAAGGATTTACTCTTCTGGAGTGGGATAATTCCTCACCAGGAAAGAAATGAACAGAGACAGACTCGGGAAATTCTTCACTTGTCTTTATTTACAGTGGAGTTCCTGTTATGACCTTGAACAAAAATAGCACAACAGCAAGGCTGCAGCCAAGTTTCCTTTGCCTTTCTGCGGGAGCCCATCGACGCCAGCCCTCGGCTGCAGCCCCTGCCAGGCTGCCCGCAGCCGCAGCCCCCTCCCACCACCTCTCCCCACGGCCAGCACCGGCTCAACCCGGAGCAGTCCCGAGGATGGGCACCAGCAGTAGCCCCACGCCTCATGTGCTCGCCTGGTGGCACGTCACTCTGAGCAGGCTCGGCCGAAACAGCACTTACAGCTCCTGGCAAGTCCTATCTGCACCTCGGGGTGCCGAGACAGCTGGTAGCAGCTGGCCGGCATCGTCACTGGCGGCAGTGAGACGATCCCAACCGGCGCACACTGCCCCCACGGTTCCCCCTCCCCGGTGTTAGAGTTAAACCACCCAGGTTTAATATTCACCAGCAGAAGCAAACGGGTGGCGATATCCCTGTCAAAAAGTAACACAGGCTGTACTAAAGTGCTGCCAAAAGATGACATGAAAAGAGGCAGAGAAGTGGTACTGCCTTCACGGGTAAAAGTCTCCATGTTGAGAGGCTTTCAGGTTTCCAGCAAGGTCACACTACACCCACAGTGACACCGAGGGGAGAGCAAGTGGCAGCATCTGAGTTATCATCAGATGAGTTACCATCTTAAGGATGGGGCAAAATCACAGGCTGTTTTTAAGTCCTTCTCCTTTAAAAAGTAGTTGGCAGTTTTCACAGCAAACCTGCGTTTTGGACATCATCTTCAAATCCATCATGTTTTATCTCCAGAAAAAAGGCAGGATTTGCCTTTTACAAAGCCAAGGAGCTGCCAACTGCTTCGCACTTCCTCCCCAGCAAGGACGTACACGTAGGACAAGATTTTCAAAGCACCTCCAGGGATTAAGCACCCATCTCCTGTTGACCATCAATGAGATGAGCACACCCAACTCCCTTAAGCTCCTCTGGAAATCTCATCCTTTGATGTCATTTCAAAGGCTTCAAAGCTAAGGTTTGTCTCTGAGTTGCGAAGAAAAGGAGGAGTGCGGAAGCATTAAAGCAATCCATCCTAAAGCCCTTTGCCTAGTCCTGCCAGGGTGCAGAGCATTGCCGGGGAGCATGGGGTGGCTCACCAAGGGGGAGCCTTCCCTGGCCAACCCTGCAGCTGGGATGCCTGTGACTACCCTCTCCCAGGGAGGGAAGGGAAGGGACGGGACGGGACCAAGGAAGCCGGTGGTGGAGCCAGCACCTTGGCCTGGGGTTTGAAGGGCCTGCGGCAAGGGAGTGACATCTCTACCCAAGGAGACCAAAGTGCTCAACAGCCTGAGTGCAAACGTCACTCGTGCTCATCCTTGCCTTATGGCCAGGCAGCAGAGGCATAGGCAGTGTGCGTGCCTTGCTCACGGTCGGAGGCAGGACCTGCTTCACCTGGCTTTGCTTCAAGCACAAACCCTTTCTTCCCTGCACATCTCCCCACCTTTCCCACATCTGTTTTCCTTGACACCAACCAGAAAATCCTCTTTGAAACATTTCAGCATCTGAGATAGGAAGTTGCTGCTATGAGCTTCATGAAAATATGCAGCTGGACAGGGTCTCTACAAATCCTCCTTCAAAGGGAAAGAATTATTACACCTTATTGGGCATCAGAGAATTCAGTCTTCAGCCCGTGGCCTGCTCTTATATGCAGCTGCTGGGTTTTAATACATGCAAACTGTAAAGTTTTTTTCCTGTGATGATGGTATCCATAGCGGTGCTAGTGTGAGTAGATTCTCTGAGTGCTCATTTTATTCTGTATTACGAGAATTCAGTCAAAGTCAGCCCTCAGCACCGTGAGAACCATATAAATCCACAGGAAAAAAAGCAGTCCTAAATAGTTCCACTACTTACTGAACACTTTTTTCCCTCCAAAAGAGACCAGGCAACCAAAATGAAAAGTTGTGTTTTGTGGTTTGCCCAGGGAGGGAAGAGACAGAGGGTTTGGGGGCTTCCTTTGTCAATTTTGCTAACAGAAAATGTGATAGGCTGAACCAGAACATCACCACGCTCTCTCCTTTTCTCTTGTTAGAAATACTTCCTAGTTGTTATTTGCTTTAATTTGGACAGCAGACCAGCTCCCCAGTCACGTGCAGTGGTTCGTTCATGCCTCTGCCGGGCCTGGAGGCTGGCCCCGGGCAGGAGAGCCCTGCTCAGGAAAGGCAGTGGCGGCAGCCGCCTGGAGTTCATCCTCTGACCTCCCATCCCACTCCTCGCAATGATGTCATTTTCGCAAAGTGCAAAGTAGGCGCCTGTTTCTGTTTCCATTGCAGTATCACCACCAGCGACGATAAGGATGATTTATTTTGATTACAGTACCCAGGCACTCCAGTCAAACAGGCAGGCCCCCCGCGTGCCAGATACAGGGCAAAACAAGAAACGCTGAAGGTCACCTCCTCCCCGGTGAACTTGCCGTCTGGGAGAGAGCTTGTGCGAATACCTTAGCAATGTAAATACCATCCTACGGTTTACTAATGACCTCAGTGAATCAAGAGGGGGCCCTTGTTTACCTTATGAAAACTTCCCGAAATAGCACAGCAAACAGAAATGTTGCTTGTGCCTCCGGGGCCCGTAAGCACACCTGCCACGGTCCCACCTCTGGAGCGGGGCAGCAGGGGAAGCCCCCAGAGGCAGCTCTGCCCTGCTGCCGCCCCTGCGGAAGGGGCTGCGCTGGCACCGTACCCCAGCGAAGCCCCGGCTGCTCCCTCCTTCCTCCTCCAGCTCTCTGAGGACCCATTTCGCCTGCAGCACAGACAGCTTTTACTTATCCCCGGGGTCAAGAGAGAGAGGGAGAAAGCCTGTTTGAGGAAATGGCGATTAGCCGGCACCGCTGCTTGCTCCACTGTGTTTTACTGGGCTCCACGTAGCACATCCACCAAAGGTGTCGCAGCTCCCACCCCCCCGTGGCAGAGACGCCGTGTGTGTCCCCCATGCAGGGATGCGTGCTTCCCTTGGCTGCTGCAGGCTGCTGCCCTGCAGCCATGGCTCACAAAATGACTTCTTAGCCCAGAAATCCCACCAAAACCAGTGAAAGGGCTCGCAACACCAGATAGGGCTCGCGCTTCCGGGAGCGAGCGGGGTGGCAGGGAAAGGGAGCGCGGGGCTAAGCTTAATGCACACATTAAGTGCAACATCTTTCATAAGATATTAGAGCTGGTGGGCTAAGCGGAGATGAATGGGTATATTGTTTCTGCCTGCCTGCCTGCAGTTTTATTAAGTGCAACATCTTTCATAAGATATTAGAGCTGGTTGACATTTCTCAGCCAACACTTTCTAAAAAAATTTCAGCCAAATGTTGCTTTCATAAATCCTTCTGGTTGGAATAAAAAGGTTCCAACTTTATAATTTTTTTCTATTTTCACAGAAAAAGTCCTTTTTTTTTTTTTTTACTGTTTCTTATTCCTTCTCCATTTCTTCAGCTCAAAAAAAAGAGAGTAAAACTATTACAGGGAAGTAGGTTTTGGATTAATGTTGACAACCATTCAATAATACTCTACTCAGCATGACTTGTTTTTGTGAAAATCCTGAGCTACTTTCAAACTCTTCAAGCAACACTAAAAAAAAACAGGTGTCACTTCTTAGAGAGCTTTATAATCAATCAAACCAGGGATCTGGACCCAAACATTGCCAAAGTCTGGGTGGGGTTGATTTGGGTCCTTCTCTTAGCACTAGCTGTACCCAGCGCTGATAGGGATGGAGTTAAGCCAGGCCGGAGGAGTACATGCCCCAAGCCACAGCACGCCAGGAGGAGAGCAGGGCAGCAGCTCCAGGCTGGGGAGACACGGGGACCCATGGGAAGAGGCGGTGGCAGAGGAAAGGTGTTTGGGGCAGCAGAGGCGGCGAGGAGATGCAAGGAAGGAACGGGGACAAGCGTGGGGAGAAAGCGCCCAGCGCCCTGGCTCTGTGCTCCTGCATGCTGGGGCCGTGCAGGTCGGTCCACCGGTGGTGCCAGACTCCGGCCCCTGGCTAGCAGGGGGGGGACAGACAGCACCGGCACAGGTCAGTGGGACTTGCAGGCAACACACAGGCCAAAGAGAGAGTGAAAGGCACGGCTGAAAATCTTGGCACGGGTACCACTGAGGCAGTACCACTCCCTCCCCAAAATCCTTGCTTAGGCAGCTGTTCCCAGGGCTGCAAAAACAAAAGGTGTGAGAAGCCAAGGATGCCCAGGAAAAAACAAGCTACAGCTATAGAGTGTGACTATCATAAATGGCTAATTTAAGGAGCTTAACGCAAGTCGTCTTGTGGGCATCGTAATGGCATGCTGGCTGCATCCATTATGTATGGAAACAGAAATTTGCTGATTCAGCTGTGAGGGCTTTTGAAGTGATGGCAGCTGAATTTGCACCGAGCCTTCGTCTGTCAATTCATCCTTTTAACTGAACAGGCATGTTTTTAACAAGCCACCACTTCTCCAGCCTGACAAATGGTTTCTAAGACATGCCTTCTCTTTCAGCTGTTTGTCACTCACTCAATGCTCCTTCAGGTATAGACTTTTTTTTTTTCTCACAGCAAAGCACTCCCTCTTCCTCTCCAGCCCGTCTGGCTGTGCAGCATCACACTGCAGAAACTCTTATGCAGCACCAGAAGAAAAGAAAACAGCTGGGGGAAGGTTACCGTGTCACATACCCTCCTCCACAGATGCTATAATCTGATATGCTCAGCTCTCTGTATCTGGGGTAATGAGGGCAAAGAAAGAAAAGCAAAACAAGTAATACAAAATACATGTAAATAAAGCCCCAGGAATGTAGTGCTTTAAAACCTTTACCTTTGAAAAAACAAGCTTAAGATGCAGTATGAGGTTATAAATAAAAAGAAAAAACTATTGTGCATTATATTTTATAATGGCTCTGAAAGAGTTCTGGGTTTTTTAAACATAGCACATCCAATCTGCAGCTCAGATAATGCACCCACAGATAATCGAGAGTTGACTGTAAAAAATCTTTTTTTGAATGACAGCTTGAAAAGTTCATGCACATTTCTCATGACAAATCCCCTAATTATCATTTCCATCAATAGACTGTTAACACATATTCCGGGCACTACAGGCAGGAGAAAAAACCCAAGCGGGAAGTACCAGAGCCTTATCATTCAGATGATAAAAAGCCCAAATTCTAAGCAGTGTTACAAAAGGCCAGCAGTCAGCTCAGACGAGGATGGGATTTCTACCTACACATCAAGACTGCCTATTGTTGCCAATGCTATATGTCATGATAACAGAGAGTTTGTAGAAGTGGCCCTCAAACTTAAGTTTCACAGCTTAAGCTGAGCTCTAATTAGCAGCAGGCAGGGAAGGGGAAGGCCAACAGGGCAGAGCCTATCCGGGGGGCTCACGCTCCCTCCACAGCTCACTGGCTGGTATGGACAACGAAACCTGGCCTGAGCCCTCCCTGGCAATTCTTGTATGCCTAATAAGATGTGTGAACATAGCCCTAAAATAAAACTAAACTGCATTTTTCACCACCACCCCCACAACAAGAAGCCGACCCGATGTGCTATGTTTAGGTAATGCTGTTGGCAACTTGTCTCCAGAGGTGGAGCTTTAGGAGGTGGACAGTTTGGATTTCAGGAGCGCACAGCCCAGCCAGTCGTTAAGACAGAGCCAGTCACAAAATTTAGATCCAGACCTGATGAAGCCTTCAAGTACATCCATGTTTCATCCTGTGCTGCAATACGGGGTTTGGCTCTGCCCATCATGGAAATAATTACTTCTGAAGCACAGCGTTCTCCCCAAGACTAGATTTCCACCTCTTTCTTAAGCAAAGTTCATGAATTTAGACATGGACTAGTCAGAGTGGCCACTTCACAAAGGGATGGAGAGGCCAGTTGAGACCTCTGGCTGAGGAAGAGGGAAGCACCACTTTGAGCCCTCACTGCATCTTCGTGTGCTGTTGCCTCTCCCGGCTTGGCTGCAACCAGCAGCAGTAAAACCCACCAGGACTCCCCCTGCCTCAGATCTAAACCTGAGCAGATCACAGCTCTTCACACGAAGCTTTACCAAGTCAGCTTCACGCTGGTAGAAAAGCCCAGTTTGAACACCCATTCCCAGACAAACCAGACTGCATCTCCAAGCACCTGTGAGCGATCAGAGGGAGAGGCTCAGAAAGGTCTACCCAAACGCCACAGCCTGAGCTCACTGCTGGCCAAACGCTGGTGACTCACCGGGGCTGAAGCCCTGAGCGCTGGGATTTGCCTCTTGTTCTGGCAGCTGTACCCCAGCAGCCAAATGCCAGCCAAGGGCACCTGGGCGGAGAGCCCTGTGGACCCACAGAGCCCAGGCAGCGCTGCAGGCAGACACCAGCCAACAAACCTTTAGGAGGATAAAGAGGAGTCGGATTATGGAGGCAATGCTAAAAAGTGCTATTTTCGTCCCTTTGATTCGTAACAGGGGCTCAAGCCTGAGCGCGGAGTTTTTCCTCCACTCTGAATCACTGGGACCATTTTCAATGGCCTGTGTGTTAGTACCGCACAGGCAAGGCAGTTTCTCAGCTCCTGCTGGCTGAATCTCCAGCCAGAAGACTGTAACACAGCAAAGGAAAGGATAGGAAAGGGTCTGAGGGGCTCCCAGGTTTTTCTTCCCCAGGATACACAGTAGCTCCCCTGTCCGCTCCAAGAGGTGCGGACCTCCAGGGTACCACTCTGAGCCACCCCTAAGTCCAGACCTCCCGCCAGAGAGCTCCAAAACAAATGCCCTTGCCAGTGCCCAACTTGGAGGAAGGTTTCTGCCCTTCCTCCGAGCTTCCGGGCCACCACGACCCTGCAAACTCCACAAGGGGAATGCAGCACACGCTGGGGGGCGGGAGGGGGGGCACCCAGCACATTTCCTTCTGTTCCCCAGCAGCCCTGCTCCTCAGTCCACTCTGTCAGGAATTCACCCCCGCAACGGGCATGAACCTAGCAGCTTCACAAGCCACACGACCCAGAAAGGCAAATGATAATTTGGAAGCAAAATATTTACCTAGCAGAGCGGGGTAAAGTGCAGCAAACTTTATGAAATCCACTATGAAACTCCATATGCAGATCTCATGTACCTGGAAAGCCCTTTGGTATTCTTCTGACAGAGCAAATCCTAAAATGGAAGGATCTTCTAACCAAGCACCAGTGAGATTTTGTCACTTGCAGCCACTGGGTCAGAAGGAACAGGCTGCTTCTCGCAGTGACCCGTTTACTTTTCCTCTTCGTGACTGTGCCTTTCTCATTTAGGAGATCAGTTTGCCTTTGCCAGATGGAGTCAAAGTCACCACTGTGAATCCAGCTTTTTTTCCCTTGTTTCTTGGAAAGCACCAGTCAGTACCATGTCAAGAAAAACAAACAGAGAGGTTTGCTTAGGATCTATTTAAAGCAAAGCATCAGTGGTAGCTCCAATAACAACCCTGGGGCCAGCGTTGATGTTTGTGACAAAACGGGGGCTACTGTGCATGCAAAGGGCAGGATCATTGCAAAACTGCAGCGAACATCCCGTCTTTCACCCAAAGAGGTCACAGCCATGCACAATGCAAGTGAGAGAGCTCCACTCCAACATCCCCACTATCCAGGCTGCTATTTGGAGTCATTGGCTGTGTAGGGAAAGTCCTGGAGCTCAACCACTGCAAGCTGACATAAGGTACTGAAATGCAGCAGAGACACCCTGAGCGACCCGAGAGGAGAATCTGAGTTTTCTGCCTCTGCTCATCAGACCTTGGGCAGTGGAAGATTGCTCTGACCCAGGAGAAAGCCTGTGCCTTGCAGGGTGCTGACACAGCAGCGTGCTTGCTGCCGCTGCCACCTCCTCCCACAGCCACCCTTGGTGCCAGGCGGCAGAAACCAGCCAGGGAGGTGGTGGTGGAGCAGACCAGGGGCTGCAGAAGGTCCCGTCCCCCCGGGGTGTCTCCTGCTGGAAAGCACAGGCACATGCACCCCACGCAGCTGGGAGTCCTGAACCACACGCATGCTCAGCCCAGGGAAAGAGCTCATAACACATCCTCACCTCACAGGAGCATCGTGAGGCTAATTTCATTAGTGTCTATAAAACACTCTGACAGTCTCTGTGAGGAGCACAAAGCATTATTAAACAGCCATGCAGAGCAAAGCCAATAGTCCTTCGCTTTTGTTTATATAAGGTATTCTGCTGATACTATACTCTTGGGAAACAGTAACGGCTATGGTTACAATAGGGTATTTACTATCACCTCGGCTTGCTGCAGCAATACTGACCGTACCTCTAAAAGCAATCTCAGAAATGTCTAGTCCATGGGGAATCTTGTTCTGTCCCACTTACAAGCATGCCAGTGCTTGCCTTTTCCTTCTGCAGCTCTTTTCTGTAAAAGAGACATTCATAACTCCAAGCTCCTTACCAGTGAACCTAATCCAGCAAATATCCAAGACATTCAGGAAAAGAGACTTTCATAGCACTGGAATTTTTCCATGCCAGCACTTTTTCATCCTAAGATAAATGGCTTTTATTTACGGGGCTAAAGGCTCTATTCTTTCCAAAATACTTCTCAGCTTCAAAGCAGCAATGGAAATTGGCCATGCACCTGGCCAGCTGATCCAGCCTGGAGTCAGCCAAACAGCAAAAGGCGTCTTTCTTTCCCGCAGCACCAAGTGGTAGTTTGCTGCACAGTGGACAAGCAGGCTGGAGGGCTGATGTAAACGGGCTAACACTTAGTTAATCAGAACGTATTTAAGCAGGGCCTGGTCAGCACGCAGCTCTGAATTTCCAAACTGGGGGCTGGTGCCCGGGACGCGCCTGCTGCATTGGATACTGGGTCTTGGAAAAGCCTCCTAGGGAGTTTGCTTTCAGACAGCTGGCTGCTGTGTCAGGGTGAATGCCCCCCCTGAGCCCTGTCATCCACCCAGTTAACCTGAGCAGGTACAGGAGGATGGACCTCAGCAGTGATTCGGGAACAGGCAAGACCAGAAAACAGCTACGCCAAACCCCCTCCGCTCACAGACTGCCCTTGGGCAAGAGTGAGTGCTCCTGCAGATGCTGGATGGAAGTTGATGTTATTTTTATCATAGCGGTGGTCAAAGGCTCCAGCTGATGAGATATGTTTGTCTTTCTCATGAGAGAAGTTTAGCAAACACCTCGTTGAAATCCGTCTTGACCAAATTGCTCCCAGCCCTGGACAGCAGACAGGAGCAAAAGGCAGGGGAGGAAGAAGAGGGGAGGAAGCACACTGCCTGAGGGAGCTGGGCACTGTACTGGGACACATGCATGGGGCTTCATGTTTGCATGCAAAGCAACTTGCCCGAAGCCCAAGCAAGAGCCAAGAGCAGCTCCCAGCCCTCGCCCACCTCTCTGCAGGGCTTGGGAGGGCCCTGCCAGAGATGTGTAGAAAGTCCTAGGAGGTCCTGGAGCTATCTATGCCTTCCTCCAAAACCTTTCCCTCTGCAGCTCCCTGCTGCCCGGGACCACCCCTTTCTCCCCACCTTGCTTACCACCCCCCGTCCTCAGCAAGTCCCTCCTCACCAGACTCCTGCCTTGGCCACCCCATGGCTCCTGGCTGTTTGGCACTGAGACCGCATGCAGGAGGTTGCATAATGCTTGGCCACGTTACACTTGACCCGAGCTCACGTTGTTGCTCTCACTTTCGAGAGCCACAGCCATAAAAAGAGACGGGATTTGCTGGCCAAGGAGAAGCCAGGCTGAGCTGATGCAGTGCAGGCTCCCGAGGTCAATGGCTGCAGCTTCGTGCTGGGGGAGGACACGCAATGCCTAATGTGGAAATGTTTGTATTTGGAGCAATATATAGTTACATTTAGCCCCTAGCAGCTGCAGAGGCTGTTTACTGTAGCACACAGTCCTCAGCCTATTAGCTGAAGGCCTGACAGTGACCAGATGCGGAGAGGAACGACTGCAAAGCCTGCAGCCGTATTTATCTCCTTGCCAAGATCCCAACAATACCTTGCCTAATAAGTCTGGCACAGAAAGAATCATTTAAAGAGCTAAAAAACACAACATCCGCAGCCCATCTTTACAGCCAGAAGGGGAGTTTTGCGAGGCTTACAGTCTAATCTTTCACCGTCCCAAGTGCTTCCCTCCTACTTCACAAAGAGTGGGTGATTTATTTCCTGAATGGCTGGATGCAAGCCTCCTGTATGTAATCGACTGACAGGGAGCCTGCACCTCTGCAGCCAAACTCAGCCACTTGCAGCAGCTGCACAGGGAGGCAGAAAGCAGCAGAAGCTGCCACCCTGCGCCTGCCGTGCCAGCAGGCTCTTCTGCACGGGGGGATGCCTAATTCACAAGGTGCTTCCCCCCCCACCCCACATCTCTGATGCCCAGATGAGAGCTGGTCTCTAGGGCAGGCAGCCCTAACCCTGCGGCTGAACCGCAGCACACACACGTGCCGGGCTGCGCATGTCTTGTGCAGGGGAAGGACAGGCTGTACTGCAACGGCATGAGTCCCAGCAACACCCGGTGCTCCACAGATTAGCCTTAACTTGCTGAATTTAAAAAAACAAAACAAAACCACTCATTCGGTGCTTTCTGAGGACCCAGAGAACCGTATCTTTGCTAGCAGGAGAACTGGATGTTGAATCAACATCAACACCAAGAAACATAAGTTGCGCTCCACTGGTTCACGTAGTTTATGACCTTGGCTAGCAGATAAGCCCATGTAGTATGATCTTCTGTGTTTTGCAGGCTGCAGGTACCAGGTGTCGTTGAAGGTCAGCATTGAGGAAAGGGCTCTCCCACAGTTGGGAGAAGGTTACAGAGAATGATTTTTATGCAACATAAGCTTGTAGATGATTAACAATTTTCTTTCAGTTAACCGCGAAGTTAATAGTTATTCAAAGCACTCCATTGTAATGGGAGTGGAGATGGGGAGATGTACTACATTAACCATTAATCTTGGACTGTGCAATAAAAATTAAAATGGAATATGGCACATAAGTATGATTAATTCTGCTTGCAAAGGGAGAGGGTGTCACAGTGTATGCTCTGGGTGGGAGTGTTTCCTTCTGACAGCAGGGTGCCCTGATGCAGGTGAGGATGTGCCACAGGAAGGCTGCACTCAAGTGTTCATTCCTGTATTTTCTGCTTTTTTCAAGCTCAAACCACACTCTGTCTGTTTCAAAATCCACCTTGTTAACTCTGCACCTCCCAAAAATCTCTAAATATTAAGGAGTGGATGGATTTTTTCTTCAGTTGCAAAGGGTAGAAGGGAGAAAGAAGGGCTGAGCTTGGCAATTTGAGACCGTGGAAGAGGGCTACCACCAGTGAAACATCTGCTAGCCTGCACCCGCTGCAGTGCACAGCTCCAGGGAGAAGGAAGGAGGATTTCCCAAGGAGCTACGCCTCTCTGAAGCCCCCCTTGCCTTGCCCTGGTCACAGCAGTGGTTTGAGCTTAGCACTAAGCACAGCCAGTGCAGTTCCCCTGCCCAGGACTCACCAGTGCCTTCCAGCCTCGGCCTGTGCCAAAACTGCTTTTCCAGAGCACTGCAGTCCTGCTGATACACACGGGGCCATTGCCATTTGCACAGAGACTTGCTGAGGTCGATGCCATCTAGGTTTTTTTCTGTTTGCAAGCTCAGTGGCAAACCTTTGGAGAAAAAGAAAAGCATGGGAGACAGGCATGAGAGGCAAACTTTGTACTTGTGGTATCCCCCAGCTCAGCAATGTTTGGCTCTGGGTTTTGATGGGAGTTTTGAAAAGGATTGCAAAATCTAGGTCTGGATTTATCTTTCCCCTTTTCTCCTTCCCACTCCCCCAAGCCTGCCAAAAGTCCCTTGCCTGCTGTCACTGGGGGTTTTGACCTGGGCCACTCGCAGCCAGCATGAGGGCTGAAGGAATGGGTTCCTCAGGCTGAGAACCGGTTTGAAGCCAAATTCCTCCTATGGTTCAGATACACCTGAGTGAGCCTGCCCACTTGTTTTCCTGAGGAGCCGGCACTTCCTTGTCCCGGCCAGAAGTGGAAGTGTTAAGCTAGCGCAAGTGGCTGGTTGTTTTTATGAATACTTTCTCAGCGATGGGTGTTTCTGTGAACCACGCTAAATCTCCAGCTGTCTATAAGTCAACATGCATTTCCCAATGCTTTCTGTATTCATTTGACAGCCATGCCAATATAGTGTGTTCATTAAGAGAGAAATCAGCTAGCTGATGAGAAAACACTGGAAGCAGCTCTGCAAGCTGATGTGCACTGTTTTCCCCGACAGCCAAGTCGCACGACCCCACGCACCAGCACACCCTGGGCCCCCTTGCAAGGCTGGGGTCTGCTCCTGCTCCCGATAGCCTGCAGCAAGCCCTGCCCTCACGATGGTGGGCATGCCAGTGAGGGAGCAGGGAGAAGAGGTGGCTATTCCCCTTATTGGCCTGACCTGTATCGCATGCGCACGGGCTGCCACGGGCTGCCAGCTCGCAGACAAAGGGGAAACTAAACACTTCTGTGGCATGCCTGCTGATCCCGGCACCACGCTCTGCCTGCTGTTTGTGCAGGGAGCATCGGTTGCAGTTAAGCAACAGGATCCAGCCTCCACCCTGCTCTCGCTCTGCCCAGGGGGCGTTTACTCCACTCTTCTTCTGCCATCAGTGCTCAGCAGTTGCAAGACAGTGTCTGCTCTTGCACTTTCCTTCCCAACACCAAGCCCTGCTTTGGTTTTGGCAAGCCACAGCAGAGCCAAGCCCTGGCGACCACTGGCAGGTGTTTGCACAGCTCCAGCAGTGCGGGTAGCTCCCAGCTGAGCTTGCGGGGAGCGCTGAAGCACGCGGTGCTTGCGAGCAGCACGGGCAAGGCCCTCTGCTACCGCATCCTGTGCCCAGCAGCACCGACAGGCATCTCCCCGAGGTCTCTCAGTCCCAGGCATCCTCCCGAGACCCAGGGTGGATGGGCAGATAGCGGGCAGGGCGGGCAGGAGGGCACGTCCTGTTCAGGAGAAAGGCAGGTCACACAAAGCCTGTAATAGACCAGGCTGCGAGAACACCGCATGTTCAGTGTATTTGCCTTTGAGAAATGGGGTTAAGAAAGAATGAAGTCATAAACATAAGGATATACATAATGGCATATCTATAATGGCTCAGTAATTGCTGCGCTTTAGCGCACAGTTAATCTACAACCTGGCTAACTTGCCTCAAGGTAATCCAGAGGTAGCAGAAAATGGGTGCCATCCTCCCGCCTCCACACAAACCCCTGCCTCCAAACATTACAAAGAAAGTTATAAAGGAAGAGTTGCCTGCAAACGTCTGCAGGATGAGGCCTTTCATATTTTCTGAGGGCAAGGTGCATCGCGATACCAGGAGGTGCGTCACTGCTGGGCAATGCTGAGCCAGCAACACCCCACAGAGCCCCACGGCATGGGGCACAGCACCCAGGGAGAGGGAGACCTCGTGCCACCACTTAGGCCAGCTGTGGGACCAAATTTTGTCAGGACCCTATAAAAAAATGCTCCTACATGAAATTCATTTCCAGCGGGAACCAAGCATCTGGGAGAAAATGTGCTCTGGAGGAGACTGGGAATAGGAGCAGGCATAGAGGAGCCGACTCTCATCTGGCTGATGACAGAACCAAAGGTCCAAGCCACTTTCCTGGAGAAGAACCAGGCCTCACATTTGCTCTGCATATGTTTAGAAAGCACCTGGACATGGTATTTGAGAGGAGAATATTTAGGAGCATGCCACAACCAGAGGAAAAGAAGAAAGTGTTGCAGCTGCAAAAACTAGTGTGTTGTAAATTACTGCGAAGTCACACTTAGATTCAGGCATTAACCCCAAGCTGAACCAATAACTATCTAGTAACTGTATCTAATAAAGCACAGTCATGCTGCATTTACATCTCCTCTCAAGTTCCCACCCCTTCCACTTCCATTTACTGGCAAAAGTCTTATGAGAAGCCGTAAATTTGTTGGAAGGGAAGGTACAGCAGCAATAACAACACACTGTGCACAAAGTGGGCTGTATATAAAGCCCATTCAAGCTTCCCTTCGGACGCTGGCATGCTGAGGGGCAGAGCTCAGTGCCCCCCCGGGCACACTCAGGTCCCCATCACGATGTACCTGTGGGCACGTGGAATTCATTTTCCCACGCCACGGCACGCAGCTGCTTCTGCGCAGGTCTCTCCTCCAGCCTCCCCACATCAGCTTTCTCTTCCCTGCTCCCACTAAGACTGCAATTTTACATCAAGATGCATGCAACTGTCCTCTCCAGTCTCCCCCTGGGCCCATATAGATGGATGTCCAGCCTAAAGCCCTGGGAGCCCCTACAGCTATCACAACAGCGGGGTTGAGAAGTCAAGGGCATCCACATGGCCACGTCTCCCTGCAGTAATGCTGAAGCAAACTACCTGCATGCACAGTAAGGCCTCCACAGGGCGCTTGCTGCAGCTGCTCTGCGGACAGACTTATCAGCCTCCAAGGCTGTGAAACTGGTAATCTATAAAAAGCATGAGTCACTCAAAAAAAAAAATCTCATATCCTTCTCCAGTTCAAAGCGTTTCCTAGAACTGCACCGACTGCGAGGCCTTGAAGACACAACTGTTTTCTGAAATTAAAAATTCCCCCTTCTGGTCTTTTGCAGTGGCTCCTGAAAGGTGTCAGTATTTTGCTGTCTCTCTTGTGTCTAAAAAGTTTCTCAGAGGAAAATAGGTACTAACAAGGGAGGTAATAGGAAAAGGGGAGCTGTGGCAACTGAAAAGTTCACCTATTAAAATACAAAGTACACTTTGCTCTTGGAGAGATGGAAAGAGTCTCCTCTACTCTACGTGGATAAGCAGACAATTGAGAAAAAGGCAGGGGAAGCCAGATGTTTTGTATGCTTTCAGTGCACTGAGGACAAGGGAGCATGCTGGCACCATCTGACCTTGAAACAGTGACTGAAGAGAAAGATGACACTGAAACACCTTCAAAAAGAGGCGACTTCTGTCTCCACAGCCCAAGGGGCACTCCATCTCCCTGGCGGAGGAGAGCACGAAGCTAGTTTGTCAGCCTGAGATGCAAGAGTTTGCAGTAACAAGCCCAGAAAATAGGCCACGGCGTTGGGCACAGGCGGCCCCTGAGAGGCAGCCACTCCAAGCTGGATGCTAATAAAAACACCCTCCAGGTCCTGCAGGCACATGGGCTGGTTAGAAGAGAGGGAGGAGAGCTGCAGACAGACTGGGGTGCTTTGCAGCCCACCGTGGGCTCCTGCTGCATGGGAACCGAATACCGCTAAGGGGCCTTGGAGGCATAACATCGGTCCTGGGAGAAATTATTGCCTAGTAAGAGCTTTGCATGGCTGTCACATGCGTAACAAGCAAGTTACATCTGTAGTAACCTGTTTCACTGATTTCTGCTCTACTGGGAAGTCAATAAAAATTGACAATACCCCCATGAGATTGTTGTTCCTTGGCCATGTATTCCAGAAACGTTTATTCCTCTGGAAAAAAAAGATATAGGAGGGGACAAGACTAGAACTTCATTCTCTATGTGTAAATGAAAACATTATTAAGAAAAGCTTTTGTCAGGCAGGACACCCATTCAGCTAGCGCTGTGCTTGATGAGATCCTTAAAGGCCCTGCTGTGCTGGGTGTACCAAAGAGAGAGGAGAATGCTTAATGCATGCATCTTCATTGCTGCCTCTCTTGGGAGAGGCACTGGATTCTCCTTCTTTTTCTCCCCGGGCTTATCTGTTGATGGATTACACCAAAAAAGCCCTTTCATAAAGCTCTATTAGAATGCCAGTGCATGCAGCGAGGGCCACTGAAATATTCCCAAGCCACAGACAAAGTTGACAATCTGCAATATTTTAGCATAAGCTCTGACCCTGTATACAGCAAAACAGATGAATGGCACTTCCCCCAGGGCAGGAATCACTTCTGAAGCTGCTGACAACTCACTGTTTATCTCATTGCTGTCCCACTCTTAATCACAGTTTGAGATGAAATTTTTTTTTCAACCCAAATTCCAGCCTGAAGATGTCCTGAAGAAAGACCCTTGACCTCTCTCCTGGTAGCCTTCTCAGCTCCTGGCGATGCTGCCTGTCAAGACGCTGCAGTATTGTTTCGTGCTTGCAGGGCAGGAGGAGCGATCGGTCTGAGCCAGGCTCTGTTCCCCACTGCCCTGCGTGGACCCTGCCACAGGGGAGGCAGCACGGCCTCCAGCCAGGGAAGGAGCTCACGGCAGGAGTGGCGTGCCCCACTCCCAGCTCAGGGACAACCAGCCTCTTCAGCTTCTCCAAAGTTCACCTCTGTTTGCTCCTGTTGTTAGCTCCGAAGCAGGAACAAAACAGCAGACGCGCTGTTTAGTCAGTTTTGGTATTGCACAACTGAAAGAGAATAAGAACGTACCCGCAGGAACTGAGCCAAGTCAATAATGGAGACAGATTAAGCAATACATGCACCTGGCTGTCAGAAGTGTAAGATACTCTCTCTTTAGTAATTACAGAGCAATTATGAAGTTAACAGCAATTCCAATAAGGACATGTATTTCACAATACAATTTTGTTCACAATCCGTCAGGAACAGTCACACCAAGGAATACAGCTCTGAAACCAAACTGTCCTCACCCCTGCAGGCATAATCCTTTAAATGCCAATCTTTGGTGGGGTGGTATCTTGCACTAAGTCATAATTAAATGATTAGTTATTAACAGGATGTAATTGAAGCTGTACTTTAATGTGACTTTAAAAAAATCCCACTTTTAAGATAGGTAATGGAAACCAAGATGAGATGAAGAGTTTGGATATTGGGTTTATGCAAGCTCAGTTAGCCTATAATTCTGCAAAACCAGAAACAGATTAAAGCTGGGTTTCAATATATCTGAAGACATCAAGGTCTGTTCTGCATGGTCTGGATGAAAAGCTTCAGATTTTGTGCCTCTTTATAGTGGTAAAGTCAGGATGATTTCAGTTTATCCAATCCATCCAAAGAGTAAACAGGGAACAGAAACTATCGTGAGGTCCAGAACAGATCCATACCTGAATTTAAGATGCTAAATCAAACTCAGGTCTGCTGAAGTTCACAAAGTCTGACTTGCACCGAAATCCAACTTTGCTTCAAAATACTGATCTGCAATTTCATGCCTGTTCTAAGAAAACAGCCTGCCTTGCTCCAAGTACCATGTGGCAGCACAAAGTGGAGGTCTCCTGTGGTGGCACTCTACTGCCATCGCTTACGGCCAGGAGCGAGGAGCATTGCATCATCACCGCTTGCTAACAGGGACTAGAGATTATTGAGCAAGTGACTCAGGTTGGCTGCTTCAGCACCCAGCCTGACCTCCTGCCTGAAACAGGCTGCCCGAGCGCGCGCGGCAGCAGTGCCCGCAGGGATGTCCCTTCGTGCCACTGAGTCGGATTTCCGAGCACTGCAGATTCACACCCAGGCTATACGCCTTCCCATGGCCGTACACCCATCCAGACAGGCAGTGACATTTTAGTATTGTCCGCTTCCCCCACTGTGGTCTACCTCTGCAGTACACTGAAGACAAGCCCATCCACGCAGCCACAAAAGAAAGGGCGACCTACATAACCACAAACACGAAGCATTCAAATCTGTGGGAGAGGAAGAGAGCATGGCAGAACACGGACAGCATCAGGAGAAGCAATGCTGCCAACGTGTGCATAAAACCCACTAATTCGCTTTTCTAAGGGACTTTCTGGGCCAGAGCAGCCAGCCAGGAAGTCTTCCATCAAGCCTAGCATTAATCTCCTCACTGTCTCTTTTTCATATCTCTTTTCAGGCTTTATTTCATTCAAGTAGTGAAACCTGTTGTGGTTTACTTTGATAAAGGTAGAGCCAGTCACTCAGTATGTTCAGGCAGTAGGGATGTTTTACTATCTTTCGCTGCATCGCCAGTAGGGCTGAAAAGGTGCTATTGTGGTTTGACAGCTAAGGGGATATGCGATTCTGTCAAGAGGTATCCAAATATCTACGTGCTTTAAATAATTAAATAATTAATTATCAGAACACCTGGCAGAAAGATAACCAAGGATTATCCCCATTCTCCAGACACGAAGAATATTTTTTTAAGAAGTCATGGTTGTAAGAGCTACCCATGGTTTGCTGTGAGCTAGGGAACCTAAGCACAGGTACCATGAAAGCCGGAGATTTACATGTCACGACATCGGTGTGTTATCAACACTGTTCTCATCCTAAATCCAAAACACAGCACTGTACCAGCTACTAGGAAGGAAATTAACTCTATCCCTGCTGAAACCAGGACACCCAGGCAGCATTTTTACCATCAGTGCAGCTAATGCCCTCTAATGAACAGGTAGAGAGGGACTCAAGCTCATGGAAGACACGTAAGAGTATGCATGAGCTGCCATTTTAATATACACAGCTGAGCAGCATTTGGAGGGCTCAGAGGGGAAACAAGGTGGCCATGGAAAACTTTTACTCTTCCATCCTCTCTTCCTCTTCATCCCCTTTGACGATCAAGCATCACTAAGGACTTTTTTGCTTCAAATTATTTATGGGATGAATTTTTAACAACTAGAGCTAAAGTAATGGCCCTGCTGAACAGGACACCCAGGCAGCATTTTTACCATCAGTGCAGCTAATGCCCTCTAATGAACAGGTAGAGAGGGACTCAAGCTCATGGAAGACACGTAAGAGTATGCATGAGCTGCCATTTTAATATACACAGCTGAGCAGCATTTGGAGGGCTCAGAGGGGAAACAAGGTGGCCATGGAAAACTTTTACTCTTCCATCCTCTCTTCCTCTTCATCCCCTTTGACGATCAAGCATCACTAAGGACTTTTTTGCTTCAAATTATTTATGGGATGAATTTTTAACAACTAGAGCTAAAGTAATGGTTGTATACACACATATGTACATGTGCGCATACATGCATAGACACTTACACACAGAATCACCATCACTAGTCTTCATAAACGTAGCAAAGGCCGCAGTACCCATCAATATAACATCTCAGTGACTTTCCCTCTAGTCTCGTGTTATGTCATCTTTTTAGTTATGCTTTATCTATGCTTAGATCATATCTCTGGGGCAAAGACTACATCCTTTATACACTTCTCTGATGAGCTTTTGAGATTAGAGACACTGAGTCCAAATAACTCAAGTCTCTCCAAGAAGAGCATACTACATTTTTTGTGTTTTATGGTGGGTCCCTGGCAGCAAGAAGCTTTAAAAGCAAAGAACTAGAAGGACAAACCATAGATCACCTTTAAATGGCAACATTTTAGTGCATTTCACATGCTGTGCTGTTGCCCTAGGAGTGGCTTGTTGCAAGCGCAGCAGCACAGAGCAGACCCAAGCAGGGTAACATGGTGGAGACCTCAGCCATCAGACCCCCCCTAAACCACATCCCCAGGAGCCAAAGTCACCCACTGCCAGTGCCTGGATATAGCTCTGCACCAAACTCCTGCAGGCTAAGCAGTCGGGCACGGGGCACCTGCAGAGCCCTTAGGAGGCTTAAAGGCCTCCGGACTCACAGCCTTGCACACCATGCTTTCTTCTTATCCCTTCTAGTGCATTTATTTCCCCCCAGGCCCTCTTTCTCTTACCAATTTTCTTTAGCAAGTTTAAAGTCAGCCTTTTCCTTATGCCCCAGTCTAGATCCACCAGCATTACTTTTTTTTTTTTTTTTTTTTAACACCAGACATACTGTATTTCTGAAGAGCTTTTAAATCGTGAAAAAGAAATCATTTCCTCTAACCCTTCTTTTTCTCTCCATTGAAAGCATAAAACAGTGCTCCACCTGCTAACGCCTTGGGCATTGCTCTTTTTATAGGCAATTTAACAAAACAAGGTGCAGCTGCCCTGATGCTGTCTCCACACCATCTGGGAGAGCCCTGCCGGTGCTATCTGCCCAGGCCAACAGAAATTCATCCTGGTTTAATAGGGACAGCCAAGACAGGGCCCTCGGTGTGACCAACGGACGCTTTGGGTCAAGGAGCACATGCTGTTTCCCAGCTGCCAGGGCTGTGCAAGGGAGGTGACCCCCCAGCCCTCCCCTGCCCGCTGGCACCCCATCCTGCCACCGGCAGATCAGCTCTGCGGGGCCCCGACGCTGGTTCTTCCAAGTGGGTGTCATTCGTTTCCTCTCTGTATCGCATTTAAAGGCAGTATTCGTCTTGTCATATCTTGCAGCAGTTTCTCTGTGGCAGGTTGCCGAGGATGATGCTGGGATGTTTATTTCACCCTTTTGTTAAAATAGATGACAGGTTTTTGGATGAGCCTGCCGCAGTTTGTAGAAGCAGAAAGGAAAAAACAAGTTGGTCCAAAGTCGAGGGAAAGAGATTCAGGCTGAGAGCATTTCTGAGGCACCTGGACTTGCACCAGGAAGGATTTGCTCCCTTGTGTGAGCACAGCTCCTGTCATCAATAGTTTTGACACCTATGTCTCCCACTTTGACACCACTGGCTTGCACACCAAATCACTCTGCAGCCCCCGTGCACACAACTGTCTGGAAATCTGTCTTCATACCTCGATGCAAACTGCCAGAACTGGGCTTTTTTTCCCCCTAGTTTGTTTTCTTTTAATATGATAGCATTGCTTAATGGAAGTTGTGGGGGTTTGGGTTAACTTGGGTGTCTTCTGTTGAAAGAGGAAAGAGGCATCCAGTGGCACTGACGAAATCTGCTGTGAAACAAACAGAGAGTATTAACAGAGAAGGGCTGATGTCTCCTGGCACTGCATGGGTCTGACAGTAGCTTATCTACAGTGCGGTGGCCTCCCCTGCTCTGGGGAGGGAGTTTATGCTGCCTGAACATCACCCCTGCACTGCCCCAAAAGGGATGGACCTCCCCTCCTTCTCCTCCTCCCCCAAGCATGGAGCTCATGTTAGCCTACTGCACCCAGCACTTGTCATTCCCACATTTGCTGGGATGAAGAGTGTGTTGGGACACAGCGTCACGGTCAGCCCAACACTGACCTAAGACGGCATCACTGCTGAAAACCGTGGTCCTATCCTGCCTCTCATCTCTGCTCATACCTTCCTGCCACCTGACTGGTGTTGGACCGAGGGCTCATGAAGCTGTGGGGTGACTTGCCTCTGCTCATCAACCCTCCAGAGACCGAGCCCTGCCCCACAAAGTCATTCATTTCCATCTGGACCAGCGAGATGCTCCAACACGCGGCATAGCCGCAGGACTGCTCACACAGCACTCTGGGGCACATGAACCGGGGAAAAGGCAGGAACACCCTCTGGTGATGGCAGCATGGTTTTAGATGAGCTTGGTGGCAGTCCGACACTGCAGCCTGAGGTCTGGACATGGCAGAGGATGCTCTGCTCCTGCTGCAGTGGTGCAGCACCGGATCTGGGCGGTGCTTGGCCTTGCAAAGACTTCTGAAGTGTGCTTAGTTTCCAGTAAAATCCACTCTGCCACATTTGCAGAAATTGCAAAAATACAATTTTGATCCAGTTAAAGTGCTTAGCCTTGATTTTACTTTTCAGCCAGACTTCCCAAGGGAGCAGGTCATGGGAGGTGCCAGGGGATGTTGGGATCGAGGAGATGGGAGCATGGAAAAGAGCTGAGGTTACAGCAATAATAAGATGGAAGACAACTGAAAGTTAGAGGGAGGCGGGACTTGGAAAGGAGCTGAAGATATGAAATAGTGGAGGAAACCACAGGGGATATGGTGGAGGAACTGGGATTATTTCAGTGAGGTTGCAGAAGATAAAGGACACAAATTTGTAAGAAATATGGCTTTTTAAATTCCATAGCTCATGGAACAAACTGCTTTTGAAATCTAGGCATTTTGTACACAAACGTACCGGATGAATCCGGCTACTGCCCAACACTGTGGGAAGTGGATTTATCATGTGAACTCAGCTCTCCACTTAAAACAACTGGTCCCCGCCTCTGAACAAGAGGCCAAACCAAAGCCACAGATCCAAAATACCCTAAATCTGGGGAAATTGAAACCTGCAGCTGGTGCCTCCTGTAAACAATGCAAACATCAGCATTTCAGACCAGCCAGCCAGCTGCGTACACCAAATGAAGACTATTTCCCAAGACACCAGGCTATTCATCTGGCAGCAGGCTACATGTACAGTCCCGCTCTCACCCAGCTCATGTCGAACCGAGTGTTGCACTGCTCACCCCGGATCAGCCCGCTGACCTCTCACCATAAGGAGAAGCAGGAATAAATGATCTGTTCCCACCATCCCTGGAGATGATGGGAACCAGCCACCAGCTGGCCACCAGCAGCCTGAGCAGGGATGTGGACCCAGTGAGCAGTAACTTGTTCCAAGTATTCATCGCTTCCACGGTTGTTAGTTTTGGGATTTCCAAGCTGGACGGTTTACAGGATGGGGGCTGCACATATTGTGGGAGACAGCAACAGCCTTGGAGAGCCCAAGTAAACAGCAAGGCCCAGGACGGAGGAAATTCCGTGTCTTGATGAGGATACATCTGATTAGCGGTTGTCCCTGGCCATCAACCCCAGCTCTCCCTGCTGCTGTAGTACATCTACCTGAGGCATGAGGAGGTCCAGCCAGCATAACCCCTACCAGGGCAGACCCGTGCCAGGACATGGCCGCCGGTGCCTCCCAGCTCCCTGGCAGGGCAGTACAGGCAGTGCGTCCCCACTGCCCCTCTGCCTTGTCTTTCTCTCACTGCACAGAAACACTGAGGATGCAAAAAGAGGGAGAGGCTGCAGAAATCTTACTACTGGTATAAAAAAGGTAGGCAGGGCTTGCAGGAGGCTGGATTTTAGGATGTATGCAGTGGGTGGTCAAAGAAGATGATAAAAATATAGCAGGTTTTAAATTAATTTAAATGTTTGAAAATAATTTTTGTCCTAGCAATTCTGGTTAAGGACTTAGTGGACTTGAGTAGCTCATTCAGCATGCCTTGTTCCCCAGTCAAGGCCTGAGCTGTTGGAACAGGCAGCTGCTAACAGCAGAGGCAGGCTCTGTGTGGGACGAGGCTGCATGTGGGGTGAAGCTGGAAGGGCTACTTGCCGCTGAAAAGCCCGCCAGGAGGACCAGCTCAAGATCTGCCTGAACTCATTGGCTTCGCAGGGCAGGCATCCCTGATACTCTGTGTATTGGTCTCCTGCTGATCCCAGCAAAGCCGAGAAAAAATTCAGCTTCTTTTAACTCCCAGGGTAGCAGCAGAGTGCTGTGTGGGTTTGCAGTACTCCATCAATGGGAGAAACACCCCAGCACCGCCACAAACAGCCACAAAGAGCCAATTTCCTGGCTGCTGCTGTGCGAGGAGGGTGTGAGCAGGTGTGAACCGCTACAGGCATTGGGGTGCATCACATGCACTGTGGTAAACAGCTATGCGGTGTGCAGGGCCAAGTGAGATCTCCACCTCAACCACTTTAACCCAATTTTGGCTTCTTTGCCCAGTGCCGCGGTGCTGCCCCTGTGCCCCCTGGCCAGGCAGGGATGGACTGCCCCTTGCCAAGGGTGAGGCACTCGGGACAGATAGGATGGGGAGCCTGGGCCATCCCAAATGATGTCCACTGGGCACGCAGACTGTGGCTCTTGGCATGCACCACACTTGGGTCCTTCACCCTGGAAAGTCAGCCCCAGCACCCAGGTGCTTTATTGCCACCTCCCAGGGGGGTCATCTAGCTCTTCCAGATGCGGGGAGAGGGGTGGAGCAGGGGGCTCAAAGCAAATGTGGGGCTAGAAACTCCCTCCCCGCACTAGTGAGGTGCATCGTAACATTACAGATTTGGGGCTCTTTCTAAGCTCCTAAAGCAGGGATCTGAGAGCGTGATGCCCCGCTTGCCCTCCCTGTTTCTGGGCAGCCCTTCCTGTGCCCTTTTGATCCTATCTGAGAGGTATAGTCCTTGCAAGGTTCGTAGTTCCTCTCGACAAGCACGTTATTGGAATTCCTGTCCTGTCTAAGAAAAGGGTACTGGTTGCTATCATTTTCACAACGTGCTGACTTCACTATAGTGCCTTTGGGCAGATTACAGTAAATTTACTGCACTTCTCAAAGTCTATTTCCTTAAGTGCAGCGAGCTGTCTGCAGAGAGGTACTGACAGTTCCCATGCCTTTTCTTCTCTCTACCAGCCAATTTGCAGTGTGAGAAAGATGAGACCTTAAAAATGGACAATTAGCGCCCTTACTAATTACCCGTACTAAGCATGTCAATTAGAGGAGTGCCCAAGGGGGCCTTAACGGAGCTGGAGTTCTGTTGCACCAAGCTTCGTGCGATGCTGCTCCTGCCCCCAGAAGCACACATGTGCTTGCAACGGGTTACCCGAGACCCACAGCGCTAACCTGACTCAGGTTGGTTTTCAAAGGGGAAAATTGAAGAACCGTGACCGCCAACTATCACCTGGGAAGCAGAGCCGGTGTTATTGCAACCCTTCTCGGAATTTACCCTCCACATGCTCATTGGCTTCATTTTGGATTTGCCCTCCATGGGGCTTTGCTACTAAACGCCTTGGAAAATACTCTGCATTATGTGAAGTGCACATCCCCAAGGTTTGGTCCGACTCTGCAACTCTCCGCAGTGTTTTTCCTTGTCCCTTAAACTGGCAAAACTGAGATTCCTGGGTTTGATATGAAGGTGATGAACATGACGATGAGATTCTTGGAGTCTGAGTACATGAACAGGGGGAAACTCTGCAAATCATCCCATTCTTCATGAACAAAAGCTAAGCTGGGGTGATGTGATAGCACAGATATTCAAGGATCTACAGTTAAAGTGGATGGGATGATGGAAAACTTGGAAATGTCTGCTCAGGGAAAAGCTAGCAAGGATGCAAAGGAACAAGGCTTTGGTGCAATAGTAGATTGGAAAGATGCTAAGTGTGTTTGAAACTCAGGAAGGTAACAAAATATTAATGAATCAGCACCAACCAGCAACAAAGAAATCCATTATTTATAGGGAAGACAAATCATTATACATGCAAGGTCAAAGAAGACATTCACACTGAAGTTTCTTAAGAGACAGGAGAGCAGAGAGTAATTGACTGTCTAGACATGGTCCCTGCTCAAACACTGAAATCCTATGATTTGGCTGAGCAGGAACAACTGGGTCATGTTGGCTAAACACAGCTAGTTCATGGAGGGAGCTCCAAGAGGACAGCAGGGGGGATGCACAGCCATGAAGGAGGTGGGTCTCAGTGGCAGCAGGGACCAAACTGTGGACATCAGGCTGAAAACCCGAGGCCCGAGACTTTTTTGAGGGCACCAGGGAGACTCCCACATCAAAGGCTGGGATTCAGGCAACTTAGGGCAAGCTACGTTTTCTGTATGGATTCCCTTTAGTTCTCCAGTAAGCTCTGCTTTATTAGATATCTTCTCGTGTTTGCCACAGCATTCTGCAGTCCCACCATCAGAGAGGCAGGCAGCCCTGAGCATCCGAGGAGGCCAGCGGGGCCAGCCCCAGTGGGGCCGTCTAGGTGCAAGCTCCCTCCTCGCCAATCCCAGGAAGGACAAGACACTCTGGATTTGGGTATCAGGGGAAGCTGGGGAAGCACCACAGCCCGAGGGTGAATGTACAGCTTGCACGGGGCAGCATGGTGCCTCTGGCTCACCTGACAGAGCCTGACAGAAGATGAAACTGCTCTCCAAATTGGGGAGTTCTAGGCGCCACCAGTGCAAATATACTTAATAAGCGTTCAGAAGCACAACAAAGAGGCACAAGCGCAGACCACAGCCCCTTACATAGCAAAAGAGATGCCTTTCCTCCGACACATTGCTTTGCTCAGCTCGCTTAAAGCCAGCTGATTACCGCTGCCGCCAGCAGAGCTGCTGCTGTCGCTGGCGATGATGGCACGGCCATCCCGCTCTCCTCCCACCGCAAGCATACGATCCACCTCCAACGGTGCGAGTTGAGTTCACGCTCGGCGCTCGCGTCTGACGGCTCTTCCTTCCTCTTCTCACACCCTCCTGCGGGCATGCTGAGCAAACTGCAAAAACCCCTCGCACTGGCCATTTTCCTCCCTACTAAACCTCATCAGTCTTTAAAAAGAAACTCACACACACACACACACACACACACACACACACACACACACACACACACACACACACACACACACACACACACACACACACACACACACACACACACACACACACACACACACACACACACACACACACACACACACACACACACACACACACACACACACACACACACACACACACACACACACACACACACACACACACACACACACACACACACACACACACACACACACACACACACACACACACACACACACACACACACACACACACACACACACACACACACACACACACACACACACACACACACACACACACACACACACACACACACACACACACACACACACACACACACACACACACACACACACACACACACACACACACACACACACACACACACACACACACACACACACACACACACACACACACACACACACACACACACACACACACACACACACACACACACACACACACACACACACACACACACACACACACACACACACACACACACACACACACACACACACACACACACACACACACACACACACACACACACACACACACACACACACACACACACACACACACACACACACACACACAAAAAAAAGAGAACCCAAGTTCCCAAATTTCTGCAGGAAGCTCTGATGAGTATTTGTTTTGCTTTTCAGTGTGGTATGCATGCTCTTCGTGGAACCAGAGGGCATTTCCCTACTGAGGAAAGCATTTCCTTTAAAGCCAGAGGCCCCGCAGTTATTACCATTCTCATAGTTATGAAATATTACTGCTGTGGAGAGGAGAGGAGGGAGAAAAAAATATTACCAAGAATGAAAATCAAGTACACATTGGCAGCCTAGGTAAAAAGTCTGTTATCAATGATGCTGTGCCAGCACAATAGCCTCATAAGGACTGCATGGATTTCCTTCACTTACACTGGCCTGAAATATTGGAGGTGATTTGCTTGACGTGTAGAAGTGGGTCAAATACTCATCTCTAACCTATATTAGATGCACAAGGAGAGGCTTTGCAGTGTTCGCTTACTATTGTGAGCTAGTGGACAACCACACAACATTTTCTAAGGCTCCAGCTCCCAGCCCCTCTGGCAGCGCAGAGCGAGCTGCTGCATGCACAGAAGGCTCGTGATAGCACTTGCACCTCTGTACGTGGCCGTGGGACTGTAAATCTCAAGTTAACGATGTGAAATGCAGGGGGGGAAAGGAAACCAGATGGGATGCACTACACACTGAAAGAAAATGGGTCTGGGGATACCATGAGCACTCAGATATCACATAAAGCAATTTGTAGCTGAGAGGATGGGTGTGGTTAAAGGACTCGGCACAGAATGGATGCTATGCTGGAAATGGATGGAGAAATCAGGACTAGTGAGCTCTTGCTGTGAATCCCGCTGTGAAACGGCATACGAGATGCTGTTATGACAAGTGCAGTCTATTGGCCATCACTACCAACCTTTCACACAGCTCATTAGGGAAAGGTCACGGGTTATTTTTTTTTTAATTCCCAAAGACATACTTGGTTTGCCTCCCACACTTCCACACAGGATTTCAATCTACACAACCAGATCTCCCCACTCTTATAAACGCATCCATACATAGCATGTATTCCTTCCTGCTCTTTACTTATAAAGCAAAACACAAAGCCATAAAATGCCTTTTCGAACTCCAGCTGTGCCACTTCATGGAAGCATTTGAAAACTATTACTTTTAGTGAATGCACTAAAGGTCTCTGGCATATTATCCCCGTTTTAAAGATTGATTTAGGATGGGACTCTTACCACCCAGCGCATCTGGAGCAGTGCTGCGCTCCAGGAGCAGTAGCGGTGTCTGTGGGACTACTCATGGAGGATGGCTGAATAGCATGGGGAGACTCAAACCGTGGTTAGGAAGCCCACCAGGATGCTGAACCAGTGGACTTTACCCCCAAACCAGCCCCCATTGACAGCTGCCCATGCCAATTCACTGACAGTGTTCTTGGTAAGGCTTTGGTCTCCCTCTTTTTATTATTTCACCTCCTCTTCATTACAAGGACCTGGAGAAGGTCACCTGCTTGTAATACCATGGCACTTTCCTTGTTGTAGTCAGTTCTGGATCCTGCTTTTAACATACTATCTAACATCTGCTCCAGGATAGTTTATCCCTTTTGCAGAGGAGATAAAAGGACAGTGACAGTAAGTGACTTTGTCCAAGGTCGTGCAGTAAAGCAGTGGCAGACCTGTGGTGAGGCACCAGGACATTTTGGATTCCTCTACATGGCTTGTCAGGACTTTGCATAGAAACAGAAAGTTTCCATGTTTGTCTTTTTGAGTTTCTCCCACATGAGGAGAAGAAAGGACTTTCTTAATTTAAAAAATGTGTGTGTCTCATTGCATACCCCTCCCATATTATATAAATTTGCCCTTTTAAAATTAAAAAAGCCTATAGCTTGCCAAAGCAGAGTTCCCAACAATTGTGCTAGCATTACAGTAAGTGGCAGCACTTTGGACTATTGCTGGAGATACATGCACATTGTTCAGAAAGATAATGGTACTTTTCAGCTGGTTACAGTTAATTCCAGCGCTGGTTTCCTCCTGGGCAACTTTCTTTCCTGTTTAATGTTTGTCTAAACCTTCATTCTGCAGATGAAGTGATTTTTTATTAATATGATACTAATTTATTGATTTCATCACTTTTGTCATTTCCGTATTTTCCTTCTTCAAAACACTTCACATTTATTGTTATAAGGAAGCAAATATACTGGCCAGGAAGTTTCTGTCTGTACATTTTCTTAATATGCTCTGAGACATGACCTTAGAAGGCCATAGACAGGATTGCTTTCACCGCAGATAATATTCTTCTCACTCTTCCCAACGTCCACAGATAACTAGGACAATATTAAATACTAAATGCCATTTGACACCAGTAAACCCAGAAGTCAGCCAGAAACAGAAATACTTACCAATGAAGGAAGCACTACTCCTCCACGTATCTCAGAGCCTTCTCCAAAGGCAGAGATGTCTCATTTCACAGATGGAAAGATGAGGAGCAGAGAGATTAAGTGGGGGGGTCACAAATCATACATAGCAGGAATCGCAGTGTAATGCACACCCTGCTGCTGCCCCACACACTGAAGGGGTCTCACACTCATCTTTCTCTATACCCAGGAAGGTCCTAGTGATATCAGGGTGTATCAGGGGCACAGGACAGGGCACAGGATGGATGAAAGAGAGCCATGGATGGATCTCAACTGCCAAAATAAGGTTCCAAGCATGTGTTCTGCCACATCTACCTCTAAGATGAAGCAAGAGGGAACGATTTTTTTGCATTAAATGTATGAAATAATGGAGACCACTCCAATATTTCAAGGAGTGGAGAAATATGGACTGCAAGCACTCCTCTGAAGTGCAATCAGCTGCAGCACGTAGCTGCTTCCTGCGCATGGGTGTCCAAAGTCCCTAGGATAACACCGATCTGGAGACCAGCTAGAAAGGCGGCGAGGACAGGCCACATCCTCGGAGAGTGTGAATCAGTGTAGCCATGTGGACTTTCACAAGTTGCACAGCTCTGCCTCAGCCAATGCTGCAGCTGCCTGTGAAGAGGGAGGGGAGGAGGTGAGGGATGCTGCCCTGGGTGGGCGCTGCATGCCAGCCCCCTGCCCATGGCGCTTCCTGGCAGCAGCATGGCGTGGGACCCCGCTGGCGCTGGCTGCCGGGCAGCCCCCTCCAGGCAGGTGCCTCTTAGGTGTAAGCCCCTTAAAAGCGACCCTCGAACCCAAAGCACTGCTTTGCTCTTTCCTCTGCTATTTTTTAGGATAGGCACATTGCAATACCATTTATGATCAGAAACCTGTGGTGAAGTGTGCCTTCGACAAAAGGAAGCCCTAGTTTATGCCGTGCTGACTTTGATGTGCTGCAGAGCTGGGGAGGCACAATTCACACAGCCCTTCATTTCCTTTTCTATGCTGATCTCCCCAGCCCACTGATTACATCTTCCCCTTCCCTCCAGCCTGCCTCGCTGGCAGAAGCAAGAGTGAGATTTCCCCTTCACGGTGAGCCTGGATGTTTCAGATCCCACGGCAAAGACCTTAAGCTAGTGCCTGCTCGACCTCCGTTTCCAGGGGGAAGAAACTGCATTTTCCACCCCAACAGCTTGCATCGGGGATCCTGTGAGATGAGCAAAGCGATTTTGCACAGCCAGTTGGTTTTCCTAAGCTTTGGCCATTGCTGCGGGACCATGACACCTTGCACAGCTTGGAGAGGAATGGGGCCGCAAATTTATATAATGCCTGCTCCTTTAACTTGTGGACGGAAATCTGCCTGTAGAGGTATGTGTCACAAGTAAGGCATGATGGCTGACAGTTTTCACCAACTGTTCAGACATTTAAGGTTTTTTTAAATTTATCATCTCCATCCCTTGAAGAGAGATACAAGCCTCTCTCTCTTCCTACTGTTTTCTATTCCGCTCCTTCCCCAGGCACTCCCTTGAGGCCCCGTGTCTCAGATTTACTTCATCTATTTTTGAAGAAGAACAAGGGGCAGGTGGTGCCTGCAGAAGCTGAAAGAAAAAAGATGGACATATCTAGCACATGCCAAGAAAACAAACATGAAATCTCTGGAGCCGCCCGATCCACTGGAACGCTGAGCGACTTGCCACTTTCTTCTTCTCAATGCGCTTATTTTTATGAGCTCAAAGAATAAAGTATTGGATGTTACACAGCAGCTGCCCCAGGAAATAATTCACTCATTCCATTGCTGCAGACTTCAAGGAAAAAAAAAAAAGGCAGTGGAGGGGGGAAAAAAGCCAGTTCCTTTGCAAAATATCCAGTTTCCCAGCAGCTCTAACAGCCTAAATGAGAAGAATGTTTTGGTTTGGTGTCACTCCAATTCTCGTGGTTTCGTTGAGGATTTTGGAGAATGCATTTACTTCTTTGCTAACTGCAAGAACAGATTTATCCTGCAGCCATGTGCTGAATGATTATACAGGCCTAGAGGGAGTCTGAAAGCATAAACATTTACTTCATAAAAGAGATTCTGCAGACAGGAGGCCAGAGACAGTTGACTCTGGGTAAGCATTTGTGCTCTGTTTAAAAAAAAAAAAAGGTCCTTCTTTGCCAGCAGCCAGCAGGGAGACATGCACACACTTCACAAACTGGGCTTTGCCACAGTGGACAGAGAAGAGATCCAGAGGGGCCTGGAAAGAGGCCGCCTGTTGCCTGAGCTCTAAGTGCGGCGCTTACAGCACTGCCATCTTTAATGCAGATGGGAAAGCAGCCCCAGCTCCACCTCTCGCTACGCAGTGCTTCGCCTTGACTTGGGATGGGGAAATAAACAAATAGCTCCATAGCCAGGGAAAACCCTGGAGCTTTGTGTCTCCCATCCAGATGCTGTAATGAGATACAAGCTCCTACTTTAGCCTTTCCCACAGTAGGAATATCAATGAGGACTTGTCTCCTCTTTACCTGGCTGTTTATTTTCACAAAACTTGAAAGAACATAAAGTTGCTGAGATCTCCACCCTACTGACAAATTTGATTGAAATCTGCCAAATGCTGAAAGATGTTTGTCAGGGACTTTCTTTCACACACATGCAAAGCAAGACCCCACAAGCCTTGCTCTCTTGGGCAGCCAGGCTGCAAGTGCAGCAGAAGGGAAGCACTATACCGAGGGGGACGCTGCTGCACTGGCAGTCTGAGAGGGGCTCGCCGGCCACCCTGCAACCTGTAGGCATGCGTGGATTTTTAGGAGTGACCTGTACCCCACTAGCTTTGTGTGACCCGCAGTGTTTTCCAATAAAGTGGCAGCACCCTGGGATTTTTCATTACAGCATCGAATCCCAAGATGGAGCAAAGGACCAAAGCAAGAGTCGCATGCAAAATGAAACACCCTGTGGCAGTGTCTTGCCATTGCATGCAAATTATCTTTTTCTTCCAAAATGAATAGATAGGAGGTCCAGCCCTATCCGCCAGAAAAACTAAGCACAGATGAAGTTGAAAGAGGACGTAGCAAACATCTCTGCAATGTCCTCCCAGCCAGGAGCTCGCCCAGGACGGAGGTGCCTGAACCACAGCTGGGCAGCACACCACGGGGATCGCTGCACCGCGTGGCTCCTCGGCCAATGATGCCATGGCATCCCTGAGCAGAGCATCATGCTTGCATGTGAAAGGAAAACGCTGGGGAAGCATCTGGTATTTTTTTTCATGGTGTGGTGAAGAAGTGATGGAGTCGTGCTTGGTCTGGACAATCGCTAAATTTTTGTCTTTCCCTATCTACTGTTGTTGCTGCTTGACAGTTCAGACTACAGCTCCTGGCACTTAGGAAGTGGTTTTAGGAGCCTTCCCACCTAGAACCCGTTTCCTCTGCTACCCACTGAGGTCTGCCTATGTGGGGATCGGGGGACACAGTGTAGCAAGTCTTTTAATTGATCCCCAGTCTGCTTCTCCTTTGGCATGCATGGATGCATTTGATGGACTGTTTTGAGATCTTACCACCAATACATTTGTATTTGTAAAGGAGAGCCACCAGGTGCAAAGGCAGCAGATTTGGTTTGGGATTTTGGCTGGAAGATCCCTTATAAGACCGAGACTTTCCAGCTCCTAGGCAATGAAAAACAGTGGTTGATCATGAATACTGCTCTATCTCAACAAATTCCCAAGTCCATTGAAGGACAGTCACAACCTATGCACAGGACAAGGAGCTGAAGGGCTGGTGAACCATCAGCATTATCATGACTGTATATAAATCCAAGCTGTTGAATCGCTGCCCTTAAGCGGCACCTTTCTCCCCATTGACCTTCCAGACCTCCTTAGTTTTCTGTCCAGATGAAGAAATAAAGGGTGCAAATTTCCGGCTTAATGGTAGAAAGGTTCATGCACAGAGGATGCATGTCGGAAGCAGAGGGGAAGCTAACCTTCCTACATGCCTGTCCTTATCAGTGAAGATAGAGCAGCACTTCTTGAGGGCATTTCAAAGGAGGAGCTTCACAGAGGTGCTCTGAACAATTCCCCACAGGACCCTCTTTCTCTCTGCCAGGCAGCCTGAGGCTCGCCTTTGTGGAAACCTCTTTAGATCAAGTTTCTTGGGGCTAATACTGAGGTTTGCTGTCAGGCCAAGAAAATCTTCCTTCATCTGCTTCTACTCAAGCAGCCCAAACCTGCCCCAAAGGCGATGAATAGCATCCTCTGTTGTAAAGGCCTAAAACCTGGATCAGCACCAATCATTTAAAGTTATAAAGAAGGATCATCTTACTTGATGAAGCAGCCCAGGGAAGCTGTGAAATCTCCATCCTTGGAGATATGCAGAATGTGCCTGAGCAAGGCCCTGAAAAACCTGATCTCGCTGTGAAGCTAGCCGTGCTTTGAGCAGGTTTTTGGACAAGAGACCTCCAGAGCTTCAGTGTGTCCCACAGTGTAGATTTAAGCAAGAAACTCTACTGAAACATAGTACTATATGGTACACATTCCTCCCTGTGGAGAGAGGACTAGAACAAAATAGCACAGGACAGATAGTGGTGGCATTTAACACACCTAAGGAAGGCATCAATCAGCTAGTGCAGAGATGCGTGCAATGTAAAACCTACCCAAAGCAGAGCCAGTAACCAAACATCCCATTGCCACCAGCACTTCCTGCGGCCTCCACGACTGCTGTTTAAATGAAGGCTGCTATCTCGGATAACCACTGCTTCACAAGATGTTATACGGCCAGCAGTGAGTCTGAGGACTTAAAATAGGCAAGGATATGCAAGACCTGAAAAGCAAATGGTCCTCATGGGACTGTCACTCTCCAACAGTTAACTCTGAAAATTATTAATTTCAGGATTCCCAGGTTTACAAGCTCCAGGCTTCATGGTTATTTTCAGTCACCGCCAAAATAAAACTCAGTTTCCACATGCATACATTTTCCTCAGACTCTCCCCCCTACTGGCCTCATCAACATTTTCTATCAGGAAACCCATTATTTATACACTTCTGGCAAGGACATTATATTTCATCAGTGTTGCCAGCAATGCCAATTTCCCCTCCTTACGGTTCTGTCCTAAACTGTTTTCATTTCTCTCGCCTTGTATTTCTCAGTAAACCAATCAAGCACAAATTCTAAGCCTTCCAGTTTCCCTCTTTTCCCTCCCACAATAGTCATTGATGCCTAACCACAGACGTCTGTGCTTTTTTTCAGTAACTGTGGATGCAGCTGCCTATAAAGTATGCACATGATAGCGCAGGGAAATTCCACACACGTTTTCTCCATCTGAAGATATACTGGTTCATATGTTACATTTATATTGGGTCTGGATCATGTCCTGCCATCATTCTGCAAGGAGAAATCCCAAGGCAGTCAACAGAGGCTTTGCAAGCAGATAGATGACAGAACTTGGCCCTACAAGCGGAATATCGTATGATATATTTCCTCTTCTCTTTGCCAAATTGATGTTAAGAAGGGGTTATGCACTAAGACAGTCATCATAAGTTTCAGAAATAATCAGCAGCCATTTTTACTGAAACCTCAGAAAACACAGCAATTAATCAGAATATCACTGCTTTTTCTGTGAAGTTACAGTTGCTTCTATTTTACTGGCATTGCATCACACAGCAGTTTTTCCACCACGGGAGCTTTGAGGTCACTATTAATTTATGGAGAAAAACCTTTTTCACTCTTCTCTTTTCATATTCTTTTATCTGGGTTTTCTGAAAATACACAAACAAGCACCACTCAGACATGACATAACTGAAGAGCAGAGCCAAGCCCCTCTTAGGTTCCAGTGTCCCCCGTGGTCCCCACCAGATGTGCTGCATTACGGACTGAGTCATCCCCATGGAGGGCCACTGGGGAGGATGCAAGCGCATTGAACAAGCTGTTCCGTAGGAGCAGGCGGGCGGAACCGAAAGGCAGGTAAGATTGACACTTTGATGTAAGCATGCTCCGCGGAGGAACAAAGTCAAAGTAACAGTCCGAGCTCTCCACAGCAGCTGCGTTGAAGGGGAATATTAATGCAGTTACCACAGCTGCATCTCATTTTCCTTCAGCATTTCCTGGTCGTACTGAGTTCACCCACTGGAGAGTGGCATAACCGCATGAGCCGATGGGAAAGTGTCTTGAGATGGAGTCCGAGGAAAAAAGTATGCAGAATACACAAATACAGCAAGGAGAGAGGGAGGTAAGTTGACCAGCCCCTGCATTTTCCACTTCTGAAAGATGATAGGAGACATTTTTAGGACACCTCCCGTCTCCCACACACCTGGAACCGCGGCACCGCCAGGCTCAGTCCTTAGCCACGCTCTTCCATCACAGTCCTGCATTGCCTCTGAGGGCTTGCTGTGGCGCAGAGGTACACACACCTCCTGCCGTGGTGTTAAAGTGCTAAAGCACACCGTTCGCCCCTGTGGAGGGTCCCAAAGCAGGCACTGCACACACGTCTGCACAGGACCCAAGCAAGTGTCCCTGCTTGGTACCGTACCAGCACAGCACCTCCCTCAGCTCCCTCGGGCATCTCCAGCAAGACACCCACATAGACAAGCTCTGTGCCTTCAGGTAGGATTAAACTACAGAGGGCTGAAGCCATCTTATTCTAAATCACTGTTTGGAGTTCAGTGCTCGTTAGATTCATGATGATAGGTAAATTGCCCTGACTTGCTTGAGGGCATCCGTGCTATCAGGCCATAAGTCTGTGCGTGTCAAAAGTTGACAAGTGGTGACCTAATTACCTGTCTGTAATGGCGGGGGCTGTGGTATCTGGCAGGCAGCTCATGCAATACCTTAGCACTTAGGTCAAGGCCCTAAGCCTTCTTGAATTGCATGTTTTAGTTGTATCTGGTTTCGTAGAAAAGTCATGGACAAAAAATTAACTGCAGCAATGGAGGTAATCTGGGGAGTTTTCAAGATTTCTGTTGGATTGTATCGCACTGAGCAATGTGTCTGCTTGAGTTGCAATTAATGGCAAAGCTCCCGCTGAGTTTGACAGGGCAGGTCCATGGGAATGTGAAAAAAGTGACAAGCCATATTTGCCTCCCACTTAGAGGTACATCAAAAGAAACCCCGCTGCATCTGAGGGAATTACGAGCTGAGGTCCCAGTGCAAGCGAGAGGGGTATTGGGCCTTCTGCCCTGAGGGGAGCACCATAACGGCCCACTAGAGATACCTGCCTGTGTCGGGAACGAGCCCCAACAGGAATCCCGAATCCTACCCCACCTCACCGTTTCCCCTGAGCTGTGGGAAATCTCACAGTCAGATCTAATCAGTGCTCGAGCATGCTGGCATGGGTCCATCTACAGACACAGCATTTGGGAAGCAATGTCTTCGGGAAACTGTGTCTTCCGCCTTCAGGAAGCAGCACGTGACACCGTCCTCCACTACCCGCATCCTTCAACTGGCAGCTCCGGCTCCCCCAAAGGTAGACCATCAAGGACTTCACCAAGAGCAGATACAGCCAGTGCTGCTTTGCAGCCTGCCCGTGTTGCCAGCAGAAGACACCACTGATGAGATGGGACATCACGATGAAACGTGCAGACTGACATGTTTCTTTGCTTCTCGGTCTGCAAGTGCCATGCATATATCTGTTCAAATCATGGCTGCAGACCTGCCTCCCCCCACACATTTTGCCCTCGAGAAACAGGGTGCAGCCTGTTAGTTGCTGCCTGGGTCAGGGCATAGATGTCACGGGTGGGTGTGGGCCATGCTCTGAAGTAGTACCTGATGCTGCAGTTCTGAGTGTGAGGTAAAATATGGACTCAACACCAGTGGGAGTTGAAGACTATGCCACTGTAGGAGACAGAACATTTGGGTAAAGAGCTCAGGCTAAAACTTCTTCAGTTTTAATAGATTTGTTAGTGGTTGAATAAAATTGGAAGCTTTCCAGCATGCTTTTTGGTTTTTTCATACTTTGCTAGCTCAGTATAAGGAGTGAAGAGGTGCAGCACAAAGATTATGAGTGATAGGTCGATACAATGATTAAATACCTTCAGCTTATTTTCATTGTTAGACCAATTAAGCATAGCTAGCAGGTAATAAATCAGAGCAGCGATTAAAGGTCTGCAGAATTTTCGCTGGGTGGAAGTTCAAATTCCCAGACCTAATTCCTGTTCCAAGACCTCAGTATCACATTAGAGGTGCGAGATTTTACTCTTCCTGTTTTCATCGAAGATGACAGAAACTGTACTGGAAGCAGTGATCGGATGGCGCTCCTGCCACTAGGGCAGCAGCAGCAGCTCTGTCACTTGAGTTGTCTATATGTTTTGATCCTGGTGGCTCCAAACACGAAGTTTATCCTAAGTCTGAAGGCCAGTCTAAGCTCTATCTGGAGCTTAGCAACTTTGTCTTTCAAACAACAAACGTCCCCTTAGCTCTGCTCCTGGGCTAGCATTCAAAGGTGCTAGTGTAGCTTTTTGTAATCCTGATACAAGGGAAATTAGCCATTGTTCTCCTTCAGGATCCCAGATTTGCTACTATTAGTATTCAAAAATAAAATAAAGCTATGGCCAGCTGTGAAAATACTAGCTAAAGAAGTTGCAGATGTTCCTAAGGGAGCTACTGAAATATTTTGGCACCTTTGCTCTGTCATTAAAAACAAAACACGATAGTCGGTTAGGGCTGCAGTATGAGTTCAAGTGGACAGAGAAAAACAGGAAAGCATTTAACAGTGCTAATAGCGAACGTGGGTTCAGCCCTACAAAAAGCTTTCAAAAGCACCAATGTGAGTCCAGCTCCCAAACCCCATGCTCTACCCTGCCTCTGGCATTTAGGTCCTTGAGCCTCAGCTGGCAGCTCCAGAGAAGCCAGGACTGCAGCAAAAGCCTTTGCTGCACAGACAGTCCCACGTGTGGGCTAGAGACAGCTTTAGACAGGGCTCAGCACAGGATAAGGTATGGCAGCAGGCAGGTATAATGCTCTGACAAACGCACTGCTGTGGGCAAACTACTTCTAGCAGCTAAACTTCTTCAGCCTAGCTCAGGTATCTCCACAAGACGCTACCTCACTTCAAACTAGCTCTGATATTGGCAATGGGGATATAGCCTGAGACTCAAAGGAGACCAAGTAGCTTATAAAAATATACACAGGGGGCCCCTCAGGCACCTTTGAAATGTTTACTCCTAAGAGCAGGGGCCGGGCCATTCTGCATGTTGCAGAAAAGAGTAAATTGCTCTGCCTTAGGCCAGCCAGGAGGAAGCTTCATTCCAAGAGCGAATACTTCCCGCCTCCAAATTCTTTCATCTTTCTCTGCCTGCCTCTTTCTGGCCCATTTCTAGTTTTCCTCTTCTTCCCAGATGCTGCAGGAAACTCTAAGGATTCAAGGATTCTGCCCTAATTTGCCCTCGGGGAAAGAAACAAGATACTTAGCCAAGTTGGCGAGGAAGATGCAATCAAAGTAAGTCATATGGCCCAGAGATAAGGAGGTGAGTGAATGTCATTGTGTGACAAGGTAGTGCTGGGAAAAAAAAATGGGGCTTACCCATTCATAAAAGCCTGCCTTGGAAAGGGAAGCAGAGCTGAGAAGCAGCAGCTGGTCCAGTGCACACTAATGCTCTACCTGGGAACGGGGAACTTGTGCAATGCTCTGTGCAGAAGGCTACACATCCACGTTGCAATATACACGTGAACCATAACCACAGAAATATCTGAAGGAGTTGCCTTGTGCTACCATTCACTGATACTCCCCAAGTTAACAGCTGGGCTGACATTAATTAGAAACCCTTTTCCCCTTTTCCAGTCTCTAATAGGTCATCTAATCCATGCCAAATGAATTGCAGGATTTTTCAGCAAAACAGATTGTGAAAAGCTCTTTCGTCTACTGGAGAGGTTTGAATAATTGGACATTTCTACTGGAAAACTAATCTCTGATCTAATCGATGTCACATAGCTGAGATTTTCCTCAATGTTCATTTCTGCCCAGACAACTGAGCACCATGCTGTATTCTCCACAAACAAAATGTCCATCCAAGAAAAAGAGGTTACTGCACTCAGTACAGTACTCAAAATCTTGATATGCCACCAACTATGCATGACAAATGCTGGAGAGGAACAAAGTCTACAGGAAGAGAAGAGTGTGCGTGCTCTGGAAAGGCAGAAGGGGCCCAGCCCACAATGTTTAAGTCTAGCTCCAAATTTTCTCAGAGTCCCTGCCTTTTTGGATGGGAGTTTGGGTCTGTGTGCATTTCTGTGAAGGAGGCAAGGAAGAAGGGAGAGAGCCTTTTCTTCTTTCCCAAACAACATCTCAGCCCGTCTCAGGCTCACCCGCCAACATCTAACAAGCAAAGGCAAACAACATCACAGCTCCACAATGCTTAAGCTTGATTGAATGACGACAATTCCATGTTAAAAAAAAAATGAACATCAGAGCCTTCCACAGCTGCATCAACATTATCTATAAAAAAAAGCATGACACTACATGAAGCTTTGGCTATGCAAGCCAAGAACCTAAATCAGCCACGGTTTGGAACAAGGCCATTGCTGAATTCTCATGTCAAGCGATGCTGCCATATTGCTTACTTTCCACTGAGGTTTTCCACAAATTAACAGCTGTAGCAGACTCCCAGAAAACAGCAACTCTTTCCAAGTCTTTCTTCTCTGAAAATGTTGTTTCTTCACTTTATTCTTCCCCATATGGAAGGGGAGAGGAGGGTAAAAAAAATGAACGGTCCTATGAAACACACACCCCCAAAAAAACAGACTGTGAGAAAAATTAATCACAAAGATTGCCTGGAAAGAGAGCAGTTATCTGTAAAATTAAACCAGTGGTGGGCCCAATTTTTCTTTTCATTATACCAGCATGGTGGGATGGAGAATCAAACCCAGGGAAAATACTTCTGGAGCAGCCCTTCTGATTTATGACCATCTCAGCCACTCTGACAAGATCAGAAAAGTGCTGGATTCTTTCCAGTTGAGCACCACCAAAGGCCAAATCATTCCTATTTAGGGAAAAACAAAACTTCCCTCTGCTTCACTGAGAGCAGTGTTTGGCACTAAGCACAGAGAAAACTGCCTTGTTTCAGCTGGCTTGCTGAAGTGCAGCTGAGACGGAAAGGTGATACCAGGCTGCTGTGGGTGGCTTCGGATCATACTCTTTCCTCCTGATTTCATCTTGGACATCACTAGGTACCACATAGGGTGATGCAGAGGGATTCATTATAAATGACAAAAAGCCCTCTTAAAGCAGAAGTTATTTGATTTTCAGCATGCACAGATGGCTGTTGACTCACTTGAGAGGGCAGCAATGGAACTAGCAGACTGGCAGGAGCATGGAGACTCTCAGCATTAGAAAACACCAATTCACAGGCTGGATCGCCTTCTGAAGATCTGTGAGCTATGGTGTAGTAATAAGCAATGCTTGTGCACAGAGATGGGGCTTTCCAGCTGGTGGACTCCTGGGTATTGCCTCCTTGTGACTACTAGCATGATGCAAAGATGTGGCTTGTTATGGGTACTTGGGTGTGACAGCTGACAATAACACAGGGTGCTTTACAGAGAACAGCAATATAAGGTAATACATGGCACCTGGCGCTGTGCCTTTCAGAGGCTGCTGACCCCAGGGTCACATCCCTGCAGCTACGCTGCAGATAGACACATCAAGACCTCTGCCAAACACAGAGTCTGCTTTGGGGAGGGCTGGGAGTGTGATAGCAGTGTGAACTATCAATAAGAGGAGCTTGGCACCTTGGAAAATCAACTGAGATGAGCCTGTGCCACTTTGGTTGATGCTGTTACAAACTCCTAGGTGACTTGTCCTGGGTGTCAGAGGCAGGAGCGGCCCGAGGGCCGAGGGTCATGCACGGGGCTGCTCTGGCTCTGCTACCCCATCTGCTGCAGGCGTGCTCTGCAGCCGCAGGAGCTGCTCATTGCAGTCAGGAAACAGGTACCACAAAGCCAAACTTCCTAATTCCAGCCAGCGCAGGATGTGACAGCTTTGGGTCAAACGGCAAACTGCACATGGCGATCCACCCAAATGCACTGCAACCCAGGAAGGGTACTCATGTTGCTGCGAGTCCTCTTCCCCAAGAAGCCTTCCTCTCCCCATTTTGCTCAGCTCAGCACCTGAAGGCTTGCACATTGGACGTCCGATGTGGACTGCCTACAAAAGGAGCTATCAGCAGGGATATTCCCCTATTCAGGGAAATTTTTCTTCAGAGAAATTTTTTCCAAAAGTATCAGCCTACTGGCAGACCACTGGACCACAAGACTGCTGCTTCAGCTTCAAGTTCAGAAGGTTAGTACTGACCAGGGCTCCTCAAATTTTGATGGCTATCTCACACCTCTACAACCTCACGGTATTAATCAGGTCTCATGTGATCAGCACTCGCTTCACACAACAAGCTGGAGAAATAAACATACCTATCTCATCTTTCAGGTACAGCCACTGCCTATGAGTTAAAAAAAAACTCACCAAACCTACAAGTAACGCCGGAGAACGAAGAACCTGATCATTTCTCCTGACCCAAATAAAAAAAAAAAGGTCAAAATACCAGTTTACTAGTGAAAGGCTCTGTCCTCAGTGCAGTCTCCAGCCTCAGAGATGTTCTGTCATACCGTTCGCTAATTGTTTCCAGTGTTTGATGTGAGTATTTTTGGCAGTTAGTTTGTCATTAATTGACACTTATTTTGTCAACCTATCTTCAGCAAAACTGCACCCCCTCCCTCCTCGTAGACCTGTCAGAAACATAAAGATTACTCATTGCAGGTTTCCAAGAAGCTCCCGAAGTCAGCACTCATAGTTTGCATAACAACCATTGTCGACAATCCACCTACAGCAGCTTAAAAATACAGATTTGAATGGGTGAAGAGGGGCCGGGAGTTCTCAGAAGGACGAGTCAGATTCAGGATTTTATTAATAGAACCGGAGGCGTTCTCATGAAGACCAAAAAAAAAACCACCCTCTTGTTATCTTAGCTGTCATCAGCAGTCACCTTTTCAAAAACAGGCAGGCTAGATGCAGAGTATTCCTGTAGATGAGCAAACAGAAAGCTGCTGCAGAAAAACATGAGAGCAAGATGGAGAGCAGCAAGCACCAAGGATCGCTGCTCAGGTCCTCCTTGGGAAGTGCTGGGCGTGCAGCTGCCTGCTTCATGCCTGCTGGCCTTGCTGAAGGGTCTTTATTTATTTTTTCTAATATGGTGCCGTGCATTTCACCCCTGGAGAGCTAATTGCCAAACAAAGGGAGCCCACCAGAAGAACGCGCACAAAGCTATTTGTGGCACGGGCTCCAGCACTCTCTCCAGCAAAATAAAGCAATTATGTTAATTGGAGTGCACAATAGGCACTCCCCAAAATAGCAGATTAATAGATGCAGCTCAGCGATGGCTGTTGGTGAGGGCAGGGAGTACCAGGGCACATGGCGGAGAGGGCGATGGGAGGGCTGGCGTGCGTTTCTGCCATGTCGCCGCAGGAGCACCCTGCCCAGCCCTGTCTCCACGGCCAGGGATGGGGCGGTGGGGCAGGGACGGAGCCACCTCCTAACCTGGAGCTTGCTTCTCGGGTGAGTAAGAGGTCCAGCTTCCCCGAGAGACAAGCTGCTGCACAGCAGAGAAGAGGCTGCCCTGGCTGGAGGGTTTCCCATGAGCTTGTGCCACCTTCTCCCCGGTCTCAGGAGGAAAGAGGGACACGGGAAGCTTTGGGGGTGATCACGAGGGCGAGGGGGACAAACGGAAGAGCCCAGAGAACAACAGGGACATCAGAGGCAGCATCCGGCCGCGTTAAAAACCTCCGCTCTGAATAAACATCAACACTCGCCGTCTTCTCCAAGCCAAATCCCCAGCCTGTTAGGTTCACCATTAACAGCAATCCCTGCAACTTTCTCAGCCTTGCTGTTTACACAAGCTAGAGCTTTCATACATAAAACTCTTAAATGAAAACATTAAAGAGCAGCTGGCGCCTCTTGGAAAACTCATAAAAAGTCTGTTTCCAAACAGCGTTGCTTCTATACCATAAATTTCTGTATTTCTCACTCCCCTCATTCCTTATTTCTACAGACATTTGCATGAAAACAGGAACTTTGTTTATTAAAGAGTTCATCTGCTCCTGCTGTTAATTTCCCACCTGAAGCCAGAATCCCCCGGGTATGACATCATTAGCGCAGGCTCTGGAAATGATCATGAAGTCACAAACAGCGGGTTAGGGCTCCACTCGGGGAATAAACAGCGAGAAGACAGAACCTCTCCCACTGCCAAATCCCCAGATCCTTATCCAGTTTTTCCTGGAGCAATATCCCATTGACTTCAGCGGGACATTGACCAAAATAAGGCTGTCAGTGGTTGATGTTTCAGCCATTCCTCCCGTCCTGCTCCTGCCTCCAGGGCATCAGGGACTTGCCCCGTGCAACAGGTCTGGGACACAAGAAGCCCTGCTCCGGCATGATGCCGGTCCTCCCAGCACTGCGTCCTCACCCTGTTCCCTGCAAGCAGGGGCAAACCCAGGGGGAGACCACCTCATCCCTATATCAGTTCCTATAAGTGCCTCCCTTTCCAACTAAGCACCATGACATGTTCTGCGTGCATGGAGGCCATTATATGGGGATCTCACGCAGTCCATGAGAGTGGCCGGTGGGATGCAGGAGCCTGGCAGGGAGCCCTGCTGCGGCAGTCCTGCACTGCACAGGGGGCTGGCTGTGGGGGAGCAGGGCTGCCCCATGCACAGCCCATAGACAGGAACAGCAGTGCCAGAGTCTGGGGATGACTGAGGGCACCTGAAGATCAAGGATAAATACCTTTGCAGACAGACCTATAGGAGGGAAAGATCTGTTTCATGTGCAGAGGTAGAGAAAAGAAACACAGGAGCTAAAACATCTCCTTGTGTGAGGATGGAAAGACATAGCAAAGATGTCTTTTATCAGAACAGATCCAGCAACACTAATCAAATCTACATTTTTCACCTCCTGCTCCACAAAAAGTACAAGAAAATGACTGTAAGCTTAGAGAGTTTCATTAAATCTCTTTTCACACACAAAATCTCTGACACAGTTGAAGCCCTCCCCTGCCATCACCAAGCATGCACAGCTAATATAAAGTGTATAGGCCAGATACTACTCTTTTTTAAACTGATACCTATGCATGCAAGTGGCGTATTTGTCATGTAATGGCTCTCTGCATGATGCATGATGTATTTGTGACGGGTCTCTGCATGAGTGCCACGATGCTGCGTTGTTGCAGCAGAGAATATAGTCTAGCCCTACACAACCAACACTCTCCATCCAGCAGCCTGTGGTAAGCAGGCTGCTTGCCTCCCTGCCTTCCCACCCTGGGCCAAGTCGGCATCTAGTCTGGGCTGCTAAATACTAATACTATTGAGCAGACATCGGAGGATATATGTCTGAAGATGTACATACCTGTGAGAGGGGGATGTGGCCGCGTGGCACAGAGACAGTCTGTTTAGAAACAGGGTTATTAATACTGCATGGGAAAGATGGAGGCAGGATATGGGATTGATCAGATATAGTCCTTAAAGGATTTCTTCAGTTCATCCTTGTATTCCAAGCTTTAAAGCTTTTAGACACATAGTACTACATCTTTATTCGGTGCTGGTGTTGGGATCATGAACAGTGTTTCAGAAATACTATTTGTCAAATACTATCAGGTAATATTTGGTATAGCAGAGGGGAAAGAAAAAAGAGAGAGATGTATTTACTCTTGCAAATAAAATCTAAATTCTTCTCTCAGTGAAATCACTGTGATTTGATTGATCACCACGAACCTGCTGCACGGTGACGGTGCTCTGCTTGCATGACCTGAATTGGGCTTGGCCGCTGGGAGACACCGTCTGGGGCAAAGCAAGCCAGCAAGTGCTCTGGATGCATGGCACGACTGCTGCGTGCCCATCCTCCCCCAGGACCACCACCAGGTCCCACTTCTCCCCACTCCCCCCAACACAGCCCATAGGCACCACAGCCTCCAGTTTCCTTCGGTTTGGTCCATTGTTACAGGCCAAGCAAGTCCAAGTGTTTTCCTTGGCACGGGCCGGCAGTCCCATCGTGCCGTACTTCCTCCGCACAGAATAAGTGTTATTTAACAGTTCTGATTATTTTGGAGGGATGTTCAGGTTTTTTGAGAAGAGGAGAATATATTGAAACTGATTGTATTGGCTGCTTGCACCTGTTTTTTCTGGATGGTCCTCGCACTCTCTGTATAAAATGTGAGATACAGACCTGGGCAACTTTTCAAAAGAGGCACAGTGCCACTGTCACATGGGCCTTGCATAATGGAGTTGTTACCTCTGTCACGTTAAGAATGCAAAAAAAAAGGAAATGCAGGCACACTGGGGACAGGTGTCCAGGCTCCGCGCTCGGTCACCCCAGCGCACGCCCAACCGAGTCAATAAGAATTTGGGCCAAAGCAAGTAACAGCAGGAAGAGTTGATAAAGCTCCTCTGGCTGCTGTTATTTATCCCCTTAGCACACCACCTGATAGCATAACTCTAACCTGTCAAAGAAGAGTTGCCCTCGTTTCTTGATGTGGGCTTTGAGGATACAGGCAGACAAAGAGTGAATATTTCAGTGCAACCGAAAGTGTCTCTGACTCATCATATCATCATCATTTTTCTGGGAGCCACTGGCTTCATCTTCTTTCCTCAGCCCTTCCCTTAGGACAGTTCACTCCAGGAGCTCTGCGTTTTCTCAGAAAATCCCTAATGTTCTCTATAAGAGTCAGTATTGTTCATTTTAAAGAGCGAGCAGGAGACGAGCCCTCCCTTGCTCTGCCTTCCAACCCTTGTTTTTCCATTTCCTTACTTTCAAATCACAGTATAGCAAATATTCAAGGTCTTCCTCCCACCTGCTTCTCCAAGGCAGTTTTAAATTAGCCATGATTTCCTCCTCTTCGCAGCTTCTCATTTTTTCCGAAGTCTGTACTATCAAATCCTAACGCCCTCCTTCCCTCTTTGTTATTCGAGGCAGCCCCGCATCGTGCTGCTCATTCATAAGGACACTTCCGCCCACTCCGTGGAGCCAATATTCTCCACCTCTGCTCTACATAAATGCTTTCATCTCCACATTAGCCTAGCTTTTACTTCCAGCAGCTGCTTTTTACTTTGTTTTCTGTGTGTGTGTGTGTGTCTTTTTTGTGAGCAGCCCTTCACACTCGGCAGGACTGCCGAGTCTTTCCGAAGTGAGTGCTTTCCTGGGAGGAGGACAGACCATGGCAACAGAAGCAAAGGTTGCTTGCTGGAAAGACCAATTGTTCCTTTCAATATGAAAAAAAAATAAATTGCCGCTAATTCCAAGGGGGCCCACCCTCTGCTCCAGACATCTTTACAGCCACAAAAATTACAATGTCACTGGTATTAACAGCGAGAAACAGCAATGGCTCATCCCACTACAACTCCCTTGTTCCCACAGTGCTCCCGACAACAACCGAAACTTCAGATTAAATTGAGAAGCTCCCTTCCCAGCCAATGCCTCGGGCAACCTCCCCCAGAGAGAAGCTGGGCCATAGGGCATGACCAGAGAGGTGGTGAACCCCCAGGCTGCTGGAGGCCGTGAGGGAGTGAGTCCCAGACCAGCAGCTCCTCCTCCATGCAGGGGAGGGCTCCAGGTGGATCAGATCTGATGACTACCAAGTCATTTGACAACATAAAGTTGGCCCAACAGAAGCTCATAGACACAATCTTCCACCTGCACATTCTCCTGGCTCAGCAGCTGGCCATGCTGGTCTCCTCCAATGAGAGCTCCTGCTCTCCAGGAGCCATCAGAGTGTGCATGGCTCTGCTCTCTCCAGCTGGTGTCCCCGGGTCTCACTGCAGGCTTGCAGTGGGTGAGTGGATCGCATGGAGCACCGAAGGAGTCAAGGAGTGGCTGACAATGGCCCCCAGGGTGGGGGTGCGTGGATGCAGGACCCACAGCACACATTTTCTCATCTCAAGATATTCAAATGGTTTAGGAAAGAGTTAGGTTTTGTCTCTTGTGCATCTTTTCATAATACCAGTGAGGCAAAAGTCCCACCACAGTGGGAGAGCTCCCGGCACCTCTCCAAGGAGGACTGGCTGGGGTGCCAGGCTGTTGGCTGAAGTGATTGATGTGGGGTGGCTGAGATTGAGGGTGAGAAAGGGCACATCCAGCAAACAGGCAGACACACAGGAGGAGCAGGATTGCTACAGAGGGCAGTCCAAGCATGGAAAACCCAGCAGACAGCAAGGAGAGGTCCAAAGAGAGGATTCCCAGGTGTAAGAAATCAGGAAAGGAAGGCAAGAGACTGGCATGGCTGAGTCGAGACCTGCTGGTCAAACTAAAGGGCAAGAAGGAAATGCACAAGCAGTGGAAGCAGGGACAGGTATCCTGGGAAGAGTGTAGAGATGCTGCCCGGTTGTGTAGGGATGGGGTCAGGAAGGCCAAGGCGCAGCTGGAGCTGAACTTGGCAA